>NC_047570.1:33750833-34055000 GCF_011004845.1 Esox lucius | reverse complement strand
TGGAGCTTGAACTTATCCTTCACCCTGTCGAAATCAAAGACACATTAGGGCTGTAGGAGCCTCTGTTGCTTCTCTACCTCGGTTACATGAAGACAAAGGCAAACATCGTATCCTTGCGGACCTTGAAAAAACCCCACAGGGCTCAAAAAAACTAGACGTCAAATCTTGAAGTGAATTCCCAGGTTGAATAAAGAAAAGTGTAATGCAACAACATGAAGTTCTTCACACTCTCCCTCCCAATAAAAAAAAATAAAACAGCCTTCCCCTTTGGTTCTCTCTCTTTCTCACCAGAAAGCGGTGCAGTCGAAGTGGACCATCATCCATTTGGAGGGGTTGAACACGAAGGAGTCGGCGTACTCTATGCCTCGCAGGGGACCTCTCAGCTCTGGGCAGATGAAAGCTGAGCCGGCGTACGCTGCGTCCACATGTAGCCAGAGGCCTTCCTCGGCACCTGAATGGGGCCAGGTGGGAGAAACACCCGCGTCAGGGGGGCCTTGAGTCTATGATCCACATCTGTGTTCTTACGGACTCAGAGTGGGAGCGACCTTTTTACCTACACGGATGGATTTCCAGAGTCACAGTTACATTGTTCTGTGTGTCAGGGGTGACCGTGGAAGGTCAGAGGTGAAGACTTACACACTGGTCCCAGCTCTGAGAGGTCGTCGAAGGCACACACCCCCGTGGTTCCCAATGTGGCACACAGCTTTAAGGGAGAGACAGAAACAAACCAGGAAATGAGAATTGTTTGGAAATTCAGCCTTGGTTAGAAACCGTTCACGTTCGAAGTGTAGGTGTGGACATTGAAATGAATGACAATTGGATTTTTACGTGTAGGAGTGGACAAGATTCGGGACAGTAATCAGGTTAAGGGACGCGTGTGAGGACCAGCTGTTAACAGGCTTTAATAACCTACCATTGTAGGGACCAGTCCTCTTCTCCTGTCCTCCTGGATGGCCCGCCTTAAAGTGTCACCTCTGAGGGAGAAACAGTCATCAGTCGGGAGGAACCGGATCTTCACCAGGGAGATCAGACCCGCCTTTTCCACTGAGGAATGGGCCTTATGGGGCAGGGAGACAGACGTGTGGACAGACAGACAGAAAGTCAACCTCTAAGTTCTCACTGTGTGTGTGATCCGGGCTTTACTGTAAAAGTAGGACCCAGAATTCCCAGCAAAGACAGTAAAACCTGACAGTTTGGTACGTACAAAGAAAAAGGCAATTTCCGTTTTAGGGGTTCAGTTTAGAGTAGAACTTACAAATGCGGTTAGTGATAGAGCATTAGGGAGCATTAGGTTTAAGCGTTAGGGGTCAGGTTTAGGCATAAAGGTTAGGGAGGGGGTGAAAGTTAGGTTTAGGGTTAGGAGATAGGGAAACTTTCTTCTGGTCCCACAAGGATGGAGAAACAACTGTGTGTGTGTGTGTGTGTGTGCGCGTGACCCCAACCCCTCCCGACCTGGTCTGATGCATACGCCACCAGTCTGGAGTTGACCACTGAGTCGTCCAGGTCTCCGTCGCTCTCTGTCCTCTTCACCTGCTGGATCCTGGACTTCCTGGCCGCCAGCAGAGCCACCAGGGTGCTCTCACTGACTGTACCCTTACAGCAGGGAAGGGTTGGACAGAGAGGAGAGACACAAGGAGAGAGGAGACACTCTAAAACTGATGATGTGGATAATATGAGAGACACCAGGGACGCTAATGAAAAACAACACTCAGACTCCTCTGGGGCCCATTCGCCACCAGATGGCGCTGTTGTACAGGAGAGTGTGGACAGGTGTGCCCGGGGGTTATATTGGGCGGGACCCAGCGGGAGCCGAGCACGTTAGAATCCCCCCACCGCTCCCCTACCTGCAGTATGCCTCCTCCAGTGCTGTCAGGGTGGTGATGGAGAAAGAAGGAGGGCAGACCCAGGGCTTTACATAACCAGTCCATCACGTTCATCTCCAGCTCTGTGCACGCCGGGCTGGACGCCTGAACACAACACAAACACAAAACACCACTATGATCGGCTGACGTCGGCACAATCGCCAAAAACACAGACATTGAAAGTGGCCTGCAGACGACCCACGGTGACATTTAAAGGGAATGTTACGTTGAGTGAAAGTTGCAGTTCTCCGTGAACATTTTTAAAACGTAAATGAGTCTCTAGGTCTCGAAGTGTTTTTCCCGTTTCAATAAAGGTTGAATAAATTAAAATAAAAGTGTGTAGTGGTAGTTTAGGGAGGTCCAGGGCTATTAATAATATATATATATTAATAATATATAATATACAAAAACACAGTGGAATCAAAACACCCTTTACTCACTAAATAATCGTACACATACCTGAATCTTACTGGGTATAATACAGATAGTCCCACGGAATCCCGGCAATAACAGGATTTCGAACCCTCTTCTCTTAATTTACATGAATTATCCCTTTAAGATGATGTGATTTGAGTGAACTATATCACTTTAAGATTGTTACTTAAGTGTGCTATATCACTTTAAGATGATGTTGTTTGAGTGAACTCTGTGCCTGTAAGCATTCGTCATTTGACAGGAGCTACACCCCCGTAAGACATTTAATGGAGTTGCAGTAGTTACCCAGGTGAAGCCGATGTTGTTTATGGCATCGGCCAGCATGTCTCCCAGCATGGAGGGCCAGGAGGTCAGGGCTGGGTAGTATGCATGCATGTGTGGACTCTGCCAGTGAACCACCTGATGATCACACACATAAACAAACACAGTCACGAAAGCTAGACGGATGCTGGGGCTACTAGACAACTGTTTGTGTTTGGTCCAATATGGGCCAGGTCCAGTCTGGCGTTCCGTCTGACACTGGGGCTCAGGGACGTCCACGTTCTGTGTGATGTGTGTGAACGTAACACACCCCAGGCATGATGATCTTCTCGATGTCCGTGAAGATGCGGTCCCAGTCCTCAGATTCGGCGGGGGCGCTGTCTGGCAACAGCTCTCTCATATAGCCCGGCTTCACCTCAGGGCTGGGGATCACCTTCCTCTCTCTGATGGTGGTCAGGTACCTGGTGATGTAGTCCACCATCTCCTTACCTGCACACATGACAATGATACATTATATGCAGACTGTCTACGCATAATGAAGGAAGATGGCACTGGTATCTGGCTGGTTGCGGGTTCCACAGGACAGTACCTGCCAGCAGTTTGGAGTGAAACGGTTAACATTCCCGTGGAACCGTTAGCATTTCGACGAAAATACAGAGTTGACGTGTTTCGGTGTGCTGCGTTCTTTACGGTTTATCACCAGTTTAATAGGGTTACACATCCTCTGAGTCTATTCCTCACAGATCCATTTAAAGATGCATTTCTGAGTTCTTGAGTAATTTCGTCCGGCAGTTGTACGCACAAGCCTCGGAAGGGTCACCCTCACCACCTCAGATTGAAGTCTTATCCAGAGCGACTTAAGGTTGGCATGCTCATCTTAAGTCACAATAGTCTGCCGTGAATACCACGTATCCCGATAACAAACACAACAAGTACTCAACAAGCAAAGTCCGTGCTAGGAACACTACATAAAATAATACAATTAAATTAATATAATAATGTAAATAGAACATAAAGTGCTAAAATTGCCAACAAACATCAGCCCCTTCATTCAAAGCTGTGCAAAAAAATAAAATCTACACATTTTAGGTATTGCGCAACAAGATGTATTAGCTCTGTAATGGCTCACTATTTATGCACATACACCATTAAGCATACTGTTCATTCTTTTAGCTTAACATTTCACAATATAACGAGGAACCCAAGCTTACCTCTGCGATTGTACTCCTCTGCTTGCATCCTTGGAACAATGGGGTTCTGTCAGCTGAGAGACAATTAGACAAAGAGACCAACCTGTGCCCCTGTAAACCAATGTTGTGTTGCAGTTCAACAGAAAGGATGTCTATGTTTCTCTACACTGCCAATGTAGTTCTATATAATGAAGATCTGTGTTTCTCTCGGCAGGTTTATACTCTAGGGTTGGCTAAGAGGAAGAGGTACCAGGCATATATAGGTCTACTTATTGGTCTCCGCCCTTAAAGTACTGACGTAAACTCACAAAATAATTGCTTTTCTTTTTAATTTCCACCCGAGCTAAATAAAAAGGAAAGGCGCCCTCCCTACAGCCGCTGATGAGCAAACATATTTTGACTTGTTTGAAGATAGTAATGTAATCTTGTTTTACGTATCTTTTTAATCAAAGCCCTAAGCTCTAGTTCTTTTCACAAGGGGTGAATTTGTGTGTTCAGTAAACTGGCACAAATGTCTAAATGTGTTTTCACTTTGTCATTATGGAGTATTGTGTGTTGGCCGGTGGCAAAACATACACCACCATTCAAATGTTTTCGGGTCACTTAGAAATGTCCTTGTTTTCCAAAGAAAAGCACTAAATGACTATTGTAGCTGGAATATAATGTATCATTGCTAACATAATTGCACAAGGGACTTTTAATGATCAATTAGCCTTTTAAAATTATAAACTTGGATTAGCAAACACAACGTGCCATTGGAACACAGGACTGATGGTTGCTGATAATGGGCCTCTGTATGATAATCAGCCGTTTCCAGCTGCAATAGTCATTTACAACATTACCATTGTCTACACTGTAATTCCAATCAATTGGATGTAATTTGAATGGACAAACATTTAGCTTTTCTTTCAAAAACAAGGACATTTCTAAGTGAACCCAAGCTTTTGAACAGTAGCGTATATATTTAATGAATAATATACTACAATGTATAACAAGTCTACAACAATGCATAAGGCTGGGTATTTCTTATGTACAGTATACGCTTAAATCAAGTTTCGTTGGAAAGTGTAGATTCACAGCTATCCATCAGCCTTGTTCACCAAAAAATCAGGTCAGCATCATTTTTACCTAATAAGGTTCACGTCAAAATGACCAGCATAAATTCTTTAACAGGGTGATCTGGAGTTACTTTACAATATTATCTCTGAAATTACATGTAATACAACCATCTTTGAAATCAGTAGGGTGACTACAGTGATAGGGCGACTACAGTGATATGGCGACTACAGTGATAGGGCGCCTACAGTAATAGGGCGACTACAGTGATACGGCGACTACAGTAATAGGGCGACTACAGTAATAGGGCGACTACAGTAATAGGGCGACTGCAGTGATAGGGCGACTACAGTGATAGGGTGACTACAGTAATAGGGCGACTACAGTGATAGGGCGACTACAGTAATAGGGCGACTACAGTGATAGGGCGACTAAAGGTATAGGGTGACTACAGTAATAGGGCGACTACAGTAATAGGGCGACTACAGTAATAGGGCGACTACAGTTATAGGGCGACTAAAGGTATAGGGTGACTACAGTAATAGGGCGACTACAGTGATAGGGCGACTACAGTGATAGGGCGACTACAGTTATAGGGCGACTAAAGGTATAGGGTGACTACAGTAATAGGGTGACTAAAGGTATAGGGCGACAACAGTAATAGGGCGACTACAGTAATAGGGCGACTAAAGTAATAGGGCGACTAAAGGTATAGGGCTACAGTAATAGGGTGACTACAGTAATAGGGCGACTAAAGGTATAGGGCGACTACAGTAATAGGGTGACTACAGTAATAGGGCGACAACAGTAATAGGGCGACTAAAGGTATAGGGCGACTACAGTAATAGGGCGACTACAGTAATAGGGCGACTAAAGTAATAGGGCGACTAAAGGTATAGGGTGACTACAGTAATAGGGCGACTACAATGTGTTTTATTTTATAACCTAGACCATTATTTACCTACTCTGGTCCTCCAAGACTCCCAACAGCACATACACCCCTCAAAAAAATTAAGGGAACACTTAAATCTCACATCGGCACTCAACGAACAAAAAATATGAAAGATCAAAACCTTTCATGTACATTGTGTCATTTGTTGAGAACAAATTGAAGTAACAACAGTCAGTGGAAATCGAAATCACAGGCTGTTTCAACATGCGTGAATTTCATCACGGCAACTCGTAATGTGACTCAGTAGTCTGTCTGGCCTGCACACGCCTGTAAGCACTCCCAACAGCATATGGGCATGCTCCTGATGAGATGGTGTCCTGGGATCACCTCGCAGACCTGGATCAGGGCGTCAGTGAGCTCCTAGACAGTCAGTGGCGCTACTTGGTGGTGTCGGATGCACCGATACATAACATCCCAGAGGTTCTCAATTGGATTCAGGTCTGGGGATCATGAGGGCCAGTCACATGAGTGCTTTCGTCATCCAGGAGCTGCCTGCCCCAGGGCTGCCCAAATCAGTTCCTGAAGATCTATTGTCTTGTAGTTTTCTCTCCAACTGTAATTTAGCCCACCTGATTCTAATAGTTAGCTGGTTGAAAAGCTTAACCGGATGAGTGACAAATGGGGTTGAAGGGAAAACCTACAGGACAGTAAACCTCCAGGAACAGTGTTGGGCAGCCCTGGCCTACGCACTCTGGCCACATGAAGCCGGCATTGTCCTGCACCAGAAGGAACCCAGGGCCCACTGCACCAGCATAAGGTCTGACAATGGCTCTGAGGATTTCATCCCGGTACCAAACAGCAGTGAGGGCACCGTTGGCTAGAACGTGGAGGTCTGTGTGACCCTCCAAGGATATGCCTCCTCAGACCATCACTGACCCACTGCCAAACCGGTCATGCTGGATGATGTTGCAGGCAGCATAATGTTCACCACAGCATCTCCAGACTCTTTCACCTCTGTCATGTGTTCAGTGTGAACCTCCGCTCCTCTGTAAAGGGAACAGGGCGCCAATGGAAGACCTGCCAATTCTGGTGTTCTCTGGTAAATGCCAAACGAGTTGCACGGTGCTGGAATGTGAGCACAGGTCCCACATCAGGACGTCTGGCCCTCATGCCTCTCTCATGGAGTTGGTTTCGGACAGTTTGGTCAGAAACATGCACACCAGTAGCCCGCTGGAGGTCATTTTGTTGCTGTTGCCTCTCCAGTGCACCTATTGTCACTTTCATTTGCACCAAACCAGGTGACACTGACAGACTGATATCCCTAAAGTTTCATTGGCTTGGTGTTATGCTGTAATGATAACATGTTCCCTTAATCAGCCAGAACATTATGACCAGTGACAGGTGAAGTGAATAACACTGATAATCTCGCTATCATGGCACCTGTCAGTGGGTGGGATATATTAGGCAGCAAGTGAACATTCTGTCCTCATAGTTGATGTGTTAGAAGCAGGAAAAATGGGCAAGTGTAAGGATCTGAGTGACTTTGACAAGGGCCAAATTGTGATGGCTAGATGACTGGGTCAGAGCATCTCCAAAACCTCAGCCTTTGTGGGGTGTTCCCGGTCTGCAGTGGTCAGAACCTAGCAAAAGTGGTCCAAGGAAGGAAAAGTGGTCAACCGGCGACAGGGTCATTGGCGGCCAGGGCTCATTGATGCACGTTGGGAGAGAAGGCTGGCCTGTGTGGTCCGCTCCAACAGATGAGCTACTGTAGCTCAAATCGCTGAAAATGTTAATGCTGGTAATGATAGAAAGGTGTCAGAACCCACAATGCATCGCAGTTTTTTACATATGGGGCTGCGTAGCCGCAGGCCAGTCAGGGTGCCCATGCTGCCCGCTGTACCACTGCCAAAAGCGCCTACAATGGGCACTTGAGCATCAGAACTGGACCACGGGGATTGGCCGGGTGCGTGTGCATCACTTACCTGGAGAACACATGGCACCAGGATGCACTATGGGAAGGAGACAAGCCAGCAGAGGCAGTGCTGGGAAACCTTGGGTCCTGACATTCATGTGGATGTTACTTTGACACGTACCACCTACCTGAGCATTGTTGCAGACCATGTGCACCCTTTCATGGCAACAGTATTCCCTGATGGCATTGGCCTCTTTCAGCAGGATAATGGGCCCTGCCACCAAGCAAAAATAGTTCAGGATTGGTTTGCGGAACCCAACAACAAGTTCAAGGAGTTGACTTGGCCTCCAAATTCCCCAGATCTCAATCCAATCGGACACCTGTGGAATGTGCTGGACAAACAGGTCCGATCCATGGAGGCACCACCTCGCAACTTAAGCAATGCAACTCAATGAAGGCCTGATATTTAGTTGACAAGCTATATTATGTGTGCTTGGGTGGGGAACACCGAACTAAGGCCCGTCTTGCACGCACACGCACAGCTAGAACCAGGTTAAAAATAGAGTTTTCAGGCCCTACTCTGCGGCAGGAAATCTATTACAACCTTCCCTTCTGAGAACTGTGCATAACTGTAGCTATAAGCTGTATCAGATGAACGTGCTGACATGAAACCCAGTTCAAAACCGCTGTAACACAGGTTAGCATTCATGGAGGACAGGGTTCCACGATGTCTGATGCATTTCTCCAGCAACTCAACCACACCTGGACTTACATTGTAGCCACACCTGCACAATGTTTGATATGGCACATTGTCTGTTTGTTGAGTTTTTTAATTTACATTTTGGGTTGCTCCAGTGTTGGGTTGCTCTGCTGGGTTGCTCTGCTCTTACGAGGGTTTTCTGAAAATTGAAACCAATACAAGACGGAATACAGGTCAACTTATTATTGTTGATAATACATTTTTATTACACAAGTAATGATAAAATAATACAGATCTATACAACAGTAACAACGGCCATACACAAATAATTTACAAAAATATTGTTTGCGCAAACACACAGTGGCTTCTGAAAGTATTCAGTACATATAAAACTTCAGCTTAAAATGTTGAGATGCCAGAAGAAAAAATTCAGGAGAACTGCCACCACATCTGAAGCAATTATGCTTCATTTGACTCGCTGTGAAGCTAGTCTGGGGTTTCAGATGGAGCGGGAATATGCGTAATTCAATAATAATACACAGAATAATTACACTTTCAAGATGTTATATGAGAAAGAAGGCAGGCAGTTAGAGGGGACTTTTCCAACAACCACTGTGGCTCAGGGCCCAGAAAAGGACAGCTGAGAAAAACCAGATAAAACCAGATATTACTTCACCATCACGTATACTGCACTGCTGAAAAGTCTTATCTGCAAACGTGAAAGATAACAGTTTAGATGTATTTATTATTAACAACCCTTATTTGGTCCGAGAGTTCTTGTCTCCAACATTTAACTAGGTTAACCGCTCTGGCCTAAGATCCCGTGGAACGCGACCTGCATGGAGGACGGTATCTCCAGCACTACCTAGTCTTGAGAGCGTGTTTGGTAAATGCTGATCTTCCAACTAATTGTCTCTGTTAGCTAGTCAGGATATTGTGACCATACAATACAGGATGTTGACCATTGTCTGCCAAGCACTGCTGTCCTGTAGTGAGTAGAAGTAGATAGCATAGCATAACAAAGCATGGCAAAGCCATATCTGGGCCAGGGCGTTTCGCCTAAAGCACATTTATAGTAGTTGTCTTCTCTGAAAATGTACATTAGCTTTTAAATGTTTTGTTTGATTATTTTTTCTACTGTTAAGACCCAACTTGTTAAAGTCGCATGCATGTGTGTGCAGGTTATTGTTGTGATCAGGAGATTCACTGGATAGATTGTGCATTATCAACATGTTTCCGGCCAACAATCAAATTGAGAGATTACGGCATCATCCTCAAAGCCCCACGTCACAGGAATCAAAAGCCATGTGTACTGATACTGTAGGTAAGTAGCTCTATCAACAAATGAGCTGGTGGCTTTTCCGTGGTGTTCCCACATTGATGAACAAAAGACTCCAGAGAGCATCTGCAGTTTATTCGCCTGTGCAAATACAACGGGCACGACCGGGATCTGAAGTTGACCGATGTCACCTCCGGTTATATATTCCATAAATATACTCTGTTTGTTCATGTAAATTGTCCCGAAAAATACGCTACCTTTTGAAGATTTGGTGCCTCTTAGAAATCTCATTGTTTTAGAAATAAAAAATATTGTCCATTAAAATAACATCAAAATGATTAGTGCAGACATTGTTGAGTTTATAAATGACAATTGTAGCTGGAAATGACTGATTTTCAATGGAATATATACACTATTATTACCAGCAACCATCACTCCTCTGTTCCAATGGCATGTTGTGTTCGCTAATCCAAGTTTATCATTTTAAAAGGTTAATTGATCACTAGAAATCTCCCTAGCAATCATGTTAGCACAGCTGAAAACTCTTGTCCTGGTTAAAGAAGCAATAAAACTGTCCTTCTTTAGACTAGTTGAGAATCTGGAGCATAAGGAATTGTGGGTTCGATCACAGGCTCAAAATTGTCAGAAAGAAAGAAACTCGTCAGTCTATTCTTGTTCTGAGAAATGTAGGCTATTCCATCTGAGAAATTGCCAAGGAAATGTAGATCATGTACAACGCTGTACTACTCCCTTCACAGAACAGCACAAACTGTCTCTAACCAGAATAGAAAGAGGGGGGGGCATGGGGCACAACTACACAAGAGGACAAACACATAAGAGTGTCTGGTTTTGAGAAAAATACATCTCACAGATCCTCAAAAGGCAGATTCATTTAATAGCACCCGGGAAACATCAGTCTCAATGTCAACATTGAAGAAGAAACTCCGGGATGCTGACCTTCTAGGAAAAGTTGCCAAGAAAAAGCCAATCTCAGACTGGCAAATAAAAGAAAATGACTAAGATGGGCAAAAGAACACAGACACTGAACATAGGTAGATTGGAAAAAAGGGGTTATGGACAGACAAGTCTAAGTTTGAGGTGTTTGGATCACAAAGAAGAACATTTGTGAGATGCTGACTAAATGAAAAGATGCTGGAGGAGTACTTGACACCTGTCAAACATAGTGGAGGCAATGTAATGGTCTCTGGGTGCTTTGGTGGTAGTAAAAGGGGAGATTTGTAAAGGGTAAAAGAGATCTTGAAAAAGGAAGGCTATCACTCCATTTTGCAACGCCATGCCATACCCTGTGGACAGGGCTTGATTGGAGCCAATTTCCTCCTACAACAGGACAATGACCCTAAGCATAGCTCCAAACTATGCCAGAACTATTTAGGGAAGAAGCAGTCAGCTGGTGTTCTGTCTCTAAAGGAGTGGCCAGCAGAATCACCAGACCTCAACCTTATTGAGTTGTTGTGGGAGCATCTTGACCATAAGATAAGTTCCCATCAATCCAATCCAACTTGTGGGAGGTGATTCAGGAAGCATGGGGTGAAATCTCTTCAGATTACCTCAACACATTGACAACTAGAATGCCAAAGTTCTGCAAGTCTGTAATTGCTGCAAAATGAGGATTCCTTGATAAAAGCAATGTTTAAACATCATTATTTCTAACCTTGTCAATTACTATATTTCCTATTCAAACTCAAATTTAAAAGGACATTTCTAAGCAGGGTAAGAAGCTTGAAAATGGATGAGCACAGAATGCTTCATCAACATGACCATAGTTGTTGTTTTTTTAAAGATGGTGGAGGTCTGGTGGACATCCCCGAAAATAGTTATGCTGTCTTGGAGGGTTCTGTGAGGGAACGGGGGAGAGACTGTCCTGGAGTGTTCTGCCAGGGAACGGGGGAAGGCACCAAGGTTCCTTTCTACATGTCCTCCCCCGGATAGAACCCCCCTTTCTCAGCCCCAAGGTTCTACGCTAATATATAATTTTGTCGGGGGAGTCGGGTCAGTTCTCCTTCTCCACTGTAAATCCTTGTAAATCTAAGGAACACACTCTCAAACTGCTTCGTTTTAACTGAGGAGGACATGAGGTCTTGGCCCACACTTCCGAAGTATCAGGCTTTAAAGACTCATTGCTGCCCCTGTCCAAATACCTGACGATTCCAACGGCCAGTCTGCTGACCACCCCCCCACCTCCCTGGGTTGTCCCTGCAGTGTATTTAGGGCTCATGCTCTTTATATCCATACATTTTACATTTCATTTTCCCAGTCATTGAGGGGGCAGAGCATTTGAGTCCTGTTCTCTTTCCAAAATGTGATCATTTTCATATAATCTGTTTCCACCTCAAAGAGCCTGGAGAGTTGGAGTCCTGGGCTCCTTGTCGCTGATGGCTCCTACTCTTTCCACAGTTAGAGCAATCAGTAAAGCGAAAATTACTGGGGGGACAAAATAATTTGGGGAGAGGGGGGCGTGTCGTACTCATCCGCATACTCTGTGCTTTATCTCTCCAATGAACACTCTGAGGAAATCTATTGACTTATAGGTTCGCTTTGGTTGGCCAGGGTCACACCTCATCGATGTTTGAGAGGCTTGCCCGCTAGCGAAACACACAAACAATGACACAGGGAACATTACAGAATGGCAACCACCAACGCTGAATCGCAGGTCTTTGTTGCACTGGTCTATGACAATGGCCAGGGGGAATTATTTCTGCCTGCTCTCTGAACAGCTCTCCCGGTGCACTCCTTTTAACCTAGGTCCACGGGCCTCTGATCAAATGTAGGGCACCAAAGAGGGAATAGGGCGCCATTGAAGACGAGGCCCTGCGCATCCACAACCCAAGGCAGCATCTGCTCCGTTCCCACCATTAGTGTCCCCTGACATTTGAAACACAAACCCACTCATTGATGTGTATTGGCCATTGACTGGACAAAAACCAATCCACAGCACAAACATACAGAGCAAATAGGGAGGTCCGGCCACCGTCACTATCATAAACCAACAGCTCCTCGATCCTCCTGCTCAAATGTACTCCTTCTCTGGTCTCTCCTCCCTATGTTGAGCTCCGGCCCATTTAACCGAGCCTGCTGGTTCGAGGGCGAACCGAGGGGCGAGTGGTTCCCAACGGGGTGGATCCCTGGGTTGCCGTGGGTGACGGTGCTTATTTTCCCCAGCCAGTCTCTCCGAAGAGGTACGCTTGCGAAGTCGTCCGCTCAGCCACAAGCACCAAGCAATCAATCTGTCAATTCAAAGAAAATGATAATAATAATCAACGACACAACAGCAGTTTCGCCACCACCCCCAGATAAAGCATAGCACAGTGAGGAATATCCACCCCCCCATTACAGCAGACGCTGACGTCAGTCGCCTCGTCCGACAGGAGGTCCGAAGGATCAATGAGGCCATTGTCTTGTGTTCCCATTACCCCATCACAGACCCGGTGGCGCGTCCCAAACAGCACCCTATACCCTACACACCTCATTACTTTCAATGAGGGACCCCAGGTTTCAATATACCCCCGCGTTGTCTGGGTCCTTCAAGTGCACTGAACGGGGCACAGGGTGGCATTTGGAACACAGTCCCCCTGTGACTGTAGATCAGTGTGCCGCTAATAACTCCAGGAGATCCGTGGCCCCATTGGCGCAGGGAGATGTGCAGTTCTCTGACGGCCAGAGAGGGTTACTGATGGCAGAAGATGACAGGGGAAGGCCGTGGCTGTGAAGGTAATGCGACCACTAACCTGTAATGGAGGTTGGAATCAAGCAGTAGGGTTGTTTGACATCAAAGCAGCCCCCCGGGGGTGGGGGGGGGGGGGGGGTCTGAATCATCGCAGCTCGCCGTCCTGTCTTTCGCTTGCCATGTCATCAGTTAATTTTGAACGTCTTGTTGTTTTCTACGAACGACCGACAAAACAACTTTGTTATTTTGTAAGATGAGGTCTGGCAACAAAGAGGCCTATCATTGTGTTGTGCAACTTGGCCGGGGCTCACTTGGAGAGAAAAGAGAATCACGTGTAAATGGGATACACCTTTCTGAATGCCTGGAGATAAAAGTGACCTTGGGCAGGACCGGGAAAGTGGCCGTGTCTCTGAGGCAGCTATGTGCAAGGGCATTCCATCCGCCATCCCGGGCTGACAGGGGCAGCTCACACGTCACTGGCCACACACGGGTAGGGCCAAGGGACCTAAAACAGTCAGTCAACCAGACAGTTAATGTGCTCCGTGGGAATGACTGGGTTGCCTTCTTGGACAAAGATGTAAATGTCTTCCATCACCCGTCACAACGGAAACGGACATGTGTTTTGGTCTCAAAGTCCATGTTACATATTGTATGGACTATAAGCTGTGTTCAACCGCAACCAGAATGCATTACATTTGACCCTTCTAAATGTGCAATGTAAGCAAATAGAGAAGGGCAGAAAATAATGTATGTACAAGTATTAAGTATAATTTATGTACAGGTATTGAGTATTGTGTGTGTACAAGTATTAAGTATAATGTATGTACATGTATTAAGTATAATGTATGTACAAGCCCGATTCCAAAAAAGTTGGGACACTGTACAATTGTGAATAAAAAAGGGAATGCAATGATGTGGAAGTTTCAACTGTCTATATTTTATTCAGAATACAACATAGATGACATATCAAATGTTTAAACTGAGAAAATTTATCACTTTAAGGGAAAAATAAGTTGATCTTAAATTTCATGGCATCAACACACCTCAAAAAATTTGGGACAAGGCCATGTTCACCACTGTGTGGCATCCCCTCTTCTTTTTATTACAGACTGCAAACGTCTGGGGACTGAGGAGACAAGTTGCTCAAGTTTATGAATAGGAATGTTGTCCCATTCTTGTCAAATACAGGCTTCTAGTTGCTCAACTGTCTTAGGTCTTCTTTGTCACACCTTCCTCTTTATGATGCGCCAAATGTTTTCCATGGGTGAAAGATCTGGACTGCAGGCTGGCCATTTCAGTACCCGGATCCTTCTTCTATGCAGCCATGACATTGTAATTGATGCAGTATGTGGTCTGGCATTGTCATGTTGGAAAATGCAAGGTCTTCCCTGAAAGAGACGACGTCTGGATGGGAGCATATGTTGTTCTAGAACTTGGATATAACTGTCAGCATTGATGGTGCCTTTCCAGATGTGTAGGCTGCCCATGCCACACGCACTCATGCAACCCCACACCATCAGAGAGGCAGGCTTCTGAACTGAGCGCTGATAACAACTTGGGTTGTCCTTGTCCTCTTTAGTCCAGATGACATGGTGTCCTAGTTTTCCAAAATGAACCTCACATTTTGATTAGTCTGACCACAGAACACTTTTTCACTTTGCCACAGTCCATTTTAAATGATCCTTGGCCCAGAGAAATGCCTGCGCTTCTGGATACTGTTTAGATACGGCTTCTTTTTTGACCTATAGAGTTTTAGCCAGCTACGGCGAATGGCACGGTGGATTGTGTTCACTCACAATGTTTTCTGGAAGTATTCCTGAGCCCATGTTGTGATTTCCATTACAGTATAATTCCTGTATGTGATGCAGTGCCGCCTGAGGGCCCGAAGATCACAGGCTTGATCAAGGTTTTCCGGCCTTGACCCTTACGCACAGAGATTGTTCCAGATTCTCTGAATCTTTGGATGATATTATGCACTGTAGATGATGATGACTTCAAACTCTTTGCAATTTTTCTCTGAGAAACTCCTTTCTGATATTGCTCCACTATTTTTCGCCACAGCATTGGGGGAATTGGTGATCCTCTGTCCATCTTGACTTCTGAGAGACACTGCCACTCTGAGAGGCTCTTTTTATACCCAATCATGTTGCCAATTGACACAGTTGCATATTGGTCCTCCAGCTGTTCCTTATCTGTACATTTAACTTTTCCGGCCTCTTATTGCTACCTGTCCCAACTTTTTTGGAATGTGTAGCTCTCATGAAATCCAAAATGAGCCAATATTTGGCATGACATTACAAAATGTCTCACTTTCAACATTCGATATGTTATCTATATTCTATTGTGAATTAAATATAAGTTTATGAGATTTGTAAATTATTCCATTCCTTTTTTACTCACAATTTGTACAGTGTCCCAACTTTTTTGGAATCGGCTTTGTACAAGTATTAAGTATAATGTATGTACAAGTGGGATGAATGGTTGTGCAAGTGGCAATTCTCAATGGTATTCTGAATTTGCATTCGAGGCTAATTGAAATGACGGAGTAGTGCATGTGCAACTGAAATGCAGGGATAGCAGCAATGACGATCCCAAGGTAGATCTGTATGTAACAATTGAAAATACTACAGTGGCAGTAATAAATGTGCAATGAAGGTAATTTTAAGGTGCAAGTAGGCGTACTTGAAATACTTGAATTAACTACTTGAATTAACTCTAGCCATTAAAAGGGACTTGAATTAACTCTAGCCATTAAAAGCGACTTGAATTTACTCTAGTCACTTTTAATAACAATATCTACATTGTAAACAGGGATTATTGTCCTGTACCAGATCCTGGCAAACACGTTGCAGAACCACAGACCAAAAGCAAGGACTGCTTCCAGTAGCAAGAGACACCTAGTGGTGGGATTAGCGTATTACAACATAACACACAGCTCACATCCCTGTCGCTAGTTTAGAACGTAACCAGGTCCAGTGCTATCTTGTAATGGGAGGAGAGCCTTAGTAAGGTCAACCATGATCAGAAATCTTCCAAACTGAACAGTTTTGTTATTAGTGCTGTAGCCCAGCAGTTCCCCAAATTGTACTCAGGGCAAACAAAATGCAGCTAATCTGATTCACCCAACAAAGGGAAGGATAATACATGCATAAATTAAATGTGTGCTCGCGCCATAATGGTTTAAAAAACATTGAATGGTTGTTGGTCCCTCAGGAGAGGTTTGAGAACCCCTTTTCTAAGCCTCAACAACTATAGAGAATAATAGGACCATAATCACCACATCCAACTCCAAACTCTGAATACATGTGCCAAACGTGTGACTGGAGATCTTTGAAATCTGGAGAGCCACATACACTTTTTGATGTCGATTTTGTATGCCTTTAAATCACTTGGCTACAGCTGTTTTTAATAAATTAAGTACTTTCAAAAAAATATATTCAAAGGCTTTGTTTTAAACAAAGTTTGAGCAAGGGATTAAGACCAACAATATGTGTTTTGTTTCTTCTGTTTCTAAATATTGTCTAATAGATGATGCGGTTCATCAAGTAAAATGTGGTGTGTGTAAATGAATTTAGCCAATCAAGTTGATTCTGGTTATGCAACACAGAAAATCACTCTCACTCACCCCATCAAAACCACTTGCCTTCAAACTTGAAATATCATGGCCGCCTGATGTGTGACAATGATTCTAACTGCTAGAGGCGGGACTGTAGGTGATTGTTCTAGGAAAAACCAAAGATCGTTTAAACGAGAATAGATCGTAAAGTAACAAGGCAGAAATTCGTCAGTGTTTAGTGAGAAGTGGATACATTCCAGAAAGCGGGTTTAGTGAACATTCCGAGTAAGTTGACTCAGAGTTAAGGGAAACTCTGGGTTTACGGTTTCAAAGAGCCAGCTTCCAAAACAAGCCCAATATTGTTATAACGTGTTACGGTCAATAAATGAGCCTGCAACATATTAAACCGAAACCACTCAGAGTTTCAAAAGCAAAATGTTTTATTTTAAAATCAACAAGCTACGAATTATTTACAAAAATAATCAAATATCAACATCTAGGGAGGGCAGGCTCAATCCAATCATCTCTGTAACTACTATTAGTAGGCTATATATGAGTGTAGGCTTGTTTTATGTTATAAACTGTAATAATAGGTTCTGCTTTGCATTAACTGCACAGAGCTTTTGTGTAATCACTGACCACTTGATGTACAAAGTCTTTGTATTTTGTTGTACTCATCACTCACTGCTGTACTAAGTGTATATAATATTAAATACTTCTATCATACTGTAACATATTCCCCATCCTACTCTTTCAGAAATTAGTGCTAGTTTAAATGTTTATGTATATTACTGCCATACCTATAATACCAGTATTGCTGCTAGTTTACAACACCCTTTCTAAACTGCTGCTAGTGTACAGTTTTGTATTATTGCTTTTTCTTCTTGCTGTGTGTATGTATCTCTCTCTCTCTCTCTCTATATATATATATATATATATATATATATATATATATATATATATATATATATATACATACATATATATATTATGGCTTTCTCTTCCCTTTTGCTGTGTATAATTTTTTTTCTTAATTCTCGCTATGTAGTTGTAGTGTGCCATGCCACCATTCATAAGCTTATTACACTCTAGTATGATTATTACACTCTAGAATGATTGAATATTATAGATACTAGTAGTAGAGCGAATTACAGCGAATTACACTACAACAATGACATTACTGTGAGGCTGTGAGCAGACAGTGTCAATCAATTCATTTAGGGAAAGTAGCGACCATAAATGTAAAAAAAAAAATCGGAAAATTCAAACAAAGCGACCATATTTTTTAAAACAAGCCCAAAAAAACGCAACCCGCGATCCGTGATTATTTCAAGCGACTTTGAAAAAACAACTTGGCAACACTGTTTGAGACTTGAAGCACTAATCAGTAAATATTTTACGGCGTCCAGGGATTGGCTGCATAGATGGAACTCATACTCCTATCAGAGCTCCTTCAGTAAATGAATTATTTACTGATTATGTGCGTAGGAAGTTTTTCCACGGCATTAATGTGCAGATCGGCCAGCAAAAAAATGTTTTTTGCTTAAATGTCACTTACAACTTAAATATGCAGCTCCGGAAAAAATTCAGAGACCACTGCAACTTTTTCTTTCCTTTCCAAAAAAAGTCGAAAAGGAATGTTTTGAGTGAGGAACAGAAGGGTTAAAATTAAGTGACCACTACAAATTGAACGCTTCTGTTCCTAACTCAAAACTTTTTGGGAAAGGAAAGAAAAAGGTGCAGTGGTCTCTTAATTTTTCCCGGAGCAGTATTTCTTTCTTAATTCTCACTATGTGTGCCATTTCATAAGAATGTCACTGTTCAGAATGACGCTGCGTTATTCGATACATTTGACAAATACATTTTGAACTTGATATTACCCCCACGCACACATCACATAAATGTTTAATGAGTGGAACACTCGAGATGTGATTTTTGCTACTGCTACTGTGTGGCTTTTTTCTTGAATGTATACTCATATTCTGCATGTGCATTCATTAATAGGCTATATCGAACTCCACTGGGGAGAGGTATGGAGTTCGAGATCTTTTCCCCCTGTTGCTATGGTGAATCACTCGCTCCACTGATGAGGGCTTTATATACCCCCCACCCCACTGGGTCTGCAACTTCATGCTATTGGCAAAACATAACAGCAACCCCGGTGATTGGTCAGAAGCGAGGGTAATAGTGACATTGTCAAAAGAGTAAACTGCTCCCCAAGCCCGAATCGCGCTGTTCAGCCATCCACTTGTAGATGCTACATTTAAATTTTAAATGAATGTGAGCTGGCCACGTTGGCTTTGTCGGAGTATCCGCCCCCTGAGCGTCCACACCGCGGTATGTTGTTGGATCAGGCTATAGGAGGCTGTGTACAGCTATAGACTCCAGTCAAGTAGGTGGCGGTGTATGCTCCTTAGACCTGCCAACCGAAACCAAACAAGTATGTTTTCTGAGAACTGTGCATTTACACTCATAGGAAAAAGATTTACCAACACTACAGATGGAGGCATGATCAGAGTTGACAACAAGAATGAGATATAAACAAACATATGCATGAAATATAACTAAAATAAACAAGGTTAGACAAAGGAGCATTTGGAGTTAATCTTACAACAAATATGCTTCTCTAAAAATAGTTTTACGTTAACAAGCTTCTGTTTATTTCATAAATGTAAGGGATTCAGTGTATCATTTAAATTTACACTAGAAGACTACGTCATGAACAGTTTACGTTATGAAAAATGACGCACGCATAATTGTAACATTGGCCAGAAATATTTCTTCTAGAATAAACACCATATATTACATAACTTTTGTGTTAATTCAATATCTGGAAGTGCAAGACAATCATGGAGAAAAGCACTAAATGTGCCGGAAACTAGGAATTTGTTCTGGTCGGTTAGTGCAGCAATTTTGTACAAAATAAATAAAAACAATAAGAAAACATGGGGGGTTGGTGTTGACGGCTGGACACAGAGAGAACGAACTTCTCTTTGAACGAACTTAGTTAGCTTTAGGACAGATTGTTGAGTTCATACCATTTTTTATCTGGCTTTGTGAACAAAGAAATTCCCCGGTGTTACTATTACGTTAACAAACACATTTTCCCTCAATAACCATCCAAGTTTGTTGAAGCTTTGACATTTTCACCACATAGTCAAAATAATGCCAGCAGCACTAATGATGTTTATTGCAATATATTACATAATATGAGTTCTTAGGGAAGTGAATTGTCACCAAAGGCATTTTTATGTTGCTTTCTAATACAGGTTATATAGGTTTAAGAAATATGTAGAAAGAACAATATTACAACATAAAATGTCCAGACTGGTTTGTCAGATGACATAAAAAGTAGACTATGTGAAGTGGAACATTTAATACTCACGAGAGTGTGTAGAATCCATATGTGGGGCAATAGATGGTACAGCTTGCAGCACTTTTTAACCCACCCAGTCCATTGGCTCATACATACATACGTACATACATACATGCATGCATGCATCCATGCTAGCGACTAAAATTAATCATCTTTATTATGAATTACATTCATTACCATGCATTTCAATTATGACTTTTATTTTGAAAAATAATCCGAGTTAGTGCTCCCAGCATAATACCCTGCTGCTAGCAGAACGATAAACACATATACCTTGAGTTCTTCCGGGAATCAGGAGTCAGCTGACTAGTGTAGAAAAACCTAAACAAGACGGTAGTCAAAGGTTGTGTAAGTTATATTATTTCTTCTTATACAACATTTGTTAATATCGCCTTATTTCAGTAATGCTTGGAGTTTATGGTAATTGTCTGTCATAACCTAAAATCCTCTTGACAAAGCATTTTTTTAGTAGCTAGCAAAACAACTGTGTAGCCTAGCTAACGAAATAGCTATCTATCCTGCTAAAAAAGCGAACTTGACAGATTATGCGAGAATATCCACCGGACTTCCTGGGTAAACACAACTAGCAAGTAAACTAGCTACATTTTTAGTAAGCTAACTAAATAACTACGAACTAGCAAGGTAGTTTAGAGTTTTGCGAATGTACTGTACAGTACCAAGTCCAATGTCACAGGTCTGAATCGGTTTTCTTCAGAAAAATTGCTGTAGTTACGTACATTTGCAAAACTGTAAACCAGTTACATTACCCAGCTTGTAGTTAACTACACTGTAATTAATACAACTTCACAGTTCGTTTGTTTTACAGTAGCTAATTGCTCTTATGGATTACTATATAGCTAGCCTAATAATTACAAATTTTTAATTATTAGTGGAATAAAAACAGTCTAATCGCACGGGCTGTTACAATAACAAATCTGATCAATAAAGTGTTAAATCCAGTTGTTTGATGCCATCACCCCTTACAAATTAAAATCAAACAGCGAAATCACTCAATGTTAGCCTGCTCACGTTCAGTTTTATTTCTTCTGCATCGGCGTGATAATCAATTGCAAAGGTGATTATCTAGAAAACCGGTGTGTAAAATAAGCCATTCCAACACCTTTGTCTCCCAAATGGTTCTTTGTTTAAAATCCTTCGATGATATTGTTTCACAGTATTTATTTACCCAGAAATTATTTTTGGGTGCATATGCGAAATAGTCTGAAAACGAGGTTAAAGAGAACTTTACTGAAATTAATGTGGTTTTAGAAGTCGGTGGTAGACATGCTGGGAAAATAGGTTTAGTAGATTATGTATTACCATCAACCCAGACTTTAACCCTAAATATAACCTCAGTACTTTGATACCTAGCCTTAACACTAATCTTAGTAAAGCTTTAACATGTTATGTTTTGGTAGCACAAAATAATGTACCCAAAGCACGGGCGAAAATCTGATCTCAAGTTTGGAGCAATTTTTTTTTCTTCTCAAGAGCAATTTTTGTGGGGGACACCAAAGGTAGTGCTGTAATACTGTTTTCGTTTGCACCATTGGTTTGCTTGCTGCTGTAGCTCTGCAATTTCAGCTATTGTGTGTGAACAATACCAACATAAAACAAACTGACTGGATTAACCCCACATTAGCTAAGCGCATTGAGTACCTTTCAGAAGGTAGACACAAACACTGTCACCTTGCCAACCAAGGAAGACTACTGTCCGTACACCACACTGCAAGCTTCCGTCATTGACTCAAATTCTCATCCATCCATCTTCTTCCGCTTATCCGGGGCCGGGTCGCGGGGGCAGCAGTCTAAGCAGGGATGCCCAGACTTCCCTCTCCCCAGACACTTCCTCTAGCTCTTCCGGGGGGACACCGAGGCGTTCCCAGGCCAGCCGGGAGACATAGTCCCTCCAGCGTGTCCTAGGTCTTCCCCGGGGTCTCCTCCCGGTGGGACGGGACCGGAACGCCTTCCCAGGAAGGCGTTCCGGAGGCATCCGAAAAAGATGCCCAAGCCACCTCAGCTGACCCCTCTCGATGTGGAGGAGCAGTGGCTCTACTCTGAGCTCCTCCCGGGTGACCGAGCTTCTCACCCTATCTCTAAGGGATCGCCCAGCCACCCTGCGGAGAAAACTCAATTCGGCCGCCTGTATCCGGGATCTTGTCCTTTCGGTCATGACCCAAAGCTCATGACCATAGGTGAGAGTAGGAACGTAGATTGACTGGTAAATCGAGAGCTTCGCCTTGCGGCTCAGCTCTTTCTTCACCACGACAGACCGATACATCGACTGCATTACTGCAGAAGCTGCACCGATCCGTCTGTCAATCTCCCGTTCCATCCTTCCCTCACTCGTGAACAAGACCCCTAGATACTTAAACTCCTCCACTTGAGGCAGGCACTCTCCACCAACCTGAAGTGGGCAAGCCACCCTTTTCCGACTGAGGACCATGGCCTCGGATTTGGAGGTACTGATTTTCATCCCCACCGCTTCACACTCGGCTGCAAACCGTCCCAGTGCATGCTGAAGGTCCTGGTTAGAAGGGGCCAACACGACAACATCATCCGCAAAGAGCAGAGACGAAATCGTGTGGTCCCCAAACCTGTCACCCTCCGGCCCCTGGCTGTGCCTAGAAATTCTGTCCATAAAAATTACAAACAGAACCGAGCCAACTGGGGCGGGAGGGGGCGGGGGGACTTCCAGGGGATGTACTAACCGTGGACTCAAATTCTTACAGCTGCAAAAGCTGGTTGATGTTACTGTATCTTGCTAGCAAACATCAGCTAACCGCTTTATGTCCCGCCTGGAATTTCCATCTATGACCCAAAGATATCATAGGTATTAGACTGCCAGATTTACTTATATTTACAGTCATATGAAATAGTTAGTACATCCCCTGGAAGTCCCCCCGCCCCCTCCCGCCCCACAGCATTTAGATATGATTGAGGTCTGGGCTTTGACTCAACCATTCCAATTCCCTCCATTTCTTCTTGAGGCATTCTGTTGTAGCTTTGCTTGTGTTTTTTGGGTAATTGAACTGTTGCCAGATCCATGTTTGGTTCAGCATCAGCTGTTTGACAGATGGCCTCACCGACTTACTGATAGCAAGTTGGCCTTGAAGCAGCAAAGCAGCCCCAAACCATAATTCCTTCTTCTGTTTAAAGGAAGTGTTTAGTTTTCGACAAAACAAGTCATTCTTATCTGTCCAGATCGCATTGTTTCAGTAATTTTGGTCTTCACCCAAGAGTTGTCTAGCAAATGTCCGTGGTCTTGATTTTGAGAGCAGAGGTGTCCTTCCTTCCTGACCTCCTACATAGGTCTGTTTTCTGCAGTCTCTTTTCTGATAGTTGGCTCATGCACTTGGGACATTGACTTTGGTAAGAGATGCTTGTAAATCTCTTGATGTTACCCTGGGGTTTTTCAAGATTTCTATGAACATCTTTCGGCCAGCTCTGAATTTGGTGGGACACCTGTCTGTTGGACAGTGAAATTATGTACATCAAATTGCATGGAAATGCATTTGTATTTGTCTTCGACATCCGTCTTTGTGGTATATATGAAACTGCGGGTAGGTCAAAGTGATCGATTTGTTGTGGCCAATCATGCAGCCAATGTTTTGGTCCTCCAAAGCTGTGTCCAACTATACCATCTAATAAAGATAATCATGAGTGCCGTGGTTATTGATGAGTAGGAATTCCTCTACCCATACGTTATTATCGTGATAGTTATGCTAATGATGATTATATCAATCAAGTTTGATAATCAACTAGCTGACTAGACGTGTTAAAGGCAAAAGTACAGTATCTGTTACAGGCTTAAAACCAATGCTCACCTTCCATGTGCTTCTGCCGTTAGTAATGCAAATATCTTCCTGAATTGTTTTGGCTTTCCAGAGATTTTAGGACCGGAATATGTAAACGGTGTGCATTCCCTGGTGATCTTTCCATACAACCCACCGTCTGAAGATGCCTGCGGTGTCCAGTGGGGTGAAGGACTTGTACCTCTCTACTAATTTGGGGGACCTGAACAAGAAAGCTGAAGTCAAGGCTGACAAAAGCAGCACGCGAAGGTTGTCTATTTTTCTGAGATGGATGTTAGTGAAATGTCTGTTTTTCTGTTGTATTTTCCTCAGGCCGTATGAGGTTCTGTTTTGAGCAAGTGGCCCTGCATGAATGTTTGGTAGCTTGCCTGTGACTATCTGAAGCTGCTTCTAAGACTGCCGGTGAAAGGAATCGTTCTGTCTGGTTTTGCATGTGTAGTCACGTGAATGTGTTGCAATATTGTGCTATTCTCCACTGCAGTTATGTCCAAAGTGCCTGCAAGATCTTCAAGGCAGCAGAGGAGTATCGGCTGGATCGAGACGAGGAGAAGGCATACGTTATGTACATGAAATACCTAACGGTCTATGATCTGATCAAGAAGAGGCCCGACTTCAAACAGCAGCAGGTAACCAACATTGTTTAATTAGGACAAGCAAAGATTGTAAATCATAAACATGGTATTTTCTCCTCCGTTTCTTGCTGGGTAAGTGCAGCTTTTCTTTTTACTCGACATATTGTAATCATACAAAACATTTAAGACTTGGAGCTGAAATCCCCTCAAATACTTCATCATTCCAGACATTGGGAAGAGGGAGAGCAGGGAGCCACGGTCTAACCCTGGACTGTTTAGGGATATAACCATACTGGGAATATGTCTATTACCATGATTTATTGACTGTAGGATTGTACTTTATCAGTAGAAGATTAGTATTGGTTGCTGGTGTCACAGTAACCCTTAATACGTATTAATATACTGTATTAGACAGACTGGAAATGTCATTTTATACATTTTTTGCGAGCTGTTTTTTTCCCTTTCTTTCAGTTCTTGAGACTGTCTCCTAAAGCAATGTTTTTCTTTGTCACCCAAAGGAGTTTTTCCTGTCCATGCTTGGACCCACCAGCTTTAAAAAAGCTATAGAAGAAGCAGAGAAGCTCTCTGAAAGCCTTAAACTCAGGTTGGTGGTGTATTCTGTGTTGTTATTCATTCACCGACATTATGTTCCCTTTGTGATCAGTAACACCCTAATGCTCCTGAATGGTGTCAGTAACACCCTAATGCTCCTGAATGGTGTCAGTAACACCCTAATTCTCCTGAATGGTGTCAGTAACACCCTAATGCTCCTGAATGGTGTCAGTAACACCCTAATGCTCCTGAATGGTGTCAGTAACACCCTAATGCTCCTGAATGGTGTCAGTAACACCCTAATTCTCCTGAATGGTGTCAGTAACACCCTAATTCTCCTGAATGGTGTCAGTAACACCCTAATTCTCCTGAATGGTGTCAGTAACACCCTAATGCTCCTGAATGGTGTCAGTAACACCCTAATGCCCCTGAATGGTGTCAGTAACACTCTAATGCCCCTGAATGGTGTGGAGATGGCTGCTGATTCTTTTTTTTTTACTGTTTCCAAAAAAAAAAGTTTTATTGCAAGTCTTTGTCAACATATTGACTCAACAGGGTGTTTGCGCGTGTGTGTGTGTGTGTTCAGGTATGAGGAAGTCGAGGTTCGCAAAAAACTTGAAGAGAAAGAGAGACAAGAGGAGAAGAAAAAGAGGGAGGAGAACACTGAAAAATTGGAAGGGCGGGCCTCCCTAAAGGGAGTAAAAGAGAACAAGAAGGAGAACAAGGAGGTATGTCCCTAAATGAGGAGCACTTTGATCTGTTTTCATAATCGAATGCAGAATGACTGGTCAGTATACCAAAACCAATATGGTTAATATACAGCAGCTTTCATCCAATCAGCATACAGCCAATCAGCATACTGGGTTTGTATCAGTCCTTGTGCATTTGAGGAAGTATAGAACGTTCCGGAGTGCTGCTCCTCTGATGCTTGGACAGATTAAAGCGGACTGATTTATTACTTTAAAAGCAATGTATCCAAAGGTTACTGTTTATGTCACTGAAATAAAGATAAACTGAAGATGAAAATTGTAATCAGCTTGCGATAACATCATTATTGTGTTCAATTTGTGCGTATAGAAATCACACCGCTGTTATAGAGGGCAAGCCCTGTATGACACTTCTGTAGGTGGGTTTGTTGAGATGAAAGTGTCTCTGTTGTTTTGTAGGTGGTGTTCAACATTCACGTGTTGAGGTGAACATTCAACACAAAAGTCCTGCCTACCCTAGTAAAGGTGTCAGTGAGCTCAGTTCCAATTATTGGTTTCCCTGTGTCTGTTTTTTCTCCTAGGTGAAAGAACAAAATGAGTTGAAAAATGTACCTTCGAAAGGTAAGGGCAGTGGACTACTTTTAGTAGTACAGAATCAACTTTTTCCTTGATCTTTGATGTGATGTGGAGTTTTTCCAAAATGTCAGTGCATCTGCAGGTCACATTCTGCTGGTATTTTTATTCTCTGCACACAGTCTGTTCTATCATAGAGAAACGCTATGGATCACAGTTCTCATAGTTTTAACAAACATAATAGCATACATATAGGTTCACATTACTGTACGATAAACACCACTGCTTCCAGTCACCTTTTACCACCTGTTTAACGTTCTGCGTGGTAACCATTTGTTCTCAGTGAGTTTTACTGTGTGCAGATATGCATTTCAGTTCTCTGTAGGGGTTGTTTAGAAGTGGTCCCTGGTGTTGATTTGAATTGTGTAATAAACACATTTTGAAGCTTTTGGCCAGAGTGGTCCAGCGATGGAAGTCACAGCCAATGCTGCAGTTTTAGCAAAAGTGTCTCCTCTTTCTCAACTTTCCTCGATATTTAGCCGATAAAATGCCTCAACTAAATATGTACAAAAAATAAAATAAAAAATGATATTTGGACCTGCAGCCATTTAAAAAAAGAAAAAAGAAAAAAAAAAGATGTGAGAATTGTATGTAACAAAGTTTGCCCTATGAACTTGTGTGTGTGTGTGTATATACAGTATGTTTTTTCGTGTTGATTTAATTAAAGTGTGCATTCTAGCAGAACCACAATACTGTGTTATTTCCTTACTCTGGAAACTGGATTACCCAGGATACACACCAGCCAACACGGGAGAGACTTGTGTGTCCACCCGTGATTTATTCTTGGGATCTCCATGCTGTTTATGTTGTTATTTACCCCCCGCCACCCCACCCCCCAGCGGCGTTGCCAGCAGGAGGGATCTCCGCAGAGATGTTGTTCAAGATGATGCAGGACCAAACCATGACGGTCATTGTGATGGATGCTCGTAGCCTCCAGGACTTCCAGGAGTCTCAGATCCAGGTTCCCGCACAAACCATCATCAGTGTCCCCGAAGAAGCCATCAGCCCAGGGTACGGAGAGAGAGAGAGAGAGAGACTGGGATTTAATCCAAGTCTGTCTTAGACCTCGGTTAGCGTCATAAGCAGGTGTCAGAACTGACAATGGGGAAAAAAGAAAAGAAACTCCAGTAGTAAAGTAGTTGATTTACCCAATCCATAAACTGTCTTCTCTGGGGCCATATTCAGCGCGCCGGCCGGGTGTTGAGCACTCCTCCTTCACAAGGCTAACGTCCCGTTACTGTCCTCGTAGGATCACTGTGAACCAGATAGAGGCCAGGCTACCCAGCGGGTCCAGAGAGACATGGAAGAGAAGGGGTTTCGTAGATTACATCATCCTGTTGGATTGGTTCAGCTCTGTCAGTGACCTCCGTCTGGGAACCACCCTGCAGAGCCTCAAAGACGCCCTCTATAAGGTAACAGGACACAGGTGTGTGTGTGTTTTAGGTCTATGTCCCAATGAGAATAGTAAAACCAGAAACAATGTGACTCATTGAGACCTTTTGACGGTCCCCGTGAGACAAAAGTAAATTTCCGGCTCAGGGTTTAGGTTTAGGGTCAAACTTACAATTTATTTTGGAGTTAGAATTGGGGTTTCTTTAAGGTCCAGGCGTTGTTGGTTAAGTTTAGGTTTAAGGTTAGGCATTACATCTAGGTAAAGTTTGGGCATGAATGTTACTTTATTGAGGTTAAGGTTAGGTTTAGGGTTAGATGAGGGTTAGGTTAAGGTTAGGGTTAGGGTTAAGAGTAGGGCAAGGGAGCATGCAATTTCTATTTTCTGATCCCCTTGAGGGTAGCTGTTCAAACTTGTGTGTGTGTGTGTGTGTGTGTGACAGCGGCCCTGCCTCGGAATAATGTTAACTGCAGCATGGTGTGCGTGTGTTTGTTCCATAGTGGGACAGCACCACCATCCTGCGTAGTGAGCCCATGGTACTGGAGGGAGGATATGAGAACTGGCTCCTGTTTTACCCCATGTTCACCTCCAACGCCAAAGTCAGACCACCCCGAACACACAACTATAACACTGTGCCACATCGTGAGTACCCCGAAATATCGTACACCCCAAAATCTGATTTTAATTGTAATGGGCCACTTCTGATCCGTGTATATTTGTTCTGTGTTTGGGAGCAGTGAACTTCAGTTACCCGTCACTGGAGGAACCCAAGCCTCCGACCCCCCCGGCCCCCGAGGCGGACCTCGAACCCCAGGCCCCCGCCGTCCCCACGGGTTACATACAGGTGAATGGTGCCCCCCCGAAGGACCTGGCTCCTCCCAAACCCGAGGCCACTTCCACAGAGACAGAGGCTGACGCCACAGACTCATCCCAGACAGGGCCCACTCTCCCTGGGGTGGACCACAGCCAGAAGGGCCCTGGGTCTGGACCCGGCACGCCCAGTCATCCTGCCGGGACAGCCAAGCACATCCCACAGGCAAGTGTTGATCTGTCTTTTTTTATTTTTTATTTGGTTCATTCGGTTCTTTTTCATAGAACGTTTCCCTGAAATAAAGACAAAGACCTAAAGAGTTCCTTCTCTGGGCCTAGAATGAGATGGAAATGCGAGGGATGTAAAACCAGTTCCGTTTCAGCTAGGCCAGAGGCAACCCGCGACCTCTTGACCCCCTCCCAGTGGCTCCCCGGGCTTGGACAAAAAAACAATCCCGAACATTTATTATCAATGTTATTTTTCAACAGTTTTGTTATCATTGTTTTAAAATTTATATTCTTCTCCAAGCGCAAAAAGTCTGTAATATATTTTTTGTGGCTCCAGGAAAATATTTTTTTCTCCAAAGTGTCTCTTCCAGTAGTAAAGGTCGGCAACCCCTGAGCTGGTCACATGGGTGACTAAACCATTCTAATACTCCCTGAACCCTCCCCTTATGATGATGTCAACCCCTCCCCCAGATTGACCGTACCAAGAAGCCATCGGTGAGGGTCTCCGACAGGTCTAAACCCCCCCTGGATGCCCTCCCTAAGGACAAGGACCTCCCGCCCCCCTCCTTGTCCTCCCAGAACGGCCCGGGCATCCCCCAGCCCAACCGCTTGGTCAAGCCGCCCTTTGACCCCACTACCCCGCTGACGGATGAGGAGCGCAGTCAGATCCACACGGAGGCGGCCGCCCTGATGGAGAAGGCCCGCAGAGAGCAGGAGCAGCGCCGGGAGCGACGCGCCGAGGAGGAGCTGAGGGAGAGGGAGCTTCGAGAAAGCCAGGAGAGAGAAGAGAGGGCGAGGTCGGAGAAGGAGATGGAGCAGAGGAGAAAGCAAGAGGAGGAGGAGGAGGAGAAGAGCCAGGAGAGGAAGAGACTGGAGAGACAGAAGGCGGAGGAAGAGGTGAAGGAGAACAGGGTTGGGGAAGAGAGGGAGAAGAGGGACGACATGCCAATGAAGAGCGCTTCGCTGGACTCGCCAGTTCCTCACCGTGTCGTCAGTGAGATTAAGGTCAGTGTCTCTGTTGTTGTCTGAGGCTGTGTTCACTGTCCGCCAACGTTCCTCCTACCACGCGGGTTCCTTTGATATCCACGAGAGGGGCTGTGTTTCTGGGGCGGGGTGCATCATCCGGATGTAGACCGGCTAGCGGCGGCTCCAGCTGGCTTTGGTTCTGTCTCTGTAAGGCTGGAAGCGGGACTAGGCGTCTAACTGTTTGTTCCAGTCACCACCTTAGACACTGACACTAAAAACCAATCCCACGTCCACCCGGTCCCTCCACATACAAGCCCTCCCGACTGATAATAACTACAAGTCTGTTCCCAAATGTCCAGCTAACAGTGATCCCATCCCGCCAGAGCCCGGGTCCTTAACAGGGTCCTTAACAGGGTTGGGATCGACCCAGTTCCAGTTCCGACGTGGACAACGTTTCCTTTCCAAATACTCCTAATAACAAAGCGTTTAAGGGACCTGAAATTTAGTTTGGACTTCCGTGTGTCTGCTCCCCGGAATATTGAGCCCGTCCGCCCTGGTGGTACCAATGTGAGGAACGCCCACAGCCGAATGATATGAGCTGCGCTGTTTTGTCCCCCCTCCCACCCCGACACCCAGGCCCCCGCCTCTCAGAAGCCTAGTAGTGATGTAAAGCCTGGGGGCCATAAGTGCCAGATGTTTAAGGATAGAGCAGCCGATGCCAAACACCAGGTATATTATCGACACAGACCCATGTGTTGATCAGGATTTTATGGCATGTTTTGGTTTCAGGAAAAGCTTCTGTTGTTTTTGTTTTTCGTTCTTTAAGTGTCCACGTACATGTTGGCATGTTGACCACTGCTTGGAAATTGACAATGGTTTTTTAAATGTTTTTTGTTCTATCACTGCCTGCACACAACTTTGTACTGTAGTAGCTGAAGAACCCTGCATTGAAATACCCCTCTTTACCTGTTAAGAAATCCACTGGGGGGTGGGTGGGAGGGGGTGTGTGTGTGTGTGTGTGTGTAGGAGTGGGAGTGTAATGTGTGTGTGGGAGTGTAATGTGTGTTTGTTGTTTGGCAGCGGGAGCCCCTGACCAGAGCGAGGAGTGAGGAGATGGGTAGGAGTGTCCCTGGCCTGCCTATTGGATGGATGAAGGTAAACAAAAAAAAACTTCAACCGTCAACACTTCACCTTTAGGTTCCTAAAACCTTTTAATCAAGAGACACCTGCTATGTGGGGAGGTGAGGCTGTGCCGGGGCAGGTGAGGCTGTGCCGGGGCAGGTGAGGCTGTGCCGGGGCAGGTGAGGCTGTGCCGGGGCAGGTGAGGCTGTGCCGGGGCAGGTGAGGCTGTGCCGGGGCAGGTGAGGCTGTGCCGGGGCAGGTGAGGCTGTGCCGGGAGGGGGTAATGCATTACCTCTGACCTCTTCCATCTCTCCGTCAGTTTTTGGACACAGTAACCGGTACCTACCGTTACTACCACTCTCCAACCAACCGGGTGCACCTGTACCCCCCTGAGGTCAGTGTGCCCCAGACGCCCCCCACCACCCCCCCGACAGACAAACACAGGCGGCCCCGGCCGGCAGAGCCTGACAAGAGCGTGGAGCGCGACCGGGAGCAGTCCAAGTTGAAGCGCTCCTACTCCTCCCCAGACATCGCACAGGACCTGAGGGAGGAGGGGCTGAAGAAGGTCATGCCTATTACTGTGGCCACGCCCCCAGCCTTCAACAGAGAGACCAAGTAGGTGAACTTGTCACATGGTAATGCCCCTATATATGTACATACAAACACACCCGCTTTTTATTCTTTACCGTGTAAGTTGACTGACTGAGCATTCTAATGTCTTAGCCTAGTTAAAATACAAAACACAAAAAGACATGAACATTTACCTTCACTGCTAGTGGAAAAGTAAGCATACCACAGGCAAGACAGCATACTCCCCCCCCCCCCCGACTAAATTACACTCAAAACAATCAAGGTAGTTTTTGTTCCACATATGTAATTAAAACCAGCTGAAATAAGCCAGTTGAAATCTCCAATATCCCATTTTATTTAAAAATGTTTCTATGATTGAAAAGTCACTTCAGTGTTAGCATCCATCTACACAGGTTGTTAAAAATGTATGAATGGCCTGTGCCCCCTCCAGACCCTCCACCACTAACGTCTACGCCAAGGTCGAGATCGCCCGCCCGTCGGCGGCTAAGATACGCAACCTGAACCCCGTGTTTGGCGGTCTGGGCGCCTCCCTGACCGGCCTGCGTAACCTGGGCAACACGTGCTACATGAACTCCATCCTGCAGTGTCTCTGCAACACCCCAGCTATGGTGGACTACTTCAACAAGAACTGCTACAAGGAAGACATCAACAGGTCAGCGTTCGTTCATGATGCCGTGTTACCGTGTCAGAACGGTGTGTTTCTCCTGTTCCAACCCACAGAGTAGGCTAACTCCCTGGCTGTCCCCCTTCTCCTGCGCCTCCCGACAGGGCTAACATTCTGGGCCACAAGGGCGAGGTCGCGGAAGAGTTTGGTGTGATCATGAAGGCTCTGTGGTCGGGCCTGTATAAGTGCATCAGCCCACGGGACTTTAAGATCACCATAGGGAAGATCAACGACCAGTTCGCTGGCTACGATCAGCAGGATTCCCAGGAACTGCTGCTCTTCCTCATGGACGGGCTGCACGAGGACCTCAACAAGGTAGGTGGGAGCAGGAGAACCAGTGGGAGTGGGAGCAAGAGAACCAGTGAGAGCAGTGGGAGCAGGGGAACCAGTGGGAGCAGGGGAACCAGTGGGAGTGGGAGCAGGAGAACCAGAAGGACATTGAGGAAGAAAATGGTTAAAAGATGACGGTGTGACAGTGTAGCTGTGTAGCTGCGTAGCGGTGTGACGGTGTAGCTGCGTAGCGGTGTGACGGTGTATCGGTGTGACACTGTATCGGTGTAGCTGTGTGGCGGTGTAGCTGTGTGGCGGTGTGACGGTGTATCGGTGTGACACTGTATCAGTGTGACGCGGTGTAGCGGTGTGACAGTGTAGCTGTGTGACGGTGTAGCTGTGTGACGGTGTAGCGGTGTGACGGTGTAGCGGTGTGACGGTGTAGCGGTGTGACGGTGTAGCGGTAAGGTCTGGAAGCATCGGCAATCAACTAGGCCTCAGATGTGGTTAACTACTGTGGTCATTATACTGTGAACTTGCTGGAACCTGAAATGCACATTTGGCAGCACCTCGTTGAGCTCTGAGGAGGTTAGGCGGACTGTGTTATGGCTGACTGTGTTGATTTGATTTTCACCACATTTATTATACATCTCTCCTTTCTGCTTTTGTTGGGGTTCGTTTTGATGGCAAATTTAGAGAGTAAGTACATTTGTTTGTCGTGGTCTTGTCTCTCCTGAAGGTGTGTGTCTGTGTGTGTGTTTGATGCTCTGCTGGTCCAAAACCTTTTGCATGTGAATCAGAACATGCTTTCTGTTCTTATCCTGGCTTCATGCTCTACATGGGTTCATTTGCTGGAGGAGGAGATGAAGAGGGAACCGGGGAGAAGTCATGTGGAGGAACTGGGGTGGTAGGCGGAGAACAGAGAGGGGGCGGGCAATGCAAATCCTACGCTTTTTTTGACTGCCGTCTGCGGCCCAGTTTTATTTCGCCCCTTCGATCCTTCCCATGTTCTAATACTCCAGAAGGGTAAGGGTCCAAGGATTGAATTGGAACCGGGCCGTGCGTAGTGTTCATTCCTCATCTGGCCTTCATCTCATGACATCATATCCTGTCATGTGACCTCTGACCTGTGGATGTGTCTGTGAAGTAACCATCAGCTTCCCAACACCTGGCCCAGTGCATCCCAAAATGACATCATATCCTGTCATGTGACCTCTGACCTGTGGATGTGTCTGTAAAGTAACCATCAGCTTCCCAACACCTGGCCCGGTGCATCCCAAAATGGCATCATATCCTGTCATGTGACCTCTGACCTGTGGGTGTGTCTGTGAAGTAACCATCAGCTTCCCAACACCTGGCCCGGTGCATCCCAAAATGGGACACTATTCCCTATATAGAGCCCTGCTTCTCCTGGAGCCCAGTGAGGGTATATAGGAAATGGTGTGCTATTTAGAGTAAACACTTCTATCTCCACATCAACACTAATTAATATTTGATTAATTAGTGAATTGACTCGTGTCTGTGGACCCCCCCCCCCCCCCACCTGTTCTGTACTGGCCATGAGCTCACGCCAAACGGCACGGGAGCGAAGCTTGTAGTGACGTCTCTGTCCGGCGTTGAATCGAACCTCCCTGTAAAGGGCACTCAATTCTAAAAACCCTTGGTCCTCCTTGTCCCATCCCGCTTCACCTGGTCTCACGGAAGGAAGCGGTGCAAACGCCGTGCTCCGAGGCTGTGTACGGATCACCCAGTCCGCTACTTCCTTCAGACCAGTGTCACCGATGGAAAAGCAGCCAACAGTTTAATAATATAATTGGGACAGAGCCGTAGGCCGCGTTCCACACGGCACCCTATTCCCTTATACAGGCACAATTTAACACCAACCTTTCTGGTTAAAAGTAGATCATTCCAGGAAATAGGACGCCAGTAGGAACTGACACCCCTCTCTGTGTGAGGTTCTGACCCCCGCCCCCCCCCTCCCTCTGAAGGCAGATAACCGTAAGCGCTACAAGGAGGAGGAGAACGACCACCTGGATGACCAGCGCGCGGCCGACCTGGCCTGGAGCAAACACAAGCTGCTGAACGAGTCCATCATCGTGGCTCTGTTCCAGGGTCAGTTCAAGAGCACCCTCCAGTGTCTGACATGTCACAGGAAGTCACGCACGTTTGAGACGTTCATGTACCTGTCCCTGCCGCTGGCCTCCACCAACAAATGTTCCCTGCAGGTAGGAATCAATCAATCAATCAAAATTTATTTATAAAGCGCTTTTTACAACAGCAGTTGTCACAAAGTGCTTTACAGAGACACCCGGCCTTAAACCCCAAGGAGAAAACAACAGTAGTGTTGAATTTCAGTGGCTAGGAAAAACTCCCTAAGAAGGTCGAATTTTAGGAAGAAACCTAGAGAGGACCCAGGCTCAGAGGGGTAACCAGTCCTCTTCTGGCTGTGCCGGGTGAGATATTAAGAGTCCAATTGGAATAATAAATACATTTCTCTGGGCTAAATCCAGAGTATATTTGATTTTAGACTAGGTCAGAAGTATGACCAGGTGGACAAGGACAGGAACAGCAACGGTCCCCCCAAACCAGGTAATCCGCAGGTGTGGACCAGGACCTCATCTCCTTCTAAAATTTAAAATTGGAGGAAAATCAAGAAGAAATGCATGCACACACCAGCGTTATGTAGTAGTGTTGTAAAATGTATAACTACCTGTCCCTGTGTTTCCCAGGACTGGAAGCTCTAACTACATGTTATTGTGTTTTCCAGGACTGTCTGAAGTTGTTTTCCAAGGAGGAGAAGCTGTCCGAGAACAACAAGGTGTTCTGTCGACATTGTAAAGCTCACAGAGACTCCACAAAGAAGCTGGAGATCTGGAAAGTCCCTCCCATTGTACTGGTCCACCTGAAACGGTTTGTATTCTGGCACCGTGTACTTACTACTGTCCCCTATTGGAACCAAAATAACACACCAGACACACACACACACACACACACACAAAGACACCGATAACACATTTATTTACACAATGTTCATATAAGAGTGTCTCTTGTAGTTTCTCATACGAGGGTCGTTGGAAGCAGAAGCTGCAGACGACAGTCGACGTCCCCCTGGAGAACCTGGACCTGAGTCAGTACGTGATCGGACCCAGAACCAGCCTGAAGAGATACAACCTGTTTGGAGTGTCTGTGAGTATTCCTCACTCCCCCTTCTTCATGTTCGCACCACTGTGTTGCGTAACAGAGTGCACGTGGAGTTCATTTGGTACCATGTCAAGACGATGATCGAATATGCTTTGTTGTGATTGGCTATAATCTGACACACAGTTGAGCCCTCTGTCTCTCTGTCTCTCTGTCTCTCTGTCTCTCCGTCTCTCTCTCCGTCTCTCTCTCCGTCTCTCTCTCTCTCTCTCTCTCTCTCTCTGTCTCTCTCTCTGTCTCTCTCTCTGTCTCTCTCTCTGTCTCTCTCTCTGTCTCTCTCTCTGTCTCTCTCTGTCTCTCTCTCCCTCTCTCTGTCTGTCTCTGTCTGTCTCTCCCTCTCTCTGTCTGTCTCTCCCTCTCTCTCTCTGTCTCTCTCTGTCTCACTCACTCACACTCTCTCTCTCTCTGTCTCTCCATCCGTCACAGAACCATTATGGCGGTTTGGACGGTGGCCACTACACTGCCTTCTGTAAGAACGCCGTGAAACAGCGATGGTACAAGTTTGACGACCACGAGGTCTCTGAGATCTCCACCTCTGCGGTCAAATCATCAGCAGCGTACATCTTCTTCTACTCCTCCCTGTGAGGGGGGGGGGGTGCCCTTTGTACTTCTGCAGTACCCCCTAGGGGTAAAAAGGCTAACTACAGGCTTACTAACACCAAGGCTGCTTTGACTTGGCTCCCCCTGCTGGTGGGAGGAAGGAACTAAAATTACTGAGGTTAGGAGTTTTTTGTTTTGTGAACTGGACGAAGAGGTTTAAAGGTTTCGCTGTGGTGTTAAAAGAGTGGGTCAGGCTGGTGTGTGTGCACCAAGCGAGAAAGACAGGGTTATGTAGGCACCTCAGAAACGCTTTAGCTCACGGGGGACTCCGCAGCTGTTAGAAAACGTCTATTCAGATTACTCTAGAGAACCGGGAAAGTGTAACACACAAACCCCGACATATGTGAACACACACCCATCCCAGATCACTCCCACTGCTACGTAGACCATTTAACACTAAACCTATACTCCTATAAACCAAACTTCCATACTGTTCTTCGTGATAATATATTGCAGTGCTAGGAAAACCTGGTCTGGACACCAACATTGTAATTCTGTTGTTTCCGCGCTTCAGTTTGTGGAGAGGATGGGCTTTTCCCAACATTAACAAACCTTCCTTGTGCTTCTCTGTACTGTGAATCTTCTAGTAAACAGGTATCAAGACAGAATTGTGTTATCAAATGATAGGGATGTATAGTTACGTGAGTGCGTGCACGTGAGTGCGTGCACACGTCCAGAAATAGTAACTGCTTTCTGCGCATTTAAACAAACATATTGTACATAGTGTTGAGGGGAATTCTCTTATCTATTTATAAAGTGACCAAATGGAGTCTTTTCTTATTCTGTTAAACACCTAGCTGGCATGATTGGTTTCTTTTTGATAAAGGTGTGTCCTAGGCCATATGCTTAGAGGGTGTGTGTTAGAAATGGCCCTCCAAGTGCGCTAACTGGTCAGAAGCAGTGCTCACTGTAGGAAATGGGGTGTCATTTCAGATGCGTTTTGGAACTTCTCATGGTGAGGAGTTCAGAGGTTTCCGTGTGCAGTTAGAGAGGATTATAGGTTTGTTTTGAAACAATCCCCTTTATTGTGTCCTTTTATAGGGGGAAATGGTGAATAATTTGTGTCACCCAGAATAATCCTCTAGTTATTTGTTAAAAATTAAAAATAATATGTTTTAGCCCGAGACTGAGAAGTGGATCATTAGGCCTTATCAATAGTGTAATCAATTCCTCTCACCAGTTACCATTCCATTGATGTAAACCAAAACTGTTCTTTTTGTTTTCTTAAATACCTGCATACTATACATACAATTACAAGCATTTAGTGAACGTCCCTCTTTTATAAAGGCATTTTATTGGTTTATAGGCCCAAATCATAGTGCACGAATGCAAAGACGAGGTAGTCCAACGTCGTGACACGGCTTCATGGCTCTGAGACAACCCTGCCCTGGCATGATGGACAGCCAAAACATACCTACTCACACAGCCAACACCGCTCCGGGGCGCCTTCTCTATTCACACGTGTTGACAGCTGGAACAAGGAAGAAATCCGCCAGACCAGTGTTCTAGAACAAGCAAGCTGTGCTTGCTCACACAGGTTTGGACTTAAGCCCCAAAGCCCTATCGGGATTGCGTAATACTGTGGTTGATTCATTCCAGGCCAGTGGTATTTAGTGCTGCTGATTGATCTGTAAGCGGTTGTGTTTGGCTGACAGAGAAAGCCTTCTGTCTACAGCCTCGCTGAATTTTATTCCCTAGGCTCTGGTCTTTTTATTACTTTGAGGTAGAACTACAGCTGGTGTGCGCCTGAATCTGATTAGAATTATTAACGTGTTCCAAGTTAGAGAGAGAGAGAGAGAGAGAGACATTTTCTCTCTCTCTTAGTCTTTCTGGGCGTCTATGTGTAAGCACTGTGTTTAGCGGGGAGGGGAGGAGTGACATCATAACTGTCCCGGGATTGAGTTTCCAACATCACCATGACGTGCAGGGACAAATGACTATTGACTCCCAAATGACACCACATTCCCTGCGTAGAGCTTTCCTTTGACCAGAAGCCTATGATGTCTGTAGAGGCACTAGGATGCCATTTGGGACACGTAATATCGATCTCTCAATGTAGATAGGAGTTCCCTCTGACCACAGGCCAGGCGACCCAATCCTGGTTCCTAATATCTAAATCTCCAGGAAATCAGTTTGTTTATTTACATTTTGGAAAACTGTTCCAAAGCATTTACACACTGTGCTTGAGAGACGGGTGGTCAAAGTATGAATTGATTCTGTTTTAGTTGTGTATCCGCTTGGGGTTCCTATGGTGTATTTTGCTGTGTACTCATATATTCCTGGTTCACCGACTACCTGCTCAACAAAAACATCGCCCCAAAGCTGAATGTACTTGGGGATCCCTGATTTAGGGGATGTAGACAGATCTGGTCTCAGACCAGCGGTTAGGAGCAACATGTGCCATCGCACATATATGGACTGGTGGAAGCACCAATCACACTTAAGTGCCAGTATTCATAAAGTGTCTTGGAGTAGTAGTACAGTCAATGGGATCATACACTCATCTAAAAGGCCCAACTTCTTAACAAAACCTAGGATATAGGTGGACATGATAACATTTTGTGATTGTATCCAAGAGTGTAGTTGTGACCTCGTCGAAGTCGAGAACCTTCTCATCGGGGCTCGATAAGGGCGAACATATGTTGCAGCTCTTCCCAAAGTGAACACCGGAAGTCATTAGGACTTTGCACCACCATTGGGAACTCCCGGTCACGACTGGCTGGGACGCAGCCAGGAACTGGTACCCCAAGGCACTTGATGGCCTCTCAGATGACCAAGCCCTCATCAGCTGAGACACTTCATGAATACTGGCCCTCTAGGGCAAGAATATTACTGACGTCTTAAAAAGTCAAAGCTTAAAAACGTTGCTCCGATAAGTATTTACTGGTCTTAGCATGAGATCAGTGTAATTTTGATTATTCTTTTATTGCTAAGTTTTCGATATCATAACACTTGTATAACCCCGAACCTATATAAATAAATAGAAAATGTACCTATTTATTAAAAATCCTACAAATAAAGCAAATACTCTTGTTTTTGTAGTTTTCCATCTGTGCCACTAGGTGGCACTATAAATACATGAAGGTAATTTAGCAAATGCACCTATCCAGAGTGACTTGCAGGAAAGGGTGTATTTTTTTTTTGTCACCAATTTAATCAGGTGTATGGGGTAGAAGCCGGTCCGACTCATTGTGGGTCGGTGCCAGTACGAGTCGCAGGCCAAGCCAGTGTTATGTTTTCGGGCAAGGCAAGTCGGGTCGGGGTATGTCAGGCACGTGGAAAGGCTGACGGCTGTACAGAAGGAGGTAGGCATTAGGAGATTGGACGAGGAAGTCCTCCACTTCTCTCACTGTTGCATCATCGAAGTGGTACCAGCTGCCAGACCGTGCATTGCGACACAGGGCTGTGTAATGACCCATGTTCAAGTCTCCGGTGTGGTTCTGCAGGGGCGTCGAAGCACAGCCGGATTCGTGTGGCAGGTAATTGATACATTTGTGTGTTCAGACAGGTCGTGAGTGCGTGTGTGTATGTAACAAACTCACCACCACTGCATAGAGAGAGTAATTGGTGTGATTGGCTGAGGGGCTGGACAGGAAGGGATTCAGGTCTAAACCTTCCAATGGGAACAGCACGTTGGTCCTCAGCTTCCTCTTCTCAATCCCGTGGCATCCAAAACTAATTTCACCCAGGTATTGGTTAGGAATAAATTCTCATCCACTGAATGAACTGACGTTTTACGGGGTTGACCGGTCAACACATGGAACATTTTTATTTATTATTTATTTATTTTAAACTGCTTAACATTAACCGTTTTCATCACACTTTTATTCAGACTGAAATTGTGGAATTGGTTGTGTGGCGATAGGGTAGACGACCGGGTCAGAACCCGGCTGGCTGGCTGCTGTAGGACCACTGTGTTGGTGCTGTCTAGATGGGCCACATAAGAAACTGTTTTGGGGAAGGTTTTGTTGGCAGCTAACTGCCATTTGAGGTGTACCACCAGCTTCTCCAACCCACCCCCGCCCTTTAGCAGTGCAGGCCTGCTGTCCCATACCACAGTGCAAAACCGAAATAAAGTGCGCCCTGGAAAGGAATCGCTTCTCGGGTCTCGTTTCATTTGCAACTTGCCGCACGCCTCAGTGTCCGCTCGGGAAACACTTGGGCCGACCCAAAAAGAAAATCTGCGGATAACGTCGTTACTTCAACCTACCGTTGGAGATGCAGCACCAGGACCCTGGGGGCTTCGGCCAAGCTGGTCAGGACAGCTGTGTCTCTCTTCACTCCACACTGTGGACACAACTTCTGGTCTCCACACGTTAACGTACACTGCTGGAAGAACAGGGACAGGCAGTCCTACGTGGGACGAGGGAGAGGCAGGATAGGAAACGGGCACAAAGGTGAGAGAGAAGGTGAGATGCATGCATGCATACGTCCTTCCTTCACTAATTGTATGGTACGCGTATGCACCTGCGTCCGTCCGTCCGGCCGGCCGTACCTGCAGGGAGCACTTGTGCGCGTCGGTCGGCAGAGGTAGAGACAGGACGGTGAAGACCTGGGTGCTGTGGGTGTGTTCTTCACAGTGCCCGCACAGCGTCTGGTAGCTGAGCTGCCCCTCGAAGAGACACGTCACCACCGAAGACTCCGCCGGTGCTGATGGCGCGCCGGCGAACTTCCTGCCGCAACGCGACCGCTGTGTGGAACGGGTCAGAAGCCTCGCGCCCTTCTGCCGTACGGGAGGACAAATTCGAGGTTAGCGTACAGTACTTCACTCGTCCCAGGGTGATGTCGTCAGGAAGTTTCAGCAGATTAAGTTGAAAGTCCCACCCCTTGAACGTGTCGTCGGGAATAGGAGGCTGGAATTCCCACCTTCACTGTATTCAAATGTCGGAAGTCTTCAGGGGGGACGTAACCACTTAATTCAGCCTAATGCTGGGGCTGTGTGGACGGCTGGTGTGCACTACACCTTCTTGAGGTTGTTGTGCAGGGCGTTGAGAAGGACCAGGAGCAGCTCCTGGGCGTCCTGCTGTGATTGGTTGTCGAACTGGGGGTGCAGAGAGGAGACCATTGCCCTCACCTCCCTCAGGGAGGTGCAGTTGGTATGGCCCTGCCACACCACCTGAAAGAGGCGCACAAACGCCCCCACTACAGGACTGAGATGAAATGTGGAATGGCGAGGAAAGGAGGAGTTAGGAGAGGAGGGAAGGAGAGGAGTGAAAGTGGTTGGGTACGAGTGAGAGCAGTAGGGGAGGAGAAGTTAAATGAGATGAGGGAGGTTAGATAATGTACATCTTCCCTCATTAAATCATTGCTTGGTTTTATTTGTCCAAAAAAAACTGTATACAGTGTAAATTGCTTGGCAAGACAGACAGACAGTCAGTCAGGCTGGTAGACAGACAGACAGTCAGTCAGGCTGGTAGACAGACAGTCAGTCAGGCTGGTAGACAGACAGTCAGTCAGGCTGGTAGACAGACAGACAGTCAGGCTGGTAGACAGACAGACAGTCAGGCTGGTAGACAGACAGTCAGGCTGGTAGACAGACAGACAGACAGTCAGGCTGGTAGACAGACTGACACAGGTTAAGTCTTACTTGGCCAGGAGGTTGTGTGTGTGTGAACTGAGGAGGTGTTCCACCAGGGGTACAGTGGAGAGGAGAGACTGAAGGACAGCGTTCATGTAGCAGGAGTTACCAGAGTTAGTCAGGCCACACACCCCTGCTGGCCATCTGGCCTCCTCCTTCTCCCCCTGCTCCTCCCTCATCCAGCGTCCTGAGCTACACCCCCCCTCCTCCATGGGGATCACCTGACAACAACAATGACTGGGATTGGCTGACCTGGGGAACAAGACACAGAGGTCAAATGTCAGGGACGTAACACGTTTTTTAAAGTTCAGGAAAACCTTGCTCGCTACACGCCTTTTTAGTGCCTTTTCCAAATCGGTCCTCTTACGATTTTAGTTTTGGGGATTAAAAAGTTCGAATCAAGCTGGGTTTAAAAGCTATATGTACTTTGGGTGGGTGTGTGTGTTTGTGTGTGTGCTCTCTTACAAACTGTATCCAGTAGGAGGCAGTCAAACACTATCCAGTCCAATCAGAGACAGGCAGGCAGACAGACTCTGTGTTTAGCTCTCGATAAGATTCTGCTAAATGACTAAAATTTTAATGCACATATTCAACTTTAGATGCCTACCACAAAAACACCAATTAATTCTTAATGATCTATGGTCTTAGCTGTCAGAAAATGTGGAAAACAACTCCTTTCTGACCACAGAACTCACCTCTGTCAGCACCTATGTGGCTTCCCCGAGGGAACCTTTTCCTATACACTCCTGACATTTATGACATCATAAATATCTGTTGCTCTGAATTAAATATAGATGAAATCATCACGATCTACATTTCAGTCCAAGCTGACCTTATTCTTTTGTCCTTGGATTGTTTGCTAGGTAGATCGATCAATTAGTTTAAGTATTATTTCTCACCGGGCGAATGGTGCCAGGGTTAAAGTCACCGCCTCACAGTCAGTGTTGGGGCTAACGCGTTACAGTAGCCAGACTAGGTAACGTAACGCGTTAGTTATTTTAGTAATCCCTCACTAGTTATTTTTTCAAATAAATAACGCGTTACTCAATCTCTCTTGTTCAACCTACGTAGCTTTACGGAGCGTTCCTTTTCTCTAACAGCAAGTAGCAACAAAGGACGCAAAGATGGCAGCACCAGCTCTACCAGATAAAGGCGTGATACAAAGCCCACTCGCTCAGCTCCTATTCATTTCACGTCGATATTTTGCGTCGAGTAGCGATTTGTGCAGCAAAATGCTGAGCTTCGCGATTCAGTCTTGGGAAGCAGTTTACTATTTCGACCATATCATTATTATCCTCACATATAACCAATCACCGAGGTTGCTGTTATGTTTTGCTGGGATCAACTACCTTGTTTATCATTTTAAAGTTTGTGTAATCCCTCATTTAGCACGGTTGGTCCAATGCACAGGTACTGCTGTAGCATGGTTTGGAGTCCTACTACTCAGCGAAGGCTCTCCTGTTTCCACACCACCTCCATGAAATAAAACAAAAGTGCCGAGACAAATATTAAATTATGGCCCGGAATATTGGCACTCTGGCACCTTCTTCAAAGTTCTTCTAAAAATACATTAAAATCGACCAAAGTATTTGTTCTACACTATTCTTTATTTCACTGTAAAATTTTACAGGACCTTGATTCAGAACCTAACACTTCCTATTTAATCAGAGAAGAAACAGAAATGGCACTGACAAGAACAATTGACACCCTAGAACTCAATACTTGCAGCACCACCCTTGGTCAAAATAACTGCAGCCAAGTGTTTTTTAAAGCCATGGGGGAGCTTCCCCCACCTGCAGTTTGGACCACACTTGTGCAAATGACTCCAGTTCTCCCAGATTGGATGTGTGCCTCCAAACTGCTGTTTTTCCAGAGTAAAATAGAATCACCCGTTTGAAATATTTCTTTGTTCTTCTGCTTTTTATTACTCATCACATGCTCACAGCGTTTGCATAGAGATGTTCAGGATCAAGGACATTTGCATAGTTAGCATTAATGAACCCTAAACAGTGTCTACAAGGCCATATTTTAATACATATGCATAATTAACATTCATTATCCCTAAAATATTGTCTCTTGAACCGTTCAAGATACAGACCAAACCAATGTTTAGGATATTCCAATCTAAAATGCTTGAACGTGTATCAACTGTGACTAAATAATTGTGAATAGTTTGCATAATTAGCATTTATTAATATTAAACAGTATATATTTAACCATTCAAGATGGAGAAACCAAACCACCCTTTTCACATATTTAGACTTTCCTATCTTCAAAATCTGGTCAAAGTAAGCCTCAGCAATTTGACTTGTAAAGTTCAAATCTAGTTACTAATCAACTCTAGTTGCCTGTAATGTTGTCCCTGCCATTTTAGAATGTCTTTTTGGAATTCATTTTTTGTTCAACTGCAGACACATTTTTAACACTTTTGTCGGGAGAGATTCTTTTTATGATGTACATTTGTAGTGTAGAATCACTCTAAATCCTGTTTCCTATGACACACGGACTTTCTGACTACATCCTGAGGTGTTCATTCAAAAAGAGCACAATCTGAATGTGGGAATGACATGGATACAAGAGTGCATAATAGCAACAGATATCAACAGCGCCTAATTGTTTGGCAATATTGTGGTACTTAACACTAATGTACAAAGCATCATATAATTTAGCAAGACAGCCAGAAAAAAGACCAAGGAGCTAACAATATCTGGTCTTCCACCCTGAAGGAAAGGCGTGAAGGGCCATGGCTAATTCCAGAAACGGCAGCGAGTTGTCGTGACAACAATCACCCACACAATGTTCTCTTTGCCACAGGGACTGGGGGCGGTAGGCAGGCAGACCTTACAATTACCCACAAGCCTCCAGCACAGCTAGCTCTGCTCTGTTACATAAACCAGACACACTGCTATGGCCCCAAATGGCACCCAGTCCCCTTTGCAGAGCACTAGTTTTGACCAGGGCCTATGTAAGGGGCTATTTGTGACACAAGTGATGGTCACTTAATATACACCTAACAAATATGTTAGCCTCACTTAGCCTCGAACTATTGAACCACAACCCTTTGTCAACTGAGGGGCACTAGTTTCTGTCTGTTTCTGCAACACAGGATAGCTTGTAAATAAACCAAAGCACTGGTGTGGAGGATGTTCGGTTTAGAATCCAAGCTGGAATCCAGGATATAAACCCAGGCTGTAACTCAATCTAGAACATGTTATTTGTGTGACTGGGCTACATTCTACCATGAAACACACCTACATAATCTGCCCTTGGAAAATCTACCCGTTTTTCCAAATGTTCTACAAAAGGAGACTTAGTTTCAGGCCTGTAAAACCCATATGCCTGGCAAACAGGCCTCCGGCTTCGGTGTGGTACCAACATGATATTATCTCTTTTGAATTAATACATACCATAAAAGAACTGAACATCTGCTAAGCTACTGAGTGTGGGCCACTCATAAAAGGAATGCGATATGAGCACTGTTGACCAGTGCCTCAGCCAGGCATCATTCACCTGAATCTTGAGCAGGTCTTGTCTGTGTACACTTATAAGACCTCATCACAACTACATATTTTATTAATTATCTAAACCTGTCAAATAATGTGGGCCCAATTAAAATATGGACAAGATCAGGACAAAGGAGGCTTGTTAGCATCAGGTGTAAACGAGGCCAAAGAGGTTTGTCACCCTGACTGATCTGTCCTACCTTCATGGTGTTTAGTTGACCATGACCGTATTATGCAACAGACTGCATTATTTCCATGGAAACAACAGTTACAACTATTTCCAAAACAAAAGCTGCCAGCTTTGTTCTTAGACAATTTAAGTTTTCCTTTTTGTGGTATAACTGCTTTTCCACAGATGTAGGAAACGCTTGCCTTGCTCTTCCACATATCTCGGATCTAGGATCTATCTTTGGCTGCTCTTCCGATCCAAACTGGGAAAACCCTTAGATGGGAAATCCCCCAAATTGTAGTTAACACTAGTACTTCTACCAGTATTTAGGCAGGGACAATGTCTTCCTATTTCCTGTTGCTATGCCAGGTGAATCAGGTGAGATCATATTGAGTCCCTAAGCAATCTGGTATCCACTGCCTTGCAACAGAAGGGAATCATTCAAAGGGAAGGCCAGACAAGTATTCAGAGTTTTACGGCCCACTGATCATTAAACACCGTAATGTGTTTTCCACACAGACACCCTGGAGCCTGCGTGGAATACAAGCATATATAATCTGGGGAAAAACTTATTTTCCGTGCGAGAGTGGAAGATTTTTTTATTTCCTTTATTGTTACGTTACGTGTCTATTCGTATGGTTTGTCATGCCAGTTTAGTGTGTGGGAATATGCTGAAACCTTTACGTGCATGTCTGCCTCTGTGTTTGCTCCTGGCGTTATGTCGTGCCTCCGCTTTCTCAGGTGATTCTGGTTGACTGGTCAGACAGGCAGAGTGGGATTGTCAGTTGTCTCACCGACAGGCAGAGGGAGCAGGAGAGAGAAGATTGACCAGCTACTGAACTGAATGCGATCCACACCACACACTGAACGTCTCCCAGACCCCTGGGATCCCATTTGGCTCGGATGGGAGAGGACGGGCTGTGCAGTGCCCGTGGTTGTGGGTTCAATTACCAATGGGGATGGAACTAAAGAGCTCTGAAAGGCAGCTAGCTTACACGTACACACACAAAGAAACAAACACATTGCTCCATTGAGGGCCTGTAAAAAGCTTATTTACTCCAAAACCCAGTCTTTGTCCTTCTACCCGGAATTAAATGAGGTTACAATCCCTAATAAACAGGTTTGACTGGGCATCAAACCTGTCAAGGTGTATTGTAAAGTTTATAGTGGAACAATAAGTGCTCAGTATCTGTCCTATCTTGACAGCTTAATTGCTCTCGTTAGGATGTATTAGCAAGACGGCACATTCTGATTTGGGACTGGGGCTCCATAAATGACATGGTTTTGCTTAAATGGGATCAGTTAGTAAGTATAGTCATTTATTGCCTCAAAAGTGAGTCCCTGATGGTGACAATGAGAATGAGACCGAAACCTGTGCTAGTTCATACTCCTAACTGCTTGCTAGTAGTTACAACACTGCATAAATATCAAATAGTAAGATAATATTTTGATTGGGTTACTGATCAGCCAAGGCAAAGGTCTGTCCTTCCAGCCTCAACGGTGGAACCAACTTTCCCTTGAGGCTAGGACAACAGTCTTCCTGTTTTCAGAAAACCTCTTCAAAACCTGCTTAAAATAACATGACAGCCTAGCCAAAGTTTGCTGTTTATTTTTAGCATTGTCCTCCCTCCCACTGAATTTTGTGGAGTTGTCTGTTCCAACTAGGTATCTTAATATGTGCACTAATTGTTAGTGACTCTGGATGAATGTCTCTTCTAAATGACTGAAATGTAAATACAGTGCCTTTGAAACGTGTATGGTTTCCATAGAATTTCAGTAAAGAAATGTTTCCCATGCCAATAAATGCCTAAAAATTTGAAATGTTATTGAAACAACATTCTGAGAGAGCGTCATTTATTCAAGCACTGTATGATATGCTGTTATCTGGTCTCTGAGCAATCCCACTTAGCCCTGCAATAATATTGCTGTGTTAGTTTTAACTGCTCTTCCAAGAAAAAGACTGGCGTAAGTGTCCTTGTAAAGTGCAGTGGTGTGTTAATGTGATATTCCATGACATCAGCCTAGAGATATTCTAACCAATCACCAGGAGCCCTACTACTGAACAACCCACCACGCTAACCAATCACCAGGAGCCCTACTACTGAACAACCCACCACGCTAACCAATCACCAGGAGCCCTACTACTGAACAACCCACCACGCTAACCAATCACCAGGAGCCCTACTACTGAACAACCCACCACGCTAACCAATCACCAGGAGCCCTACTACTGAACAACCCACCACGCTAACCAATCACCAGGAACCCTACCACTGAACATCCCAACATTAATACCAATCCTCACAGGAATGTCAAGGAGTTTATAAATTCCTAATTGTGAGTCATGTTTAGTAAGTATGATGCATTTTGTCTGAATGTATGATTACTTTCCAGGGTATGTACTTTTTCACAACCGGACCTACGGTATTGTAGGCTATAAATACATAGCTTAGGGTTCAAACATAACTTTACCAAATAAAGCAAGCTCAGCCTTGTTAGCCTCATTTTTTTAAAGCATACCAAACCTTCAACTAGGTTACCAAGTTTTATCTGGTTTAGTTAGCCAACTGTGTCAGAAATAAGTGCAGCCCCTATGACCTATGACCAAACAGTGTCACAAGGGGAAAAAATGACAGCCTAGTTTCTTCAACATTTTCTAGCTAGTATAACAAAATGTTTACTTAGTTTGGATATTTGCAAGACAAATTTTAGGCAGGAATGGGCTTCCATACAGCACAGTGCTGAAATAAGATGGAAGTGATCAGGTTACCGGCCCGGCCAGAGAACCTGAGACGGCTGACCGTTATAGAACAGCTCTGGTCCTGCATGCCCTCTCCAGAGTTCTCCATCTGCCTGGCATCTCCAGGGGGAAGTTGGCTTGGAAGCCATGACGTGATCCGGACATCATTGTTAGTCATCGTTGGAACTGAAAAGGTCACAGGCACAGCTGCTCTCCGAGGCCTGACCTAGGATCAGCTTACTCGGCCTCGACTACGGACATTATTAGTGTGACCGCAGCTCTTCGCTTGATACGGGCCTGTTGGGGAAAAGGTTAACGTTCAGGTCTCAGCACACCTAAAGAACAGACAGTTCAGGTCACTGTAAAATGACTCCACTGGATGTGGAATGGGTCAGCAGTAAACCGCTGCAGAACAACGCCGAGCCCAAACGGGTCACGGGCCAAGCGTTGTAAATACGCTACGTCCCTCCGCTCTGCAGACCCCCTAAGTCACGAGTAGACTCTGGTGAGCGGTCATTATGGCGACAGAGAAGAACACCCGACGCCTTGAGAGCACGTTGCTTAACCGTGACGCCAAGTTTAAATAGGAAACCCAGAACCCAACCGGCATAATACAAGTACGCGGTCTCCATGAGGCTTCGGTGGAGCGTTGAATACCTACTGGTTTCAAGAGTGAGAAGTAGATGGAGTGACAGTGGAGATTTACAGAGAAAGACACATTGTTTTGGTTATAGAGCATGAGAGCAGTAGAAAGAGACAAGTCAGGGGAGGGATCCTGGGTGGCAGTAATGTCGGTGACGGCAAAGCAACGAGTCCATAATCACACCATGAGAGCAGCTCCCTTTTAAAGTAGCCACAGACAGCTCCCACAGTCATCGTCATTGTTTTTCAAACAACAAGATAAAAAAAACAAAAAAAACATTAAGAGTCTAAATCTTTTCTGGCCATTTTTATTCATTTGATATTTTGTAGAACAGGGGGAACGAATGATTACAAAAGAATGGAGTGGCAGCTTTCAAAGGCAAAAACAACTGTCCGTGTTCTACATGCTACACCTTAACCTAATCTTATCATGCTTGCTTGGAAAATAAAGTATATATACACATTTAATAAAAACATACAATTAAAATAAAATTAATGACGTACAATATACTTTACCATTAACTTTGTTTTAATGTACCTTCGGTTTTTTCCATGCACACAATTTTAACAATTTACATTTAGATAAAAAAAAAATTAAGACTTTTTAGGTGCTTCTTTAATCCACGAAGCAGATTTTCCTCATAAAAAAAAAAAAAACAGAACGCACCTACAAATAAAAGAATGATTTCCTTTAGGACACAAATCAAAGTTACTAAAACTTTTACAACTTAAAAAAGATGAATTCATTATTAACTTGCATCCCACCGTGAACAAATGAGCCACACATCCAACCATTGTGACGAAATGAAAATGGATGTGGCTTCAGCCTTCCCTCCCGCCAGTCCCACCATGTCAGTGTCCAGAACAGAACGGTCACATTGAAATAACCTAATAACACGTCTCATTCAAATAAATATCTGCTAGAAATAAATAAAAATGGTGGAAACACTTCACTGTCAAATGGATAAGATCATCACTATGTCAATACAATGTGTGTATGGTCACTTTGTGTAGTGTGTGTGTGTGTGTGTGTGTGTGGTGTGTGTGTGTGTGTAAAGCACTAGTGCGGCGTCGAGTGTCTCTCGCTGCTGTTACCTTGAGGTAGGCTAGATAACACATTTACAAAGGTGGACATGTTAATGGTTTGCTGCTGGCATTGTGTGTCATACTGTACAGTATGAAATAAGGGGTTTTAAGGAAGCCTCTTTCGGGAAATACATCAATAACTTACAAAGACTTGAAAATATTCTCTCTCAAAGAAAAGCCTGCACCTCCCCTCCCCTGGTGAACAGGCTCTGGGTCTGAAAGCACTTAGTTTTTCTACAGCGATGTTGATGTCAGAAACGAACGTCTCAAAAATACACCTCTCTCCTTTAGCACAAAGTACCCTCCATCTTGTGTAACATCCGAGGTGGGCAGAGGTCTCAACTATCTGAACCTTGTCACAGTGACTTCACTTCCAGCATGGGCAGCCTGTTCAGGCCGGGTCAAAAAGTTATCGACCTCAGTGCAATCGACTGGCTCAACCGTCCCGATGACCCAGTTAGGGTTGTGATCACATGGACCAGATGGCATATGGGGCAAGGATGAGCCAAATGTTGTAAGTCCCACCAATTTCACCCATCAAAACGGTGAAAGTTTCGATGGCGATGTCCATGCTGGAACACTTGAGTCCACCAGTTAAGCCCTCCAACCAGCTCTATAGATAAGATGGGTTTTCTCCCTTCCAGCCTTTCTTGATGAAAATCACTGATTGGAAACCGGTGGATTGTTATAGGTGAAACCCCTTTGAGTTGTCATCCATTGAATGTGAAATCATGGCTCAGTGCATGAACTGAAAACCACAGAGATAGCTCATATCCCTACACACCTTTACATTATGGGTTTTGCAGTGTTTGTCAATTTTTTTTATACTATTCCAAATCTTCTCACTTGTGCACCGACAAGTAATCACACACTCTTTTAACAAGTTTTTCAAAAGAGAAAATAAAGACAATATGCTACTTAGGCATCTTTGTGACAGGAAAACAAACCACTTTTTCTATTACTTATTTTTTTTGACCCATCAAATTGTCTTTGACTGGTCAGACGATCAACTGATGAAGAAAAGAAAAACTGGGCATTTCCCTCGATGACACGCAAATAGAGAATGCATTTTCTATACATGGAAGTTTAGTTTCCTCACCTCTAATCCTCAATTATTTATGACCTTATAAAAAAAAAATAAAAAAGGCCCTACAACAACAAGGAGCTCAGGAAAATGTGTTTAAAAAAATGTATATATAAAAAATTAAATTAAAAAAAGAAAGTGTGGGTCGTCTGACTTCATTGGCTGGTCTTTCCCTGGGGCAGTGGCACCTGTTGGTGGGAAGTACTTGTGATATAGGTCTCTGACCAGAGCTAAGAATGAGAAATGTTGCACCAGTTGAAACCCTCTCCTATATTCCACGACAGTAAGGGTTCACAGTCTTGCTCAAGGACTGAACTAAAGACAGTTAACCTTGTCATCTCTGGGATTGTAACTTGGTGGTCAGCTCAACGTCAACTGTCCCAATTACAAATTGGATATGACAAAATGTATATATTATATAGCGCTATTTGTGGTTAAGAAAATGTGCAAGCATAATGGCAGACCATGCAAAGAGCCATGCCTGGCAAAGTTTACAACTGCTCCAAATATGGCAACATAATGATGCCATAATGATGGCAAATCACATCTTGCATGGCTCACACCGCACTTAATCTACGATGTGGTGAATTCTGATTACGAAATATTCTGATTACGAATTATGCTGATTACGAATTTGATCGTTGCTACACCTGAACAAGCGTTTACCACCAACTTTTGAACTGCCATCAGTGCAACAGGACTCCAACGGCATCATCAGGAGGGATCAGCCAATGAAGTTCAACGTCCCACCAATTTCACTGCATAAAAAAAAAATGGCAGATTCCTTCAACGGCAAGGTCCAACCCGGAATGCATTCTCCAAGTGCTCTACCCATCCCTCTGGTTTGCCGTCCACCTCTCCCAACTACTTCCGTGATCAGTGATTACCTTAAGGAGAAGGCGGCTGAATGGGGCCCATTTCCTCCACCATGGCAACATATTAGGGTCAGTTCAGAAATAAAGCCAAATTCCAATGTCCATGTTTCTCCACATCGACAAACATTTAGGAGAACAATTTCTCAGACCACCCTGAATTATCTGGACTTTAAAAGGACCCCCCCTAACCCCCCCCCCCCCCCCCCCCGTATAGAGCAGTAAGTGTGCAAACTTCATGCTGCCAGTTTGTGGATGTTTAATGTTAGTCAAGGAGCTCACCTCACACAGTGACCACAAGAGGCAACCAGACATGTTTCTCTCTTAGCAACTCTCAACCCTGTCTACTTCACCTTCAACTCGGACAAAAAAAAAAGAGATAATACACAGTTTCTCTTATGCAATCAAACGATAAAAAGGTATGAAATGATTCAAGTAAAATAACATTACTATGACAAAACAGGAAACGCAACAACTGAGACAGCCTTGGGATGTTGCACTGCGAGGAGCATTGTGTTGTGTCCTCAATTCAGATGCTTGAAGATGCTGCTGTAGGTCTTGTGGGCGATCTGCGGCGAGCATCGGACAGCGGAGGGGGCGAGGGAGGCCTGGATGGATTTCAGTGGCAGGTCTGCGGTAGCGTCGAACCTTGGCAGAGCCAGAGAGTCCAGCTGCATGTTAAACATAATTTCCCCGCTCCTCGCCAGGAAGCCCCCCTCGTCCCGCTCCCCTCCCGCCTCCGACGGCTCTGGCTCTGAGCTGTCGGAGGCACTGGCAGCACTCTCCCCGCACCCTTCGTCCTTCTTGCTGAACAGCCTGTCCAGGTAGCTGGTGTACGAGCTCTCCTTCTGGAGCTGCTCCTCTTTCCCGACGTCCCAGCGCCCTGCCTCGTCGATCAGACACCCACCCCTCCCTTCCTCCACCCGCTCCCCACCTCCAAAGCTCTCCCAGGGGTGAGCGGGACGCTGTCCAGACCCGGTAGTCCCCACGGTGCTGCTGACCTGAGCGAAGTTCACCAAACATTTCTCCTCTTTCTCCTGGCTGATGGACTTGGACATGGAGCCTGACCGCGAAGCCTCCAACTGGGACACGGACGAATTGAGCTCGTTCAGGAGGCCCACCTCACTCAGCAGGCTCACGCCCACCTCGTTCAGCAGACCCACCTCGTTCAGCAGGCCCACCTCGCTCAGCAGGCCCACCTCGCTCAGGAGGCCCACCTCGCTCAGGAGGCCCACCTCGCTTGGTTCAGGCTGTAGGCTGAGTTTGATGGTTCCGGCTATGAAAGAGTCAAAATCGAAGCCTTGGCTCTGCTGGGCGGTGTGGTTCTGGTTCTTCTCCTGCTGGGAGTCCTTCTCCTCAGGACTGTGGGACTTCTCAGCCTCCTGAAGGGCCATCCGGGCCTTGACCAGGCCGTTCTTTTCGCACTTGCTCTTCTGGGCCTTGCGCTCTTTGTCGACGGCTAGCTTCTCCTTGTTCTGCTGCTCCTTCCAGTTGGAGAGATCGATGATGAGCTTGGGCTCGTAGTAGTGGTTGACCACGCTGTCCCTCAGGATCAGGTTGTCCAGGTAGGACGGAGACGTGGCCTTGTAGTTGCAGGTGTGCGAACACTCCAGGTCACAGTACTTGTTCTCGTGGTGGAGGTCGTCCTCGTCGGGCCACGAGCGCTCAGGGGGGAAGAGGGAGGTGTAGTCGTAGGAGGGATCATCCAGGAACTTCTCCCGGTCTCCGTCTGTGTACTTACGAGGGTCCACCTGGGGGAGGTTTAAAAGTCACAACCAGGAAGAGGAGTATGTCTCTAATAGTTGAGTGTAATTGTTGTGTGTAAGTGTGCACGTGTGTGTCTACACACCTGGACGTCCTCGTCGTCCGTATTGTCAGACAGGGCCCGGGGGTCCACCTGCACCTCGTCGGGGTCCAGGGTGCTGTGAGTGTGTAGGTGCCAGTCTCCCTCCGACAGCTGACTGTCCCGGTACCTGGAGGAGAGCGGGAGCATTAATACGAAACCAGCCAGCGGTTCTGGATCCAGCCTAGTTACGTTCCGATTCATGTCTGTCAACTTAGAGCGGATTTTCCACCCTGTTGGATCAGGGATTTGAAACAGCAACCTTCCAGTTACTAGCCCTAGACTTGTTGGCTTGTCGGCTGCCAAAGCTCTAAGGAGCTAGAGGATGCCATCCTATCTGGCCAGAAACTCTGTGTGTGTGTGTGTGTGTGTGTGTGTGTGTGTGTGTATTCATTCTATGTACCTGTCCCAGGTGTGACTGTGACTCTGGTCCATAAGCAGGATGTCATCCACCTCATCCTCTATGTGGAACGGATGGAGGGAGACCGGCTCGTCCAGGGGAAACGAGTAGTCAGCCATGTACGGGTGAGCTAGGGCCTCTTCTGCAGTCAGGCGGTCCATGGGGTTAAAGGTCAGGATCTTCTCCAGGAAGTCCAGGGCTGGAGGAAAGATCAGCTTTGAGCATGGTATTCATGTGGCTTCAGAATGTGGCATATTGTTTTACAGTGAAGTGTGTGTCCTGAGGATCATATAAGCCTGACACTGCCGTTTTGGGTGGAGACCGGAGCAAAGAGCTCCTCTTGAAAGTGGCCAAGATCCTAAAATACCAGCCTTTGTGTCTCGCCTCAGCAACATTGCTTACATGTACAGACTTGTAGTTGTGTTATTTGGGAGTCTCGGCCAGGCTCACAGCATGTGGCCTCCAGATTGCAGAACCATCTAAACCAAGACAAAGCAACCAGCCAGGTACTGCTCCAGGTCACGTTTAAAGGAGGTACTTCCTGTACCGAAACTGGTCTAAATATGGATTTTACAATTACAATGCTAACTGTGGATTCAAATACAGTATTAAAGTGTGAACAAGAGTAAGACTGGCCGGTCCTTTTAAAAAACACAGTTTAGGGGTGGAGGTTAGCAGTTAAGGTAAGGTTATAATCAGGACTAGGGCTTTGGGGCTACGGGACAACAGGACTTCCTTCTAGTCCCCGTGTGGGGACTCACCTTGTGGGCTGACGTCTGGCAGGAGTCTGGCCAGAGGGTTGTGGGGCTGAGTCATGTCACTGCGTATGAACACGGGGATGACCTTGTGCAGCTCCTGCCGGTCCTCCTCCCTCAGCACCGGGATGGACTCCAGGATTAACTGCATCTGCTCCAGCTCATGAGCCCCTAGAGAACCCAGGGTAACAACCAGCCCAGGGTTAAAGCGTGGCCGCCTTTGGGCCTCGCACCGCGGGCGACACCGGATCAAAACCCCGGTAGGGACTGGCAGCTCTATATCCAAACCCCTCACGGGTACACCAAAGTTTCCCACCAACGCACCCCCGCTACGCCACGTCAGTCAGGTGTGTCCTTCTAGAAGCGGTGTGCCATGGTCACCTGCCCGTGTGAATCAGTGAGAGAGACTGACCTGCAAACAGAGTCTTCCCGGTGAGCATCTCAGCGAAGATACAGCCGGCAGCCCACATGTCAATGGCCTTGGTGTAGTTATTTGGAGAGAGCAGCAGGCGAGGAGACCGATACCACTTTGTCACCAAACCCTCAGAGAGATGACCCTGGAGGGGGGAGGGAGGGTTGAGGGTTAACAAGTCTTTATTGAGATTAACTTCTTTATAAAGACGTGAACGTCCACAATTCCAATTGTGTATCGACTGAATGGGTAACGGGAGGCCGATGAACCGGAGCGCGAGTTCACACAGGCCCCCGGTGAGTTCAGAATGATTCATCAACGAGTCAACAGAACGTGACAGGAAGTGGTTCATCAGCTCTTATGAATCAGCCCCAACACAGACCCATAGAACACTGGCTTAGTTGTAATCCTGAACTAGTTACTGAATAATTGGCACGGCCGTTTGTCTGGGTCCAGGACTATATTGACTACAAAGCCCTACGTCTTTGTTAAATGCATTTAGTGAACACTTTTAATGGTTTAGTCGGTGTCGTCATCATCATCATCATCATCACCACCACCACCACCACCACCACGGAGATATTATCAGAACAAACTGCTTGTCTACTGACATTCTATTCTGCCCATTGGGAGCGGATCAAGTGCACTGTTAACTTCACATGCATAGAAAACCACTAACAAACAGCCCCCCCCCCCCCCCCCACAAAGGAACACATGAAAAGAGAGGGATGAAAGGGTGTCGAGGAGGGGCACACGTGCAGGCCTTGTCAGCAGCCCCACAGAGATTAATCCCCCTGACACGCACGCATGCGCTGAGTACCTTTGTGTAGCAGAGTTTGGGGGCAGACAGGGTGATTGTTGCTGACTGTGGAGCAGAAGGGCAGATCTGTGTGTAACAGGGGTACCATGATATGGGGGTGGGGGGTACATAGCCCCTTTTTTTGCTCTCACAGACCGTTGAAAAGATTAAGATACGGCACGGAAATCAACTGGCAGGCTTGGATAGGCGTGTCAAGACACCTGAAAGTGAAACAAGGTTCAGCCGACGGCGGAGACAGGTGCAGGCCAGCTGAACGTCAACACTGAACGTCGAAGCAGCCAATGTAACCCAGGTTGGCTGGGTCACTGACGTTCATGGACTGGGACATCGGCTCTCCCACAAAAGCAGATGTAGAATATTTATGACAAAACCGCCAAACCCACAAAGGCAAAAATAAATATTATATGCAGTAGAAGAAGTGTACAGACTTTTTATCCAGTCTTCCAGAAACATAACCCCCTGGATCTAAGTATGGGGATACCCAATAAGACAGATTATCAACAGTCAGTCGGCCAGCAGAAAGTCTTAACGGTCACAAGTATCACCAACGTGAAGACCTGACTCTAAGCACTTCCCAGCAGTAGGTCATTGCAACAGATTCAGCAGAAATGTGCCTGTAGCAAACTGCCAGCCCATGACATTGCATAAGCAACAAGAGTTTAAGAATAGGGCTACAGAATTAGAATTGTTCACTAAGGGTTATGAAGTAAGCAACCTACTGAGAAGGACCTTTATAAATGCAGAACAAGTGAACACTTAAAGTAGCACCGGAAGAATATGTGCATAACCCCATGACTTTTCAGCACTAACATCCGTGTCTCACGAAAACATCAACATTTTAGTCATTTTTACCTAAAAGGAAAGACGTGTACAGACAGACCGGTGATGACACAGAGAGAGTCATTTCTCCAGTAAAGCCACAGGTTGCCACATCGGCAGATATCTAGCCCAGTGGGTGACGTCACAGAACCCAGTTTCCCCACACTGAGGTTCTAAAATGAGCAGTGTGCTGATTCACGCCAGATTAGTGGGTGACTATAATTCAACAGAGACAGCCAAAAGACGACAGTAATGTCCTTGTGCGTCGGTAGCCAGGTTTCCAGCCGGTCTTCTCTCCTCAGTGGTGTGGAGCACACCAGACTCTTGCAGATTTAAGGCAGTGTGACTAGGTGAGGCACTTTAAAAAGGTACTCTTCAGACTACGAGATCATGGCTGGGTAGATCATTAGGACTTTGTAGCATTATGAACGGTTCTTCTCGGACTGCTCAGAACTGTCCAGTTACACTTCCCACTAACCAGCTTTACAAGCTTTGGAAAATACAATTGGGAGTAAAATATACAGTCCCACTAAGCAACTGTATTTCCTCCCGTTATGCATAGAGTTGGTCGATGTTATGATACTGTCAAATACCGGTGATGGCTGTTGACGGGCGGGTGATCACCATGTTAAACGACATTGTGTTATATTTACTCTACAGCTTTCAATAAACATTTAAGTGTATACACAGCAGGCACTTTATCCATTCAACATCTGAAAACCAGGACGACGACCCCCCCCCCCCCCCCCCCCCGCCTTCACAAAACACTCCACATTAATTTGTCCATTCTTTGTGCCATGTGGTTCTGGATGGGAAGGCTGTACCGAGTGAGGCAGTAAGAGGAAGGGCCAATAGCAGCAGCTGTCTGAGAGAACCTGGTGACACAGTGGATTAGTAGCTAGACTCTCTCAGATCAGAGAAACACATGAAAATACACCAGCTCACGGATTGGAACTGCCAGGACACACACACACACACAGTTGGTTAAAATATAAAAACATGTTTACGTTCCATCGAAACACTTCGATGTGCTTAAAAAAAAAAGCAGCAATGAGACAGACAAACACCATCTCCCTGTTGCTGCCGTTAAGTCCAGTGAACCTCAGAGCCCGTTCTGCTGTAGCCGGTAACTGGGTCACCAGTCGGGGTGTCATTGGAGGCCGGCGTGTGGTGGATGTATTCCACCTACAGCCGGATACACGTGTAGTGGTGAGGTTCCCCTCCCCTTAGCCCCGCCCTCAGAACCCCCCCCCCCCCCCACATCCGCCCACATCTACCCCACCCCCCCTTACAACACAGTAGGAAATTTCCACCCACACAGAGCAGCGACTACCATCTGCAAGCTTCACTTTCCCAGTGGCACACACTGATTCAGACATGCGTATGCTTTGTTTTGATAGAAGAATATGACTGATTCGGAAACGGTTTCATTTAACTCTGTGAGAAATGACAAAGGCATCCCCATAAACAGGGGCGTAGGTTGGACTTCAAATGTGAGAGGGAAAAATGTTTTTCTTAAATGCCCATGGTATGGGAGGTCCAACAAGCTCATATAGGTATGATGGTCGGGTGTCCACATACACCATTTAGCCAAATGTTTGTGCACTGGTGACCACATCATCTCTTTAACTCTACTAGAATAAACATGAAAAATACTGCCTTCAGCTATTTCATTTAATAATTCTTAGTTAAAATAGTCCGTGATGGGTGCTCTTAGTGAAGCGCTACTACACAGACCTCTGTATTTCAATGCATGTGGCTGATATGTGAGCTATATGTACATTTTGCCTGTATTGTACTTGAATTTCACAACCTCCCCGCCCAAGCTCCACCACAACCCTCTAGCATGACTACACTGGCTGACTCATTATCCTTCTGGTTGGGTTAATAAATATGAACATTCAAGATATGGGCTCCACAATATAACAAATAATTTTGTTTAAGTTATCAATTTTTTTTATCCACTACTGGTATGCAGCAACATTTCACCTCAGCTCCACGGTTGAACTTTTCTCTCTGGCTGTCTGATCCTGCCCTGACAGGGATACCTGTCACAGTCACCATCTGATCCATATAAAATGCAGTACAGAATGACATGAACAGCTTAATATACATTGACATCTGCAGAACCTGATGTCAATGTTTGATCTGTAAAAGCCACATTAGGTAGAAATGTCAAATGTGACTACCTGTGTAGTGAACTACATGTAACCTTAGCCAACTTTTCAAGAGATGAACTATTAAGCTAGTTAGTTAGCTAGCTATATCTTGTAAATTTGTCATAGTTAGCTCTTTGCCTAGAAAAATAACACCTGTATGTCTAACTTAAGTTTATTTTTGGCTGGTGTCATCTCGTTGCTAGCTGCGAGTGAGGTGAACGCAACATTGTTAATTTTAGATAGTTTTGTTCAATAACTAGCAAACTATCTTGCAAGCTAATATGTATTTTGCAACTATTGTTAATATATAAGGTTAGCCTAACCACACCTCATGGTTGCTGGTATATAAAAAAAATCAATTTTCAAAAAGTCGGGGGGACATGCCCCTATCATGTATAATGAAACCCACGCCACTGCCCATAAGCCACTTGTGAAAGGTCGTCATGTTGTTATCTTCATTTCTAACTTCCTAAGAACGAAACACAAACCCTCAGTATGTAGGTCAAATACCTTGGGGCCCATTTTATATTAAGAAATCTTCAGGGTTGGATTGCATCATGTATATTGGAGGTTAAGTTTCCCCACAGAGGGTATCATGTCACTGAGCTACTAATGCTAACGCTAGTCTACACAGCCAAGACTTGCGCCCTGCTCTGGGAAAGGACACACTTATCCTATGCTAGTTAAACCTGGTCTAATAGCCGGCAACCCTTACAGCTACCGCTAAGCCAAAGGGCATACTAACGGGCGTTAATGCTATACTGATGCTAACCAACACGAGTGACTGGGACTTTCACACTCCAATTACAATAATTACATTCTGACAGGTTGGATAAAACACGCATGTATCTAATGGTACATTGATACTGTTCGCGATATTTCAGACAGTCAACGCTAGCATCGCCCAGAATGCTTCTCTTGAGGACGAGCTAGCGTCATAACAGCAGGTAAGCAATGTATCAAGGTTTGAGTATAGACAATTTGAATTTAGGAAAGTCAGCTTATTCAATGGTTATAATTGGAATAGAAACGTATTTGAATACATTTGATATTTCTCTACTCAATGCATATGCCTCATTTATGTTATTCTGACAAACTGAAATGCTAGCAAGTAAACCACCTTCTAAGGCAGCCACCAGTCAGCTAATGTAGTTAGCTATAGGTAGAACTGAGGCGAGTAGAGTTGAACCATTTGAGCCGGTCCCATGCACTGGAAAAGAGCCAATTGACACCAGAACCACCAACTATTTCGGCCACCTGTTTCCATGCTGCATTTTTGTTGTTTGCGTCTCCGTAGGGAAAGTTGTGTTTAGTCGTACAGCTCAGTGCTCACTGCTACTAAAGGTTTTCTAAAAATTTCATCCGCCAAATAGAAGACAATGTAACTTTAATTGTGGAACTAGTTATCCGTTCATTTAATTGTATCGAGAGCTACCACCTACGCAAAATCCCATGATTGATAGGCGCGAGTGATTTGCATGAAGTTGGGAAATCTGAACATTTTCCTTTTCGGATTGCGCCACAAACCACTCGCTCGCCACGCTTCCCTTCATTGAAATGAATTGAGCCATCGCGAACAGTGTGAATGAACGTAAGTTGCAACATGTGACAATAATGCCATAAAGGTTAATTGCACCGGCTTGGGTTGGTTCAGCGGTCTGTGCTGCAGTATGGGTTGGGTCCAACCAACTACTCTTCCAGCAAAAAAACTTTAAAAAACGCCGGTCTCTCCACACGTTCCTGTCCAATAAAGCATAAACATGCTTGAAAGAAATCCTTAAAAAGCGACAGGTATTTTGGTTGTTTATGAATGTTCTCATGCTAAATGTGTAGCTGAGCTACAGAGCAAGAAAATCAGAATTCAGCCATGTTATTTTGTCATTCCAGAAGAAAAGGCTGCTTCAGCACTAGTAAGACCATGATCTTAACTGCTGATTGGTTACATTGGCAAGAGTCGGAAGGCAGGTTACACTTTATATCGGGTGAAGGTAGGGATGTGCATTGGACATGTCTTTACTATCCGAATAGTATTTGGGTACCCGAAATACAAGTCGTTTTGTGTTATTTAAATATATATACCGATACAACATGGGCGCTACAGTACTGCCTAACGCTCGAAGGAGTGAGTGTCGTTCTAATCTAAAATTGGCTCAATGGCAGTTCTTGAGAGAAAAATAGTGCGCATATGGAGGAAGCAGTGTGGGACACTTTCAAAATTCGGCTACAGAACTGAAGACAAAATCTCAGCACATAACATTTAGTTTATTGGATGGATAAGTCAAGAGAAACTAGCTAGGTGGCTAAGCTAGCCAGCTATAAGCTAACGCATATTAGATTACACAGCCTAACTATACGTTGCCTTTTGTAGCCAACTCATTTTAATAGGTAACAGTTAATTCCGATAATGACATTTTTACTATTAGTTCACATTCATCCACTTGCTAACAGTAGACTACGCATATACTGTGACAGGGCCACCGCTGCACTACAGCTCTGATTAACGATTATCAACAAAAATACGTGCAAAGGAACGCGTGTCGAACAAAACGACTTGAAATTTGAAATGGGAAGCTATATCATCGTATGTACACATTCTTTTAAATATTTTTTAAAATGTTTAGAACAATTATGTACAGAACTAATTTTTACTCATTTATTTCAACAACAAAAATACATTTAATTTGAGGGGCAAAAATGAATACACAAGTACTCGAATACTAAATTTCGGTTATTCGAATATTCAACTAACCGAGCCCATCCCTAGTTAAAGGGCACACTAAGACCAGCCATGCTTAGCTTCAGGACGTGATTATGCCAAGCTAGCCACTGGAGAGCAGCTCTTGCCTTGTGGAAAGCCATGACAAGCGGAACAAAGGCCAGACTTGATAACTAAGAAAAGGCCAAGTGCACACTCAATCTTAATCTTAGCATTTTTTTTTTTAAATGAAGCTTGCATTTCAGGTTGCTGTTATGGTCAGGGATTTGGTGAAAGGTTACAGGTTGGTTTTAGATTTTGGAAAGGGTGGTTTTAAGAGTGTGTCTGTCTTGCCTAATTCCTGACTGACTGGGAAAAGTACAGAAGCCTGGATTTCTGCCGGCACGTAAATTCCAGACATTCTTGGTTCTGTGCCTCTGGGTGTTTCACTGCTGTGGGACCCAGAGACGCAGGATAAGAAACTGCACTCAACAGTCTCTCACAGACCCAATCAACCTCCAAGGATAACTCATCTAAAGGCTTATAGACTGAAAAAAAAATATATATAAAAAAATCCAAGAGCCCAGGTGAGAGAAATCTACTCCAGAAAACCACACGATGATAAAACCCAAGCAGAGAAATCTTAATTAAACCTGACAGGGTCCCTAAATGGTCATTAGTGTGGGGGAAATGCCAGGGACTTTGTCTGGTGATAGAATATTACCACTGCTATTCAGCGCCAACACTTTATACATTGTGATTCAACATGCATGTCGTTTGAACCTGACACAGACTAATGTTAGCTGCAGTATAGCGGGCTGCTTCTTTATTTAGACATTGACTGAGCTGTGCCAACAGCATGCAGGCAGGGCCACGCCAGGACCCACCAACCCGACTGCACAGGAACAAACTGGTGACTGCTTGTTAAAGGACAAAGAGGATTTTCCCCAGAAGACACCGTACAGATGGGCTGGGGCACACAAACCAGGTGGCTTTCCCCTTTTGCCTCAAACTGGCTGCTGGGTCTCACCAGACAGACTGGCTTTCACATGCACGCACACAACCAAATGCCCACTCTTTTGTGGTATGACTAAAGCCAGGCCAGAAAGATGGACAGAGCAGAGCTCCAGTGTGGGGACAACTGGCTGCCTGACTGGCCCAGTAGTCATTTATTTAGAGGCAGGACAGTATGCTTCCTGCATTAGGACTCATTTACATGACAGTTAAGGCAGACACATAAGTTACCCACTGAGAGTAAGATGGCGTTTTTATTATAATATAAACATCTACAACCACTGATATGACACAGTAGAAATACTATGGAAACATACAAGGGAAAGACCTCACTGCCCAGCCTGAGTGAAATACCGCAGACACACACACAAAATACAAAAAAAAATGCTAACACAGGAAAACCTAGAGCAACAAACTGCGGAGGAGAGCCTCTACATGGGGGAGGAGAGCCTCTACATGGGGGAGGAAGGGGGAGTTGTAGAGGCTGCTACAGGGACTGAACATCATGAGAATCTCCTGACCTTCAAAAAGGCACCTGCAGTCGCAGAGAACAGAGAGAGACTGACAGATCGGCTGTGTCCCCAGTGTGTTTGCTGGAGACAGTATGCTCTACCATGCGTCACAGGAGAACGACGAGTCAACACTTGATTTGCCATCTGAGCCACTAAAACCGGCTGGTGTGGATGAAGCTGTAAAAGGCTTTGGTTTTGGGCAGCCGTGTGTGTGTGTGTGTGTGTGTGTGTGTGTGTGTGTGTGTGTGTGTGTGTGTGTGTGTCTCTCGTAGCTGTAAAAGGCTTGGTGTGTGCTGTGCTATGCAGTACCCAACAAAGAGAACAGGGTTGGGATCAAGCTAGCCCCCCCCCCCCCTCCCAGAGGCCTAGGAGCTGCGCAGTTCCATCCTGCCACAGCCAGACAGGCACCACCATGTATTCTATCCCTGTAGCTGTATCCAGCAACGCCCCATTACCTAGAACAGACTGTGGAACCTTTATTACATACTGTATATTACCCACACGTGGCAACTAAGCACAGTGGAACAACGACACAGCGAGCTTCAGGAGAAGACACCAACTGGAAATGTCTCTGGGCGGGAGCGTCTGCTGAATGACCTGACATGTGAGGGTGATAAAATGCAGACGACTTGACACCTTGAATGAATGGGTTATGTCCTTCACTTGTGGAAAAGCCTTGCGCGGCTTTTAAGAAGAAAAGATAATATTTCCTCCAATGAGTGACTAATTAGAAACCCTTTGCACTCCCCACATCTAATCATGGTTGACTAATCTCCATATCCCTCAGAAGTTCGAACATGACACCCGAGCACTAACCAAAGGTGAAAGTATAACCGTCTCGAAAGCGAAGATAAGCAGGGCAACTTGGAACCCGGTCAACATGCACCCACTCGCCAAGGTTCGTGAGAAGCAGAGTTAACATAAAGAACAGCATTTACTTTAGATGAGTCATTAATAACACTACCCTGCCTGTCAGCATGGAGACAACACCCATCCCAAGCTAAACAAAGCCTTCCGCTAAACAAATGATTAGACCTCTGCAACATGTAGTCCAGTCCTCAGCTACGGAAGCAAGATCCGGACACAGGACTCCCTCCCCGGCACGCAAAACAAAATGGTTCCCACACCCCTTTTCTCAGCGGAAGCATTAACCCTGAGAAGGGAAACGGAGGCGCGACACCAGGAACTAACGTCCCCCACCCCCAGTGTTTACTTCCTGCAAGCTCAGTGGTGTGACAAGGAGTCACCCAAGTGAGAAGCCCAGCTGCTCTCTGGGTAAAAACCCACAAAAAACAAAAACAACCCTGGTATTATTCCTAGTCCCAGGCAACCTGATAACTCTAGTAGTACCACTACTCCTAGTTGACCCGGCTTCTTAGTCATTGTTTGAGACTCTCACCTTGTGTGAGTAGTGTGGGTCCATGATCCGGGCCAACCCAAAGTCCCCGATCTTCAGCACCAGGTCCTCGGTGTTGACGAACAGGTTGGCAGGCTTCAGGTCCCTGTGCAGTACATTAGCAGAGTGGATGTACTTCAAGCCTCGTAGCAGCTGGTACATGAAGAGCCTGGAGTGGTCTTCGGACAAAAGCCCCCTCTCCAGCAGCTGACAAAGGTCTGTCTCCATGTACTCCTGGACGATGTACACAGAGTTGACCTCCGTCAAAGAGACTATGTCTTCTGTAAGGTGGCGGCCGCTAGGCCCTAATGTTTGGAATACCTGTGGGGGGAGGGGTGGGAAATGTGATTATCTAAACCCCATTGCAAAAGGTCCTCGTGAGATGTTTAACTGAATTCCCTCACACAACCGGAGCACAGAAGCCATCGTTCCCCACTGAAAGCATCGTAACCAAGCTCTGTGTGTCTTACCTTGACAATGTTGTCGTGATCCAGCCTCCTGATGATCTTGATCTCTCGGAGGGCGTGTTTGACGCTCTGGGGGTCTGTCAGGATGATCTTTTTAACCGCCACACGTTTGTCACAGTCCGTGTCAACCGCTGAGAATACCAGGCCGTTCCCACCGTAGCCCAGAGGCTTCAGGTCCATGTAGCGTGGGCCCAGGTCAAACCCATGGATGTTCATCAAAGACTCAAACTTTTCTGCCATGTTGGATTTGGTGACTTGACTGGAGGTTTAATTGACTTGGGGGAGGGGGGGGGGTAAACTAAACGGACAAACTGACTGACAAACTAAAGGCCTAGTAGATTTTAACTTGTGTAATGTGGGTGATATAACCTTTACACAGAAGACTACCGTTTCCCCCTGATTCACCCTCACAAAACTACACAGCACTCTGACTCACAACCAGAGACTAATTTCATGTTTGTCTGGGGGGAAAAAGAACCCTTTAACTTGAATTGTTTTCTTCAAATTTGAACCTCATCCAATTATTATACAGCATTTGACAGACAGCAGTAACGGAATGAACTCGGAGGCCAAATTCAAAAACTACAACAGCATCGTTTCGCATCCTCACAGTGCAGATACCTTCATTAACAGGCCGGAGGTCTTGATTAGCTGCATTGATTCTAAATGGTGCCAGAAAGCACTGAAATGTTACCAAATGTTTTATAATTTTTCACTTGATTTTTTGTCGTCCGTCTGTTGAAACCACTGCTGATCTAAAATGACGTCTGGCCTGGGAGTCTTCAGAGAATAATCTCCCCCTCAACAATCGGGCGGCTCAAGCTCACCACAGTCGCAGTCAAAGCTATCCTCCATTTTACATGGGTGTAACCTGAAACAGACAAAACACAATGCAGAACGTTCAGTAATCACACAAATGCACAATGACATGAGTTTGTTCATTAGAACAATCCCACACCTATAGAATTAGCTTCTTCCCAAATGCTGAAGTTTGACAAAAATGTCTACGAATCTGGTCGATACTCGTTTATTTCAAATTTGGCCTACATAGACGCTGCATAAAATGTAGAGGACAGGTACGTGCAAAAGAACCAACACCAGGAAGTTTGAGTCGCTGGGTCCACAAACTAACTCTAACAAAAGTTATTTATCCAGTCAAGTAAAATGAATTTAGTCAAATTGTTGGCCAGTCCTACCTGCAGCAAGTTACCTGTCTGGACATGGGATGGCAAGTAGCTGCACCACTTTGTGATATTCTAGGATCCTCAACCTCAACTCTGGACATCGAAGCCAGTTCCACTTGATTTTTTCACTCTCTAATCAGGGAATTATTTAGACCAAGTTGGTGACTTTAATGATGGAGGTAGAACAACTATCTTTGGACCTCATATGGTACATGTTGAGTACCCCCAGCTATAGGAATCTTATTTAAGGATGCGTTTCTATGAAAATCCTGTAAAGGAAGAAATATTATATATATATATTAAGATATCTAATAATTCTTTGGATGGTTCCAAATCATTATATAATATCCTACAGAATTATTTGAAGTCTTGGATGACTTCCTAGAGAATTACCAAAACAAATTGAAAGAAAAAAGACATATTGCTTGTCATGAGTGTAAGAGGTTATATTTTACACTCAGGAGACAGGCCGTCCTTCCCGAGATTGTACAGTATATTTGCCCAACCAATAACACAACAAGATAGCATGAAAAGCATTTATAACGCAATTAAATACATTTTATTGTAAACGAGACAATGTCTCACCCACACCCTGTGTGATCAAACGGATGTAATGAAAGATCAGTGAATGTGAGAACTTAGTACTTTTTAACAGTTTCGAAGTGTATCCCTAACATAACTTTTAATGTTTTGCGTGGGTTTCTGTACAGCCTCGAAAAGTCCAACGTTCTCTTTTGTCATGTGATGGAAACACCTTCCGTCCTCTCTGCGCGAAGCGGCAGTAGGGTTCGTTTTAAGTAGATGCTCATGACAAGTTCGTTGTCGGCCAAAGGCTTTTTGACCGGACTTGGCCACCTGCCCTAGACAAGGTGACCGGCAGCAGAGCACATGTTTCCAAGAGGTTATATCCCGTTTTAGTTTAACCAAGAGTCTACAGTACATGCGGTATTATACGAATGTGTGACCAGTTTCAGTCAATGATCCGGCGTTGCCTAGCAAATGTGAAATGACCAAGCGTGATAACCAAGCCACGTTGCAGTCGAGACGAAGGTTGATTAGTACTGTAAGCTAGACAAGTAGCTTGTCTATCAGTGCTACCCGACACATGGGCAATCTTGAAAAATACATTAGCCGGTTGAAATGCTTATAACTAGAAGCTAATAATACATGCATGGTAACTAACTCGCTACAGCTTACAGTACTCAGTAGTGTTTGATCTAAAACGGAGCTAGCTAGAAACTATCTAACGTTATCTACTGTACAGTACAGTGAACTGTTTGAATTTGAATATTATGGCAAAACAGAAACAGACGAGAGTAGTTTAACTACTGTATCGTGTTACTGTAGCTCCCTAACACGTATTTAAAACGTGCGTTATTTTAGACAGATACCAAGCTAAAACTAACCATATCCCCCATTTAAGTCTGGTGAACCTCGGACTAAGTCGGAACGAGCCTTGTCCGCATTACATCATTATTACTATGCCGGTAGGAATAGTTCGCCGAAAATATTAGCTAGTTAGCTTACGCGTTGGCTACGTGTAGCTATTGTACTGTGGTTACCATAACATTACTTAACGTGATAATTAAAAACTAATGACAAGGATAGCGATGTAATTGCATGTGATAGGTAACGATATACTAATAGGTACATATTAGAAAGACAACTAACGTGTATCCACCTAGCTAGCTAGTTAGACACAGATCTGGACAGCGATCCCGTGACATGAACAAAGGCTCCCGTTGTTGCCTACTTGAGGGTCTTGGGTTTAGCTGGCTAACCTCACCAACCAGTGCTAGCTAGCTACGCGGTCGTCGTAACTTCAGTGCTCCCTCCCAACACAAAGCCGTTGCCAATCAGACGTCTCGAACTAACACAAACCACCGTTTAAAACACAATACGACCTTCGTAGATAACCAAACGCTTATCTGAAAATGGTACGGAATCACTTACTGTTCTCGTTCGTGTCATTTGATAGGTTTTTCAAAGCGATATATAATCGGGCTGCGCTCGGCTCGCTATGCCCCTGCGAGTATGAGCAATCGCCATTCAGACTATTGTGTAGCTATCTATAGCTGTAGCTTACTGCTTGCGTCAGTCACCCAAGAGGCGTGGAGATTAACGAATGGGGCGGCAAATTCAAAACATCAGAATTATGCGTTAATATTTGGTGCAATTGTTGTTTTTTAAATATAATTTATAGCATGGTGTTATTTTATTGACTGCCCCCATCTCGTTTCAACTAGCCTAGCAGACATTATCGGAACGGTTTGTTTTATTGCAGCCTATATAGGCCCTGAATTGATTAACCACTAGGCAGGCAGGAAGTCCCAATGCAAAGGAAAAACACTAACAGGTAATCACAACCAATGCATGAAAGATCAAAGTAGCCTTGGAAAACCTCAAAGGCAAAGCGGTTAACAGTCATTTACACAGATAACAACATCAATTCATGATGTGTTGTATTGAGAATCATTTTCAGGTCACTGTTGTTTGGAATAAGGATGTGTAGCCTTAACTGGCAAGGCGGTGGAGTTCGACTACTTAATAAAATCCTCATGCATTACGTCTAAAGAAAAAGAAAGAACGACTAGTAATACATAAATCATAATGACCTCTACTTTCCTATTGTTACCTGTTATAGATTGGGGCACAGGTGTAGTGCCTGTTTCTCCCACATTTGGACCATACCAGAGACGGATAAAAAGATTCACTTTTAAATTGATAGGTTTTCTATCCAGTTATGTTTCAAAATAAACATTCAATACAAGCATTCCACTATAGGAAATATATTGATATTCTTGTCAAATTCCAAGCCTCCCAGGTCAGTAAAAGAGGAGACGAGCTTATTCTGATAATTCCTCTGCTGCGGAGGACTGCGGAGGTGCTGTCGGTTATTTTCAGGCTTCAGCAGCAATGCAGTGTTTTCTCAGAAGGCAAAGTAGCCTAGCCTAATGATATTTTCAGATTATGGTACACAGTACTGCATTAGCCGCGTTAGAGAGAAAACTCCCTCGGAAAGGTTACTGGTGCTGCGTGAGGAATTAGATAGTCCATATGTCATCAGGATGCGCAGGGCTTGTCGCCTTTTGCTGTGGTTTTCTTTCTATTTCTCCAACAGCGGATAGACTGGATATATGTGGGATCGTTAGCACTGCGATCTAACTACATCCTCCCGAAATGAATACAACTATTAAAACAAAAGAATAGCCAGAGGTATTCTGACAGGATGTTGCAGTTCTGGGGTCCTTGTCTTTTCTGCAGCTGTCTAGCTCGAGCGGTGTCTGTGTGCCAGTGTTGGTGTAATAACATCAGCACCAGATTAGAAACAGCAGAGGTAACGGACCAGACCTGCAGACTAGTGTTGAATGAAAGAGCCACAGGATCACTTGTTTTGAAACGGAGGAGGCGTGGGCGGGATCTGCTAGAACGGAAGCGGCATACGGTAGGCTGTCTCATCAACTGCAGTGTGCATCAGCAGGGTCCGACCATGTGCCTGGGAATGCTGCAGGACGTTACCCAATCTAGCCTGGGATGATGCGGTCGTCTAGCTCAATGTGATGACTAGGAGCCTAACAGCCTATGCGACAGACACCACGGGATGAGCTCAGCTCCCACATTCAGATTTAGATTTGTTTTGAAATTATATGGAACGGGCAGGCTACAGATTATTCAACCTATGTTCTTTAAAAAGATATCGCAAAGGAATTATTACTAGTTTCAGAAACAATCTACACACGCTCAAGCACACACTAGTTTCCCTAACACACAAAATCCTAATCTTGACACACATCACATTTAAAAACAAACCCTAATTTCAACATAAATCCCAACTGCAAAAATGATCATAAATCTAGACCCAAATAGCCATGTTCCTAATGTTTACTAGTGTTGGTTTTTCTTCAGTACCTCTACTAACTCTTCGTATGTACCCCAGTATACCTGTTCAACATCTGGAAAGAAACAAATGCGTTAGGATTATTCATAGCTATTTCTTCACTCATTGGTGTTTGATTACAGTATTTCTGGTCATATTGTTGGACAAGGCCTTGCTGCCATAAAGTTTGCCAGACTTTTAATAAAACATCCCCCTTGCCAATTCATTAATGGGCAACTTGTGATTACGGCTCAGCAGCTGCCACCAGGTTTGGCGGAGTTGAAGGTTCACAAAGGTTTTACAATCGTCGCTGTGCTTCTTGTTACCTGTCTTTCTTAACCAGAAAGTATTTGCCTGTACCTAGGCAACTGGAAGAGAGTTTATTTACCGGCCAACAGCCACCATTGAGCTTGCTGCACGACCCATCACGGGGTCGCTAAAGTGCCATGAGTCTTGTCCGACATCCTTCCCCTTTGCCCCGGACAGTGTCACGACTATTTTCATGGTGGGACCTCAGAGCACTGTCGAGAACAACTGCAGCTGTGCTGTGAGGCAGTGACCTAGGATGCTGTGCCTTTTTCAGGAGACCCCAGGAGGCAGGGCTGTTACAAGACCAAAGTCAGTCGAGGTAGCTGAAAAGACCCGATGAGTCCTCGCCCATCTCTTTCCCTCCACCCGCCCCCTTTCCCCTTCCCCCGCCCCCTTTCCCTTCTCCCGCCCCCTTTCCTGTACCGTACTGAATGTATATGGGTCAAGCGGTGAGGCAGGATATCTCTCCCCCACCTGTCTGAGCTAAGATAACAAACCCCTCTGTGTGTGAATGGGCCAGCATTGGCAAACACATGAGGCCCGTCATCATTGACTTGCGTAACAGTTACAGCCCGGTGTGTCTGTGTGTGTGTGTGTGTGTGTGTGTATGTGTCTGTGTGTGTACTCTGCATTACACTACCAACTGCAACACTAAATTTGGTGTCAATTGGAGTGACACGAAGTGACAACGTGTGTGTGTGTGTGTGTGTGTCTGTGTGTGTACACTGCATTGCACTACCAACTGCAACACTAAATTTGGTGTCAATTGGAGTGACACCAACTGACAACGTGTGTGGGTGTGCGTGCGTGTGTGTGTGTGTGTGTGTGTGTGTGTGTGTGCAGTGGTTTCACACTGTGTCTCAGTGGCGCTACTCACTCAGGTCCCACTGACTTGTTCTTCCAGTGAGGGAATAATGGACTAGACCCACTTCTAAACCTACTATGCACAGCAATAAAGAACGTAACCAAAATATGATCTCTAGCCATACTGTAGTCATGGAAACATTGCATTTAAGTAGGTGCTTAGTGAGAAATATAGCTGATAGATTATTGACTGTAAAATATGATTTATTTTATTGCCTTTGTATTAGCCCTATTCCAAACAAAGTAAAAACAATAAATAAAGATTCCACCTGTAAAGAAATGCGATTTGAAAGAGCTAAAACTGAGCAGGTATTCATTTAACACCTGGACTAGTTATATTTCGACACTGGGTTGTATAATACGCAAATCGCCAAGGTCAGTGTTTCCTAACAGTATCCATGTCTGTTGACAGTGCCCTTTTGTCTCCCTGTCAAACATTTTTATTGTAAATGATTGTATCAACATGCAAAGTAATAGGATATTAATCATAATAGCTTATGTAACCGATGTCAATATTTTGAAATTGAGTAGTATGAAGCCAAACTACTACACAGATGGCCAGTATTAAATAGTACAAAAGACCGCGTGAGATCTGTGTTTTACAAAACAACCCTACCATGGCTTCGATATGAAACATGCATACAGGCCCAATTAACCCATATGTACCCTGTTGCTAAAAACTGGCATGGATGTGCTGTGCTTTACGGCTGAGAAAACACCCCTCTCTGAGAATCTCAGTATGCGTTCAAAATGGCACCCCATTCCCCGACGTCCACTGCACCGTAAAAGAAATAGAATGCCATTTGGGACGCAGTTTAAGCCTTGTGTTTCCTCTGCACAGTGTGTTCTCTCCAGGAGTTGTTCTGACAGCGGTGGCTCCCAGGAGATCTGAACATTCTGTTTACATCTGTCTGTCACTCCGCGACTGCCATGATGACGGAGGGAAGAATGAATGGAAGCTTCTCACAAGTGGTTTTTGTCTGGCCATTTGTCCTGTGTTTCAGAGGGAGTTACAAGTACACAGTCCTCCACCTGTCCTGGCCATGATCTCACCACAGAGGAAGTGAGTGAGAGATGTGCAGCAGTCTTACAGAAATGTGCAGCGTTTCTCAATCCAGGGGTTGTGTCACCATACAAGTCAGCCTGATTTGTTGATGGGTTTGCAAAAACACGGTGCTTGGAGCATAGAACCGGTGTTACATGACTAACTTTAACTACGAATTGAGGTTGTAATAACGAGCGGTTTCTGTTTTCTTTAGAACCCCTTACTGAACAGAATGGACAGGACCGGACAGTAAATCAGACTGGGAGACTTAAACAGCATTAAGGATCTACAAAACAAGTACACACACAATTATTGCCTGACGATCTTCCTTAACGCATTTCAAACTTCCTTCAGTTCAACATGTTATTACAAATCAGTCTCTTGCTCACTTACCATGGTTGGAATCCGGACGGACGGTCCAGAACGCCATGGTACAGAATATCGGTTAATCCACGCAGTTATGTGCTACAGGAAAAATACCAAAATCCAATGGTCACCCTATTCCCTGCAGCCAGTCAGCCAGGATATAGTCCTACAGTCTCTCACAGGAGAGAGTTGCCCAAGAGGGTCAGCGTGTGGAGTGATACGGCACTGAGGAGAAATAGACCCTGAGAGTCTTGGTGATATGTTGTGCTACTCCATGTGAGACTGGCTTGTGAAGTCGAGCTCCATGGAGGCTAGATATAGGCCAGGCATTGATGGGGGAGGAGAGGGGGAGGAGAGGGGGAGGAGACTCGGCTGAGTTTGGTTAGGCCTGTAACTATGTCCCATTTCCATGCTAAAGCCAGTACTATAATACACTTTATTTCCCCCTTTTCTCTCTCTGTCTCTCTCTCTTTCATACTCTCTCTTTTCCTGCTTCATCTTGACCCACACTTTTCTCAACTTTGTGTGTACTTGCAGATAAGAGTATCTGGTAAATTACTAAAAAGTGCCTTGCTATGTGTACTAGATTTACTGCCTAAATGTGTGCTGTCATCGGAGGTTGGATGAGGGCAGCAGCAGGTCATCCAAGAAAGACACACAACTGCAATGCACGTCTTCAGATAGAGATGTGGTGGTTGTGAGGGTCGCAGGACGGGGTTGTGGGGGTCGCAGGACGGGGTTGTGGGGGTCGCAGGACGGGGTTGTGGGGGTCGCAGGACGGGGTTGTGGGGGTCGCAGGACGGGGTTGTGAGGGTCGCAGGACGGGGTTGTGGGGGTCGCAGGACGGGGTTGTGGGGGTCGCAGGACGGGGTTGTGAGGGTCGCAGGACGGGGTTGTGGGGGTCGCAGGACGGGGTTGTGGGGGTCGCAGGACGGGGTTGTGAGGTTGTAATATGAGGACAAGGACGGTGTGTTAATGCTTGCCATTCCTTCCATTGTCATGACATTTGTTTGATGTCTGTCCCAGAGCAGGGCTGCCTACCTAATGACACCCTATTCACTAGGACTCCAGGCCAACAGTAGTGCACTATAATGAGTGAAGCATGCCATTTCAGGCAGGATCAGTATTTTGCCTGCTCTGTCTGTCTTCCTCTGTCTTTCTGTCACGGCAAGTGGGAAGAAACATGAACATTTTGTACAAAATTATTTTATTATGAATTATTGTCTCTGGTTTTGTATTATCTGTGGGAAATATGTGTCTAGTGTGGTCATTCAATGGCAAGAGATTAGGACGTGCGGCTCGGTTTCCACCTTATGCATTGTACACATAGCCTTTTTTCTGCCTCTGTCTGCCTCTCTTGATTGCAAGCCATTCTCCCTGAGTCTGTAGGTTGTCAAGTCTCTCTCTGTCTAGGCAGGTGGCAGATGTCATGCCATGTCTGCTAGCCTGTTAGAAGCATCTGCTTCTGCTGTGTGTGTGTGTGTGTGTGTATATGTTTGTGTGTTCTCATCATTCTCTCTGTTTTCAGACAATATCTGTCTCTATATCTGTCACACTATCTTTTCATCTCTTTATGCTTTCAGTCAGACCCTCTTTCAGTCTCTATCTCTCACTAGACTCTTTCGATCAGACCCTCTGTAACTCTTTTTCCCTCTCCCTTTTTGGAATCTACCTCTGTGCTATCTTAATCAGCCCCTCTGTCACTATTCCACTCTGTATTGACTTTCACAAACTGTCACTCACTCTCCTATCTAATACTGAGTCATGCTCACCTCTGTGCCCTGGGACGTTCATGTTTTGACCATCTTCCACTTATCAACACTGGAGTCCATGTATAAAAGCAGAGGCTGACTGGCTGACAGATAGTGAAATATAAAGAGGTGGCCAAATAATATTTTTTTTTAATGAATTTTCATATTTAGTTTTGTGTGTGACATGCATTTGGAATGTGTTTGAAAAACCCCGATTTGTTTGGATGTAGGATTGATACATCTCTCACATTTTAGATTATTACCATATTATTATTGTATAATACATAGTGTCTTGACAAGCTTGTTGGCGTGCCTGTCTGTTGTGTGTGACCCGTGTACAGTCTTCCACATAGTTATACCCTGCCCGTAGGGGTCCTATAATCGGTACAGTACGTTTAAAAAATATATATTTCAGAATATGTATCCATAGGTTCAGATAATAAATCTGAGTTAAATCTCCAGACAGAGACATGTTCTAATTGTTACATAATCATTTTCATGTAACAATATATCTAGAATCAATTTACATGGAGTCCCCTTTATAATCAATCATTGCTTTTGCTCTTACTTATTGATTTAAGTGTTCATTCTATTTTGTATGTGGACCTGTGAGTTAGTGCTGTGACATTGTGTGGACCTGTGAGTTAGTGCTGTGACAGTGTGTGGACCTGTGAGTTAGTGCTGTGACAGTGTGTGGACTTGTGAGCTAGTGCTGTGACAGTGTGTGGACTTGTGAGCTAGTGCTGTGACAGTGTGTGGACTTGTGAGTTAGTGCTGTGACAGTGTGTGGACCTGTGAGTTAGTGCTGTGACAGTGTGTGGACCTGTGAGTTAGTGCTGTGACATTGTGTGGACCTGTGAGTTAGTGCTGTGACATTGTGTGGACCTGTGAGTTAGTGCTGTGACATTGTGTGGACCTGTGAGTTAGGGCTGTGACAGTGTGTGGACCTGTGAGTTAGTGCTGTGACAGTGTGTGGACCTGTGAGTTAGGGCTGTGACAGTGTGTGGACTTGTGAGCTAGTGCTGTGACAGTGTGTGGACCTGTGAGTTAGGGCTGTGACAGTGTGTGGACTTGTGAGCTAGTGCTGTGACAGTGTGTGGACCTGTGAGTTAGTGCTGTGACAGTGTGTGGACTTGTGAGCTAGTGCTGTGACATTGTGTCGACTTGTGAGTTAGTGCTGTGACAGTGAAGTTGTAAGGAGGAACAGAGGACAGGCCAAAACGTTGCAGACGGACTCTGGGAACAAGACAGGACCATGCAGGATTAAACTGATAGAACAGAACATTACACTCTGGTGTTAGTGTGTGTGTGTGTGTGTGTGTGTTACTGTATGTGTGCCAAGGGTGACCTCATTAAAACCATGGAGTCTCTATTCCCTTGACCTCCACATTGCAGATCCTCAGTGTCTGAGTGTGTGTGTGTGTGTGTGTGTGTGTGTGCATGTGTTAGCCTTCTTAACACAAAACAGACATAGACATTGTCAGGTACTGCCAGGATTTATGAACTACTGTTATTACAGAATACGGTATATTACAAAACAATGCCCATGACTGAAGAAGACAGGTACCAAGATGCTCAGTAATGTTTCATAACAGACAGTTAGGAATTACGGTAAAATCTGCAGTACTGTAGTTTACGATATACAGTGGGGAGAACAAGTATTTGATACACTGCCGATTTTGCAGGTTTTCCCACTTACAAAGCCTGTAGAAGTCTGTAATTTTTATCATAGGTACTCTTCAACTGTGAGTGACGGAATCTAAAACAAAAATCCAGAAAATCACATTTTATGATTTTTAAGTAATTAATTTGCTTTTTATTGCATGACATAAGTATTTGATACTTCAGAAAAGCAGAACTTAATATTTGGTACAGAAACCTTTGTTTGTAATTACAGAGATCATACATTTCCTGTAGTTCTTGACCAGGTTTGCACACACTGCAGCAGGGATTTTGGCCCACTCCTCCATACAGACCTTCTCCAGATCCTTCAGGTTTCGGGGCTGTCGCTGGGCAATATGGACTTTCTGCTCCCTCCAAAGATTTTCTTTACTATGATTCATTTATTATTCCTATTTTTTAAAGAGGTCATTTTTGTTTTGTTATAATCCTTTCCCAAACCATCACCTTAAATTGAATCACTAGGAATTAAAGTAACACCTAAACAAAACACTATCCGAAATCGTAACACTTAACCAAATAGAATTCATACCTAATTGTAATTTAAAATATGTCTGACAAACAGTATCCAAGTTTTGTTTTCAGTGTCACAAAGTTGACGGATAGCTAAAACAATGCAAAATGCCAAGCCATGGCATAATCTGGTACATGCAGAACTGCATTTCTTTCACTTGGCTAAGAGCCTAAACATTAAAAAGAAGCAACACAAACATCTCTCTCTCTGCAGACTCTGTAGGGTTAGGGTTAACCCTCTCCCTTTTCAGACCCTCTGTCTCTGTTTATAAGCTATCTCAACTTAAAATACAAAAAATGTATTAACTACGACTATATTAATTAGCATTACCATTCATTGACCCAAAAGCAGTATCTCTTTAACTGTTCAAGCTAGGGAGACCAAGCCAACTTTGTTTCACATGTTTTGGCTAACCTTGCATAATATTCCTGAATATTATAATAACCACAACGATATTACTCTGCATTATTTGCATAATTAATGTTAATTAACCCTGGAAGAGTTTCTCTTGAATCGTTCAAGCTAAAGAGAGTAAACCATATTCTTTTCTCTTTTTAGGCTATCCCAACTTATCCATTTTAAACTTGTATCAATTATGAATATCATAATCAATGTCATTTTATAATTAGCATTAAATAACCCTAAAAGAGTATCTCAACCAGTTTAATCTAGAGACCAAACAAACTTTGTCTCAGATGTCATGGCTAACCCAACATAAAAACATTTATCGACTATGAATAGATAATTAGCGTAATTTGCATAATTGCCAGTAATTATCACTAAAACGATAAAGTCTTTCTTTATCTGTCCAAGCTTAAGTTACCAAACCAGCAGTGTTTAGTATGGCTTGGCTATCCCAACTTCGAAGTCGTAACATTTTGTGAACATCAACAAGCTTGCAAGCACACCACATTTACTTTTGTGAATGTCTGTTCTAGTTTGAAGATGGAGGATTGTAACATAAAGTTGTAATTTAGTTATTCAACAACATGGAATTTGCCAAGTGAGTGACACAACCTACCTGACCTACTCACATTCAAGTACATGTCACCCTAGCACAATGTGTAGCATACACTCATTACCTCCAGGGTATTTCACAACTTTCCAGAGAGTCCAGAGAGAGTCCAGGGGATTTGAATCCTGCCGGGGCCAGCCTTGTGAAAAACACATGCATGGTTGCAATTAAGACTCCTTCATTATTCCTAATGAGGGAACCGTGACCTATCATAACTGATCTGGGGTCAGGTTTTCCTATCGCCTTAATGTTAAGCTGGGGTAACAGGTTGAGTGATTCGCTCCTTGACCTGTGGTTAGTTAGAGAGCCACTGTAGAGACACAAATGGCATGTATAGGGAATAGAGTGCCTGACGAGAGGAGAAAGTAAACAAGCTAATCAGGCCACCGCTCCACAGGAGACGCCAGCCGGAGGAACGGTTGGAAATACCATGGCCGGTACCGGGTCCCAGGGCAGCACCATAAGGTCAGGGTGGAGGAGCCGAGCGCAGCCGGACACTACGCTCTGATGCCGAACGCACCACTGCAGCAGTGCCATGACGGAATGGATAAGGGAGGTCGGGAAATGGTTAGCTCATGCCACATAACCTCACTGGGTCCGGCACAGAACGAAAAAGACGTGGCAAACAATGGTAATTGACATGTGGACATGGGAGAGGAGAAGGAGTGGAGAATCGAGGAGGAGAGGACGTGGTTGGGCGCCGGGTTCAACTCTCCCGGTGATGTAACTGTTTCGGCTGCTCCACGCCCTGGGAAAAACTTCAGAGTTGGATGTCAAGTCCCGGCCCCCTACATTTTGCATGAGTGTGCTTGCATGCATGTGTTTGAGTTTGCGTGCGTGCGTATGTGCGTGCATGTGTAAGAATCAGCTTTATTCACTGAGTATATTACATCTGAGCCTCAGTCTGACTGGTGGGGGAGAAGCTTCCATGTTGTTTTGATTGCACCATGCCAGTTGATTTGAAGAGCATGGTCCACGGTTATTGGAATATACCTAGTTTTGCTGTACTGTTCCAACCAGTTTTGTACTGTAACATGTAGCATTGAATGTAGTTAGCTAGCACTTGACTTCTTTACTGTATACAAGTGGATAGTGTTGCTAGACTGTTCTTCTACTGTAGTGTTGCACTGCTCTTCACTGTAGCTAGAAAGCACTACTTACCTGTTTTGTACTGGAGCCAGCAAGCTTTACTGAACTGTTCTGTAATTTATACTTATATCAAAACAAAAGATCAGGGTCAAAGTTACTCTTCTGTTGTATTGCTGGACTGTTCTGCACTGTATCTAGCTAGCTAGCATTGGGCTGTGAGTTCTACCAGAGTGGTGTGTCTACAGAATATTTAGCAACGACAGCTGCAGATATCAGGGAAGTAACAGAAAGAAAACATGAAGTCTCCATTATCAAAACAGTGACATGCAGTACAAAGAAACGGCTGCTAATACTTCCTTGTGTGATTCTAAACGTGTTTTTACTCAACAACCTCTGGCGTTGCTAGTGACGTTCTCGACCACCTGAGACACCCGGGACGATAGCCTACAGGCGATACGTGTGCTGAATATCTTGGCAAGAAATACTTTTTTCATTGAATTTGACAGGAGAAACAGGGAAATGGGGAGAGAGCGAGACAGACACAGAGTTGTAAAGGAAGCGATGGTGTGCCAGACGAGAGAGCAATGGAGATGAAGAGATAGCGATCAATGGGGACAGATGGAGAAAGAGAGCGATGTGGAGAGGTGTGTTGCTTGGTTGTTCTGTTGACTGATATCCTGAGCCTTCCATCCGTCGACACGGATGGTCATAAGGAACCAGGAAGTCAAGTGTGGAACGTGGCGAACTGACCCTCGATCATGTGATTAGTAACCTTGACCAAGATCTGGAACTTGGACGTATGTCCTCAGAGTCAGAAATGTGCATCCTAATCCCTATATAGTGCACTTCTTTGGATCAGAGGCTCTCTGTTTGGTACTTTAGGAACTAGGTTTAGGCACTAGCTCTGTTGTCGACCCAGTTAGTCACATTTACACCGTCTCAACGGGCCACTCTGGCTTCCTACCAGTGTTCATAATCTCCAAACAAGCAGACATTCTTGTTCTCTCTTATGTCATCGCAGGTATCCTGAAGTACTTATCACATTAAATTAGGTCAGATCACAGACATTATATTTGGGGTGTAAACAGGCTGAGGAAACATCTTGTCTCAGAATCATCTGTTTAGTCATGATGTCCTTCAAAGCCCTTGTTTGTTATTGTTGCCTGTTTGTGTGTGTGTGTGTATGTCTGTGTGTGTGTGCGCACTCAGCTAAGACCAAAGACTGTGTTGGAACAATTATGTAACACCTATCTCAAATTATCAACACATTCACTCACACACACACACACACCCACACATGCACCACATTTCCATTTGCTGAGCCTAATCTCCCTAGCAGCCCAGTAGCATCATATCTTAGATCTAACCTACTGTGACACCACCGAAGGAAAATACTGATTGGTCTGTCCAGTACAGTTGAACAGAGAGCCATGTGTGTGTGTGTTTGTGCTGGAACATTGATGAATCATGTCATGTTTTTGGGGCTGGGATGGAGAATCATCGACCCCAAACCACTCTGAGGAACACTTGTTAACTACTAAATGGCAACAATCAGCAAAGGGCACAGAAACCCAATCTTTGGTCAACAATCTCTCACTGTCGATGTACCTTTCTCCGTCTCTGCCCGTTACCACGATCTCTGCCTCACTACCTCACCACCTCCTTCATCCCCAACATCTCTTCATTTCTCTTCCTCTCCATCTCTGAACACCCTTGTTTCTGGTGAGAAGAGGGTTAGAGGGCGAGGGGAGGAGGGCAGAGAGGACAGAGGACACCCTGTCAGGCGATCTTTCTCTGGTGCTTCACAACATCAACAGTTTCTCTTATCTGTCCTGTCTCTTTGTCCATTCTCCCTGTCTTGTCCTGTCTCTCAGTCCTGTGTCTGTCCATTCTCCCTATCTTGTCTAGTCTCTCCTGTCTTGTCTCTCAGAATTTTCTCCCTGTCCTGCCTTGTCTCTTTGTCCTGTGTCTTTGTTCTGACCTGACCTGTCTCTGTCCCATCTTGTCTCTTTGACCTGTTCTCACCTGTGTCTTTGACCTGTTCTGTCCTGTGTCTTTGTTCTGACCTGACATGTTTCTGTCCCATCTTTTGTCTTTGACCTGTTCTCTCCTGTGTCTTTGACCTGTTCTCACCTGTGTCTTTGACCTGTTCTGTCCTGTGTCTTTGTTCTGACCTGACCTGTCTCTGTCCCATCTTGTGTCTCTGTCTCGTCTTGCTCTGACCTATACAGCCCAGTGGTGATTCAACAGACCTGTTGGCCTCTTCTGTTATTGGTTGCCCAGCAACAAAAGCCCACCCCAGCCCAGTTGTGATTGGTTGTGAGCCAAACGATCCAAAACGTTCACCTACCGTGAATGGAAATATCTGGTTTTAAGTGTTCACACACCGTTCTGTGTAGATCTATGTCAGCAGACTAGACTGCTAGGTTAATCATTAGGCTGTACTATCAGTGCTATTTAGGACAGGAAGATAAGTGTAAAAAACAAATAAGTGTGTGTTGTTCTACGGACAGCGAACCCTGGGGTTTCCAATAACGTGTACGCAATAGCTTGATGGAGTCATGCAAGGTGTTTTCATCATATGTGTGTCACAGTTGGGGTCCACAAACTCATCTGAACTACAGTGTTAGGTACATTACAAGAACTCCAAATAGACTAAAATGTCTCTGAGGCTGTTAGACTGATCTGTCTGTTCAGCTAGCCTAACTGGAAATGTATTTTTATTCTAATTAAATGTTTTTATGAAATCTTATTATATTCGTATTCATTCTTATTAGTGGGTCTAATTCATCGTTCTAATTTCACTGAACAAAATTATAAACGCAACACTTTTGTTTTTGCCCTCATTCATCATGAGCTGAACTCAAAGATCTAAGACTTTCTCTATGTACACAAAAGGTCTATTTCTCTGAAATATTGTTCACAAATCTGTCTAAATCTGTGTTAGTAAGCACTTAGTGACATAATCCATCCACCTCACAGGTGTGGCATATCAAGATGCTGATTAGACAGCATGATTATTGCACAGGTGTGCCTTAGGCTGGCCACAATAAAAGGCCACTGCAAACTTCCTCAAGAGTCCTAAATGATATTCCAGTATTTAGAAGTGAGGAACCTTTGTCTGGTCCTCAATTAGATTTTTTGTCCTAGGTTTAGGGTTTTGCTTTAGAAATTAGCTTTTAGATTAGCTTTGAGGTTTGGGTAAGGGAACATTTCCATTGTTTCTAACCAAACGGTCCTGACTACAAATGCACTGCAGGGCTGTGTTTGTGTGCGCGCGCGTGTGTGTGTGCATGTTCACTGTCCCAGCTGTACCCCAGTGTGGTGCCAATGAGGTCAGAGCACGGTGCTCCACCTCACCCTGGCAACCCGGGAACAGACATTCCTGCTCCTTTCTGTCTCCTCCCATGACTGTGGAGATTAATAAGCTACATATCGTCCTAAGTGGTACCCTATTCCATGCAGAGTGTACTGTATTCCTCAGCAGCATGGGTGAGATTGTTCCTGTTATATCTGGCTGTATCGGGGGGGGGGGGGGGCCTTGATGTCTATTACAGTGATGTATTATCTGATTTGAAACTTTACCGACATTGGGACAGAATGACTGTCTGGTAACTCGGGTTACATAAGAGTGGAGGACCGAAGAGAGAGCGGTCTCTCTGGATTGTTGTGTGCTTCCCTCCATTCGTCCCTCTCCCTGTCACGAATAACCAGAGGCGCGGTGTGTGTGTGTGTGTCGGTGTGTGTGTGTCTGTGTGTGTGTGTGTGTGTGTTGAGTACCAAAATCCCAATGCGTAAAGTTAAATCAAGGACAATTTGACATCTTGCCCCTCTCCATGAGGAAAATAACTATTTTCCCTGTAGGGGTTAGGGTTAGGATAAAGGTTTGTCCAGGAGTGGTTTAATATGGGTCCAGTAAACTACTTGTAACTCATATGTCTAAAATGGCAAATGTACAAAATATGGGACATTTAAATATTGCCATTTGACATTAAATGCAGATGAACCATGAAACACCCGGTGAAGACATTTGTTGATTTGTCAGTCAGATGCTGCGATGGGCACTTGAATAGAAAATAATGATATTAAAAGTTGAAACGGGATGCTGTCTTTTCTAACTACAGTCCTCATCCCTGTTGCTAATAGCGCACTATTGGTGGGTTGTCTTGTACTGTGTGTGTGTGTGTGTGTGTTGGTGTGTGTTGGTGTGTGTTGGTGTGTGTTTGCATGTGCGCGCTGAGGAAAGGAGATCAACGGGAAGGTCTAATGTAAAAAAAGAAAAAACTTTGCAGACTGATTTATCAGATTGGACTATTTCTGTATCATTAGACCTGGATCTCAAACACAAGTACCCCTACTAAAATACCATGTCCTTCGGTTGAATGGGCAAATGTAATATTAATGAATGCATTATTCAGATTGCTGGTCCGGCTCTAACAGGGTGATTGGTACTGGCTGTATGCAGGAAATGGGTAGTACATAGATGCAGGAACACGATAATGTATAGTACACACACACACCTCAGAACGATCTGATGTTTTGCCAGTAAGGAAAAATACATTATATAACCCACTGTGACCTGATGGCCGTCTCAGCCAGACGGGAGTTAATGTTTCCTTCTCTCTCACTCGGGCACGCCCATTTCCAGTTGTCCAACAAGCTGCTTGGACGACCTGACAGAGGAAAGCCTCTACTCCCATCCAGACAGATGGAACACGATTCCTAAGTTCCTATTCCATTAAGCAAACCCCTGGCACTGGCGATTTGGCCTTCATTACTGTAGGGGCTTTTATTTGTAATTGTTTGCCTTTGGCTGGGTCATTATTGAACATTTGAGAAAAACAAATAATATGAGAATTAAATAATGGTAAAAAAAAATAAAATCATATTACTTTTTTCCGATCTCCACCTGGCAGAGCCATAAGTGGTCTGGCAACCCCCTGGAGCTCAGTTCCTCTCTAGGTTTCTTCCCTTTCTTTCCTAGCCTCTGTACTTCAACACATTATTGCTCTGTTTTAGGCTGGATATCAACAGTACATAAGCACTTTGACAACTGACTGATGAAAAAAACAATCTATTCAAATACATTTAGTTAATCACATTGAAAAATACATGTAATTGTCCCCTTTTGATTACCTCCCTACACCGTTCCATCCCAAACGCTCCGTCCGAGGCCCTACATATTCTACTACAAATTGATAGGTTGAAGGTGTGATGAAGAAAGGTGAGAGAGAGAAAAACAGTGATAGAGAGAGAAACATGGTGATAGTAGTGACTTTTTAACGGTTATGGGTGAACACCCAAGGTGCTCGGAGAAGCAGGTTTGGAGCCCACATCGCTGAAGGCTGGGAGAGATAAAGAGGGATATGAACTACCTTCAGTCAGTGGACACACAGCGAGTGTGTGTGTGTGTGTGTGTGTGTATGCATGTGTGTGTGTGTGTGTATGCATGTGTGTGTGTGTACTGCAGGGCTGTAGGGGGTGTAGAATGTCCGCTCTGCTCTCTGGCATTCATGCAGCCACATGCGCCCTGACACGTGCTGAACACAGTTGGCTGCACACACTCAACATGACCGCGATGCACCCCGATAACCCACAAGCACACGTGGAAACACCCTTCTGACACACACTCAACACGACCGCGATGCACCCCGATAACCCACAACCACACGTGGAATCAACCCTCCTGACACACACTCAACACGACCGCGATGCACCCCGATAACCCACAAGCACACGTGGAAACACCCTTCTGACACACACTCAACACGACCGCGATGCACCCCGATAACCCACAAGCACACGTGGAAACACCCTTCTGACACACACTCAACACGACCGCGATGCACCCCGATAACCCACAAGCACACGTGGAAACACCCTTCTGACACACACAGTGCAACAGTGTCTCCCGCACAGACCCACGCAGGGCCCAGGATAAACACCCTCGCTGCTCTTTCCCTAATACAGATATGAACCAGTGCTGTTTATTTTCACATGATCTACGAACGCCTTCAAACCGCCTCAGTGGAGAATTATGTAACACCGAAGAATCAGAACTGACAACAAATCCCCCCCCCCCACGACAGAGTAACGTTACCAAGTATCAGTAAAAGCATCTCTCATCTCTCGATTCTCTTTTTCTTTTAGATCTAATCACAGGAAAAACTCACTCATTTTATTTAAAACCAGTATGTGGCAATATTCTGTGAACAAAACCCTTATAAAGATGAACTTTGTGTTTACCGATCATGTTTATTTAGTTTCGCGAAAAGGGGTCTATGACAAGCACATTGAGGGACAAAGTAAAAATGTATGAATACATTTGAGCATTTCATGGTTACTGTCCGCCTGTAGATTTCAAAGTTACTTTAAAATGAAAGTTATGTGTGTCCAGACCAAGTATAAACATGGGCCTCGCTGCAGGGTCACTCAGGTCACATGACCAGCTAACGGCAGATCAGGTCACATGACCAGCTAACGGCAGATCAGGTCACATGGAATTCAGATGATCTGGCAGAGGTCCTCAGCTATTTCTGCACTGTTGAAGAAATGTGTCCTGGAGTGACGAAACACTTCTTTCGATCTGGTAGTTCATTGCTCTAACCTGTTGTTCCAGGTATGAATCATTCATTTATTAGAAATAAAGGAGGAACACAAGTAATCGTGATAACTGACCTACAACAGACCGTGTTATGCTAATTACTGACAGACAACACACAATAGAGAAGCAGCAGTCACTTGTGAGTGAGTGCCTCAGTTGTGTTAGAGCCTCAGTTGTGTTAGTGCCTCAGTTGTGTTAGTGTATCACTTGTGTGAGTGTGCACAAGGGTAAATATGTGTTGGGGTTATCACTGTAAATGTGACTTCACCATTACTCAGCGAGTCCCCCGATTCAGGAGCCTGTCCTCTACACACCCCATAATGGTGTGACCCCCACAGCGGGGACCTTTAGCCCACATACCATCATAAGAACCAGATAGCATCAATCAGAGGTACTGCATCACTAGTCTGGGAAGAGATACAGAGGAATGGAAGAGAGAGGTTAATGAAAGGCCAAGCTGAGTTATGCCTGTGGGAGGGGTTAGGGGGAAAGAGTATGAGAACGAAAAAGAGGGGAGACAGCAAAACAAAAAGAGGAGACAGCCAAAGACAGGGGAAAATGAACCGAGACAACGTTGAGGTACGAGAGACTGGAATGAATATATGAAGACTCCGTTGAGTCAACCAATCACATTAATTTCTGACTTCAGGGCAGAGCTGCCTCCAAGTCATGTTTAAGTGGGTAAAACACCAACATGCTGGTTGGCCACTGGGTACACAGGCCCACCGTGAAGCGAGGTCAGCGTAGCGAGGTGTCGTTTTGGACAGTGTGTAACCAGCCAGTATTAAGCCCCATGGTATCGTGCTTATTTGAGCAGGAGGGACTGCAACTTATTAGGATTCTTTAGTACATTCCCTCAATTTCCTGAAATACATTTTGGAAAGATTCACGTTTTTTCTGCTGAACCCCAGTTGAAGAATTCATAGAAACTGGGTTGAATAAGAAGGAACTTCAGAATCTTCCAACCAGGGTTTAAGTTCAAGCCTGGATTTGGTGAAAGTTCCTGGGATTTTGCAATAGAGATAGTGTTGTTTACATTTCTGTTATTATTTCCTCAAAATTCCCAGGCGTTGTAGACACGTTAATCGAAGATAATTGTCCCTGTCAACATTAAACTAACAAGAGAAGATGAATAGGATATACTTTATTGTCCATTCACTTTGAGAGAATAGGATTTTGTCGAATACTGTTTGGTTAGCCAGCCAACTGGCATAGCCTGGCAACAGCTGGCGCTGTAATAACTGTGTTACAGCATTACCGCAATTTTAGTCATGCACTTTTGCTCAATGTGATCTCCTGTTGCTCGCCTGTTGAGCCTTTTGGGGCTAAGAACTGTAAACCTGCTAATCAGCCTCTGTGTGTTCGCGTCCCCAACAGTCACCATGTTCCCTAGTTGGTCCACTACGTGAGACCAGGGCCTATTGAGCAGGCCCGAAAAGAAGTGCACAATGTTCAGAGCAGAGGGCTGTTTGGGTCAGATCTGTCTGTGTATGTGTGATTTAATCCGTTTCACTCATTCGGAAAACACAAGTGGGCTAATCACGTGCTGAGTACTGGCATATGCTAAACTCTCTCTTTCGCACTCCACTCTCTGGCTCTCTGTCTGTTCATTGAAACTCTGCCTTTGTCTTTATCTGTGTCTCACTTCCTCTTTGTCTCGCTGTCTCTTTGTGGATATCTAACTGTTCATTGTGTCTCTGTGTCTTTGTTCTGCCCAGTGCTGTCTGTCAGAATGAACAGCTGAATGGATGAATGAATGGATGGATGAATGGATCAATAAATGAATGAAGTGCTTATCCTTTTGAAGCTAGGATTGCAGAGTCCCTGCCAATTGACCAGAAACCTTACCTTTTCAAAGAGTATCGGAAATAACGTTCCTGGACTTCATAAACTAATGCAAACATTTTATTTTTTATTTTTTCTAGCACAGACTTGGCTGATAGATGCTTTGTTGTGTTTCACTAATACTGAGTCAACTGTTTGTTCCACAGTGCTCTAACTTGCTTTAATAATGAATATGAGCGTCTCCTAAATGATTGAAATGTAAATGTTATCAACTGTGTTGTGTGTCACAGTTGTAACTGTGTGCGTGTGTGTGTGTGTGTGTGTGTAGCTCTTCCAACTGTAAACTTTGAGAAGTGGGTCAGACAGTTCTCTAAAAGAGAGAGCTATGTGGTAGTGAATTCCTCGTGTCCGGGACTACTTGTGAGAAGGGAAGGGCACATGGGAGGGGAGAAGGAGTATGATCAGCAAAGGAGGAAGAGGAACGAGAAAGGCTTCCCAGCCAGTGTTTTTGGTCTGCTTGTGTTTCCCTGAGAAAGGATATTTAGTGTTTGATCTGTGTTGTGAATTTGGTAAAGGTTGTACAGCAGGAATGTTACCTCAGTACGAAGCATTGTCTTCTCCCTTCTTCCTGAAGGACTGAGTGTCCTAATATCACTGCTATGTTAGTAAGCGTCTCCATGGTGACAGTGAACCTAGGCCACCGTGTTCCGAGAGAGCCAAAAAAAGAGAGCAGAAAGGGAGGAAGACAAACAGAGGACAAAGTGACAGATGGGTATGAAGAAGAGGATAGGGAGGAGAGAAAGAGTGTGTGTGTGTGTGTGGGGGGGACAGTCAGGGTTGAGAGTCATGTCCCAGCCTTCAGGGGTATTCTGCAGGGCCGTTCTAGAAGGAAACAGACAGCCTGTACATTCCCAGCATGCTAGGCTCTCCGACTCGCCCACCTTTCCATTCCCTCTCACATACATTGGGGAGAACAAGTATTTGATACACTGCCGATTTTGCAGGTTTTCCCACTTACAAAGCATGTAGAAGTCTGTAATTTTTTATCATAGGTACTCTTCAACTGTGGGGAGAATCAAAAACAAAAATCCAGAAAATCACATTTTTAAGTAATTAATTAGCATTTTATTGCATGACATAAGTATTTGATACATCAGAAAAGCAGAAATTAATATTTGGTACATAAACCTTTGTTTGCAATTACAGAGATCATACATTTCCTGTAGTTCTTGACCAGGTTTGCACACACTGCAGCAGGGATTTTGGCCCACTCCTACATACAGACCTTCTCCAGATCCTTCAGGTTTCGGGGCTGTCGCTGGGCAATATGGACTTTCAGCTCCCTCCAAAGATTTTCTATTGGGTTCAGGTCTGGAGACTGGTTAGGCCACTCCAGGACCTTGAGATGCTTCTTACGGAGCCACTCCTTAGTTGCTCTGGCTTTGTGTTTCGGGTCGTTGTCATGCTGGAAGACCCAGACACAACCCATCTTCAATGCTCATACTGAGGGAAGGAGGTTGTTGGCCAAGATCTCGCGATACATGGCCCCATCTATCTTCCCCTCAATATGGTGCAGTCGTCCTGTCCCCTTTGCAAAAAAGCATCCCCAAAGAATGATGTTTCCACCTCCATGCTTCATGGTTGGGATGGTGTTCTTGAGGTTGTACTCGTCCTTCTTCTTCCTCCAAACACGGCAAGTGGAGTTTAGACCAAAAAGCAAAATTTTTGTCTCATCAGACTACATGACCTTCTCCCATTCCTCCTCTGGATCATCCAGATGGTCATTGGCAAACTTCAGATGGGCCTGGACATGCGCTGGCTTGAGCAGGGGGACCTTGCGTGCGCTGCAGGATTTTAATCCATGACTGCGTAATGTGTTACTAATGGTTTTCTTTGAGACTGTGGTCCCAGCACTCTTCAGGTCATTGACCAGGTCCTGCCGTGTAGTTCTGGGCTGATCCCTCACCTTTCTCATGATCATTGATGCCCCACGAGGTGAGATCTTGCATGGAGCCCCAGACCGAGGGAGATTAACCGTCATCTTGAACTTCTTCCATTCTCTAATAACTGCACCAACTGTTGTTGCCTTCTCACCAAGCTGCTTGCCTATTGTCCTATAGCCCATCCCAGCCTTGTGCAGGTCTACAATTTTATCCCTGATGTCCTTACACAGCTCTCTGGTCTTGGCCATTGTGGAGAGGTTGGAGTCTGTTTGATTGAGTGTGTGGACAGGCGTCTTTTATACAGGTAACGAGTTCAAACAGGTGCAGTTAATACAGGAAATGAGTGGAGAACAGGAGGGCTTCTTAAAGAAAAACCAACAGGTCTGTGAGAGCCGGAATTCGTTCTGGTTGGTAGGTGATCAAATACTTATGTCATGCAATAAAATGCAAATTAATAATTTAAAAATCATACTATGTGATTTTCTGGATTTTTGTTTTAGATTCCGTCTCTCACAGTTGAAGTGTACCTATGATAAATATGACAGACCTCTACATGCTTTGTAAGTAGGAAAACCTGCAAAATCGGCAGTGTATCAAATACTTGTTCTCCCCACTGTAATAAACCTACATCCTACAGCTATTATAATACATTACCCATTAGTCTACACACTGTACACTACAGCCATTATAATACATTACCCATTAGTCTACACACTGAACATTACAGCCATTATAATACATTACACATTAGCCTACACACTGTACACTACAGCCATTATAATACATTACCCATTAGCCTACACATTGTACACTACAGCCATTATAATACATTACACATTAGCCTAAATAAATGAAATGTCCTCCCTCTTTCAACTGTGTTTATTTTCAGCAAACATTAATGTGTAAATATTTGTATGAACATAACAAGATTCAACAAATGAATTTAACAAGTTCTACAGACATGTGTCTAACAGAAATTGAATAATGTGTCCCTGGACAAAGGTGCGTCAAACTGAAAAGTAACAGTCAGTATCTGGTGTGGCCACCAGCTGCATTAAGTACAGCAGGGCATCTCCCTTAATGGACTGCGCCACATTTGCCAGTTCTTGCTGTGAGATGTTACCCCAAATCACAGCAAGAACACCTTCCACCAAGGCACCTGAAAGTTCCCGGACATTTCTGGAGGGGAATGGCCCTAGCCCTCGCCCTCCGATCCTACAGGTCCCAGGCATGCTCAGTGGGACTGAGATCTGGGCGCCTCACTGGCCATGGCAGAACACTGACATTCCAGTCTTGCAGGAAATCACCCACAGAACAAGCAGTATGGCTGGTGCCGTTGTCATGCTGGAGTGCCATGTCAGGGTGAGCCTGCAGGAAGGGTACCAGATGAGGGAGGAGGATGTCATCCCTGTAACACACAGCGTTGAGATTGCCTGCAATTGCAAAGACAACCAGCTCAGTCCGATGATGCAGTGACACCACCCCACACACACCTCTAAATCGATCTTGCTCCAGAGCGAGCAGGTCTCGGTGGAACGCTCATTCCATAGACTGTAAACGGGGGTGCGACCATCACCCCTGGTGAGGTGAAGAGCAGTTTTCTTTTACCGGTCCTGTCTGGTCCGGTGGGTTTGTGCCCATAGGGGACATTGTTGCCTGTGATGTCTGGCGAGGACCTGCCATACAGGCCTACAAGCCCTCAGTCCAGCCTCTCTCTCAGCCCACTGCGGACAGTCTGAGCACCGATGCAGGGATCCTGGATCCTGTCCCACAGGTGTGTTTGTTCGGAGGTACCGATCCTGTGCAAGTGCTGTCACACGTGGTCTGCCACTGCGAGGACGATCAGCTGTCCTTCCTGTCTCCCTGTGGTGCTGTCTTAGGCGTCTCACAGTACGGACATCCAGGCCACATCCACAGCCCCCATGTGTCCTAGCAGGACGCCTGAGGTTCACACAGAAGAGCAGGGACCCTGGGCAACTTCTCTTGATGTTTTTCTTGAGTCAGAAGAGAGGTTTTCATAACTGGGACATTAATTGCCTGCTGTCTGTAAGCTGTTAGTGTCTTAACGACCGTTCCACAGGTGCATTCATTGTTTATGGTTCAGTGAACGGGCATGGGAAGTTATTTGGATTTTTATGACTTATCTTTGAAAGATTTTATACAGCATTTCATTGGATGATCCCTCCAAATTACTCCAGCCGGGTCATCAGGAGGTCTCAGAACATGAATTATTCTGAAATGTACTACATGTACTTTAACATGGTGCTGTTACACATTTCAAAGACTCTGCCCGTACGGAACAGATGCTGTTATGGAACAGAAATGCAGATCAGTGCAATTTCAATCTCTTTGTGATATTCACCCTGAAAACATCTGTCTGTCGGCAAGATAAATACACACACACACACACACACTTTCATGTACATGATGTTGTCTGTGTGTGTGCTTGGGTGTTGTTCAACTACTGCAGCTCCTGAAATAGATTTTAAAATGTTCTTGTCCATGCAGTCTGGAAATGTGTCTTTGGCTTCACTGCATACAATAGACATAAACAAACAGACTCTAGACTGTGTCCAGGTGTGAAGTAAATCACCCCACGGCAGTTTCTCTCTCTCACACACACACACACACACACACACACAGACAGGGACACACAGACACACACAGAAATGTGTAACAAATCAGGACATGGTTGGAATAAATCTTATCAGAGGACAAAATGTACATCAAAGATTTCCACTCACAAATACACAGGTTGGTTGTAGAGATATGGTTTGATGTAATGGCAGATGTTTTATATGGTTTGATGTAATGTTAGATGTCTCATATGGTTTGATGTAATGGTAGATGTCTCCTATGGTTTGATGTAATGGTAGATGTCTCATATGGTTTGATGTAATGGTAGATGTCTCATATGGTTTGATGCAATGGCAGATGTTTTATATGGTTTGATGTAATGTTAGATGTTTCATATGGTTTGATGTAATGGCAGATGTTTTATATGGTTTGATGTAATGGTAGATGTTTCATATGGTTTGATGTAATGGTAGATGTCTCCTATGGTTTGATGTAATGGTAGATGTCTCATATGGTTTGATGCAATGGTAGATGTTTCATATGGTTTGATGTAATGGTAGATGTCTCATATGGTTTGATGTAATGGTAGATGTCTCCTATGGTTTGATGTAATGGTAGATGTCTCATATGGTTTGATGTAATGGTAGATGTCTCATATGGTTTGATGTAATGGTAGATGTCTCATATGGTTTGATGTAATGGTAGATGTCTCATATGGTTTGATGTAATGGTAGATGTCTCATATGGTTTGATGTAATGGTAGATGTCTCATATGGTTTGATGTAATGGTAGATGTTTCATATGGTTTGTTGTAATGGCAGATGTTTTTTATGGTTTGATTTAATGGTACAGTAGCTGTTTTATATGGTTTGATGTAATGCATCAGTAGCTATGCATGGAATTTAGCTACTGGATGTGTAATTACACAATCCTTGTTCCAGTTATTATAATTTTTTTCTATTTCAAAACTAGTAGTACAAGATATTCACATTGAAATATAATTGTTACTGCAGTTATTGTGGTATTAGTACATTGTAATTAGAGCAACTTAATATAATGTGTTCCCAGATCCCTTGGCATCAATATTCTGATGTGATTACAGAACACATTTCCAGAAACACAGAGTACTTAGATTTATATATCCACTTACCAATTTCCCACCAAATATTCATCAGAAGAGACCCCCCTCCCCCCATAAATGTGATTTTACTTGAACTATCACTCCAGAGATGAACATTCTGTATAAGTATTACATTAATTCAGGACATCAGACTCATTCAAACTAGCGGCAGCAGTGTTTACGCAGTGCCTCTTACAATACTCATCCCCAGCCCTCGCACTTCTAATTTGGAAAAGTGAAAGCACATCTGTGAGGCTGTAGGTCTCTGAATGGTATTAAAGACAAGGCTGGCTAAAAATTCATTGGGGTAAAAGGATCTAGTTTTGGAAAGACGATTGAAGCTAAATCCTATGTGTTACAATGGCCCCCTGAGCTAAGAAATCTATTTACTCATACTTGGCTGTCAGAAGTGACTCACCTCTTGCCTCGTCAGAATTGTCACTTGACACAAATACCACATTAGAGAGACGATTTGACATCAACGTTTGGACAGTCAATCCATTAATCAAATGTATTTCACAAAGCCCTTGTACATCAGCAGCTCTCTCTTAAGTGCTTTTACAGACACCCAGCCTAAAATACCAAAGAGCAAGCCACAACAACAACCAATGCACAATGGCTAGAAAAAACCCAAACTGGGTCAGAAATGAGGACGGAACAGAGAGAGGATCCAGAGTCTGAGGGGTGTCTATTGCTTGTCTGTCTGTGCCGAGCCAAGATTATAAGAGTGCATGACCTTTTGATCAACGTCAGTGTTTTTCCATGTTCAGATGACCAGCAGGTCAATACATTTACATGGGTCCAGAGTCTTCAGGCACAATCTAGATCAACCACACAACCGGCATACGTAGGTATGAAGGGCAGGACCAATTCAGAGAGATAAGTAGGAGTAAGACCAAGTAGGGTAACGTGGGGTAGCACGTTCCCACGTCTCTATTTCTGGAAGAAAAACAAACACAAAATATCATATTTTTTAAGAAAATGTCTGTCTGGCTGCCACTAGACTGGAGAACCTAAAAATATATTTCTTTTTTGTAATACTATCAAATTGATTTTACGGTAATTTGATCGAAAATAACTCTACAGATAACCCCTCGGTTGCCTTTATGAAATGTATCTAGTGAATGTGGTTAGTTTTGCTAGTCTTGGCAGTGGTAGGGAAGATGTGGGATTGATAAGCTGTCTCCCTTTCAATGAGTCATGTCACAATCTAGCTTTCAAATACACCCCTGTCCTCCATCCACTATATAACACTCCCTCTTTTGTTGTTCAGTGTTCAGTGTCATTGCATGTGATAATATTGGGAAATACTACATATTTTTCTTGTTTATTCATCTTTGTATTGCAGTCTTCTCCTGTCAGTCTTCCGTCTTCACCTGTCGGTCTTCACCTGTCGGTCTTCTCCTGTTGTTTATTTAATTTGATTTGTCTTCTAAGGCTCACATATAAAACTGATAAAACACAATGACCACACAAAATAATACTAAGACCTCTATAGCTACTCTAGGGTTGTTTTAACATGCTGTTTGATGAGAGCCTTCTGTCTTTTCAGAAAGGCCTTTCCAATAAGAGAGAACATTGTCTGAATCGGTCAGTCTGACTGGGCCAGCAAGGGTGCACCCACCCCCCCACACCCATTTTGCTCTGTTTAGGAATAGCTCTAAATGTAATCTGTGTTGTGTAAAACGGCACTCTGCTCTGTGCTGAAGGTGAGTGTTGTTTCTAGATTAGGACTGTACTTTCTCCTGAGAACAAGCTGACCCTAATCGTTAAGGTTACGGAGAGAGACAGAGAGGGAGGGTAAGAGGAGGAAGAAATGGAGAAGGCAGGGGGAGAAAAAGGGAGGGCACACACTTGCGTTTGTACAGGAGTGTGTGTTTGTGTGAGTACACCCTGGTGAGTGCTTGGTGTTCATTTTCTATTTAATTTATTAGTGAGTTATACCTGGAGGGTGGTGGTTCAGATATCCAAGGGGTACAGAAAGTAGGTGCAGAGAGAAGGTGGGCTACAGAGAGACGGGAGGCAGAGAGACGGGAGGCAGAGAGACGGGAGGCAGAGAGACAGGGACAGAGAGACGGTGACAGAGAGACGGGGACAGAGATGGGGACAGAGAGACGGGAGGCAGAGAGACGGGGACAGAGAGACGGGGACAGAGAGACGGGGCAGAGAGATGGGGACAGAGAGACGGGAGGCAGAGAGAAGGGAGGCAGAGAGACGGGGAAAGAGAGACAGGGACAGAGAGACGGGAGGCAGAGAGACGGGGAAAGAGAGACAGGGACAGAGAGACGGGAGGCAGAGAGACGGGGACAGAGAGACGGGAGGCAGAGAGACGGGGACAGAGAGACGGGGACAGAGAGACGGGGACAGAGAGACGGGGCAGAGAGATGGGGACAGAGAGACGGGAGGCAGAGAGACGGGGACAGAGAGACGGGAGGCAGAGAGACGGGAGGCAGAGAGACGGGGAAAGAGAGACAGGGACAGAGAGACGGGAGGCAGAGAGACGGGGAAAGAGAGACAGGGACAGAGAGACGGGAGGCAGAGAGACGGGAGGCAGAGAGACGGGGACAGAGAGACGGGGACAGAGAGACGGTGACAGAGAGACGGGGACAGAGATGGGGACAGAGAGACGGGAGGCAGAGAGACGGGGACAGAGAGACGGGGACAGAGAGATGGGGCAGAGAGATGGGGACAGAGAGACGGGAGGCAGAGAGACGGGGAAAGAGAGACAGGGACAGAGAGACGGGAGGCAGAGAGACGGGGAAAGAGAGACAGGGACAGAGAGACGGGAGGCAGAGAGACGGGAGGCAGAGAGACGGGAGGCAGAGAGACGGGGACAGAGAGACGGGAGGCAGAGAGACGGGAGGCAGAGAGACGGGGAAAGAGAGACTGGGACAGAGAGACGGGAGGCAGAGAGACGGGGAAAGAGAGACAGGGACAGAGAGACGGGAGGCAGAGAGACGGGAGGCAGAGAGACGGGAGGCAGAGAGACGGGGACAGAGAGACGGGAGGCAGAGAGACGGGAGGCAGAGAGACAGGGTACAAACAAACAGGGGGACAGAGAAAGACATCTAGCCTGAATAAGTTGGGGGAACATTACAATAATAAACTAGACGTAGCTCTAACACCTAACACTAAATGCCTAAAATGTGGTTTTACTTGCTGTAATGCCTAAAGGTCACCCCAGTTCTAAGACTACGTCCAATTGTACATCTTACTGGAAATGTAACCCCCTAAGCTGTACATTGCATTTTAGTGGGGCTATGCCAAAACATCTTGTGGGGACCAATTTGTGAGGTTCTCTCTTTACATGGACCACACCCACACACACACATTGCTTTTACAATAAAAGTGAGGACCGCAAGAGTAGTGCAATAAAAACAACTACTTTCTTCAACTCCTAATCCTAAAAGTTAGACTAAACCATACCCTAAACTTAACCCTAAGTCTCTCCATAAACCTAACCCTAATTCTCACCATGAACTTAAACCCAATTCTCTCCCTAAACCTAACCCTAATTCTCACCATGAACTTAAACCCAATTCTCTCCCTAAACCTAACCCTAATTCTCTCCATAAACTTTAGCCATAAGCCTAAAAAAACTGTTTTAGTGGGAACCAGCCGAAGAGTAATCACTTCCAAAAAAGCTGTCACCTGCATAGCATAAAACTCAAACCAATCCACACACAGACACACACATTTCCATACAGCATGATGATAAAGGCCTAGACAGTTGGTTGAGAGTAACCATGGTGACCGTGAGGAAAGGTGAGAACCCGTCTAAACCTTTAAAACATAGGTCTGTAGAGCTTGTAACGGGGGGACACACAGGGAACAGACAGGAAGTGTTCAGGGTCGTGGGGGGTGTTTTGCTAACCTAAAGGAGGAAGTAGGAAAAACTCACAACAGTGGGAAGGTGAAGTAGTCTGGGGCAGCATCACAGTGGATGTTTATGTGGTATCAGTGTGTTCATGTGCTATCAGTGTGTTTATGTGCTATCAGTGTGTTTATGTGCTATCAGTGTGTTTATGTGGTATCAGTGTGTTCATGTGCTATCAGTGTGTTTATGTGGTATCAGTGTGTTCATGTGCTATCAGTGTGTTCATGTGCTATCAGTGTGTTCATGTGCTAGCAGTGTGTTTATGTGCTATCAGTGTGTTTATGTGCTATCAGTGTGTTTATGTGGTTTTTTAAACCTGGGCCACCTCAGCATCCCTCGTCCCCTCCTGTAACTCCCACATTGCCAGGGCAAAGCAGCCTGCAACTCCCACGTCATTGCCATTGCCCTGCTAGCTACCTCCGGAATGTTCCGGCACCTGCTGGCATTTTTCCTTGGAGGCGCTGATCCGACCCTGATGCACACAAGGGTCAGTTCGTTCCACAATCTGTAGAACCAGACCTTCACAACACTTAGATGGATGTGTTATGGACACGTTAATGATGGATGTGTTATGGACACGTAACTGATGGATGTGTTATGGACACCTAACTGATGGATGTGTTATAGACACGTAACTGATGGATGTGTTATAGACACCTAACTGATGGATGTGTTATGGACACGTAACTGATGGATGTGTTATAGACACGTAACTGATGGATGTGTTATAGACACCTAACTGATGGATGTGTTATGAACACCTAACTGATGGATGTGTTATGGACACGTTACTGATGGATGTGTTATGGACACGTAACTGATGGATGTGTTATAGACACGTAACTGCGGTAGGTTGTGTTGATCAGGTAGTGCAGGTATCTCAATAGCACCCCACGTTTGTTCTGTGCACGCACCTGTTCCTGCTCCGGCAACATGATTTGCAAAGGAATCAAAAAGGTAGGTTTGAATGGCAGACAATGCAAAGCTAAAAGTGACTTTCAGAATCCCGTCGGGGGGGTGCTAACAATACAACAGAGTGGGAGCCGCGGCACCAGCCCAATTTCCCACAGCTATGTATAGTCAGAACCCACATGCCATCTTAGAGAGAGATGGGTAAAAACACATTCAGCCGCACTGTCTGTCTGTTGTGGAACATGAGAAGACATCTCCACAAAAACACACAACTGGCTCGTGGGCACTTGCGTAACGTAATAGTGTGTGTACTTTAACCTTTGGGCCGTACGACAACATCACCCCATTGTGTTCCGACGGAAGGCGTCACTCCAAACGTGATATGCAGATGGGCATTGCGCCGCCTGACGCGAGAGAATGAGTGTCACCTCAGACTGCGTTCACCTGCAATGTGCTTGAAAGACTACAGGGAGGCACTCGGATCTGCCCTGTTTTCTCACAACTGTGGTGAGAGAGCGCAGAACAGGAGGGGTGGGTAGAAAGGTGTCTAACACTAGTCAGTAGATCAGAGTGGGGCTGCTACGGTGTCTCCGTACCCAGTCCATCCTGACTCAGACATGAGTCATCTAATGACAACAATCAGCTACTCAGAAACCCAGACACAGCAGCAGGTCGGGATCAGTCTCAAAGTACCTATTTTTCCCTTTACAGTGCACTATTTTACACTGGGTCCTATAGGGAATGGATACTACTGGGAATCAGTGATGCCAGGCATTGTACGGTTTATTAGGTACACTGCCTCGTTTACCGAAATGGATTGCTCCTAGGCCGAGTCACGTGGCCGCGGCTTGCTACGTCAGGAAGGCAGAAAGAAATCACACGGCTTACGGTCACTAATTTGATTTAACGTTAGAATGGGTGAAACGTGTGATCTAAGCCTGGTATAATTGTTAGAGATCTGGACTCTAGTCGCATATTTTGCGACTTGAGACTTGGTTAAAGTGAAAACACTTGTAACTAGACTATGACCTGTGACTTGAGCTGTACGACTCCAGGGTCTTGTTTAGATTTTCCCAGCACCTTCCTCTCAACCTCTCACCTCTGTCTGCTTGCGAAGCCTGACGCTGGAAGACCTAGTGTTCAGTGTGTTCTCAAGTCGTATCCGTTGGGTAATACTTCACTCTAGTTGAACTTTTCTCAATGTCACTCAAACTAGGCCTAGCGTTCTACTGTCACCCAGAGGTCGTCAATTCGGACTCGCTATCATGGCGTCTGGATACTGTTAAAATAATATTCGAAATGGGGACATGGGAAACAAATCTTTTCAAGGAATGTCCTGATGATTAGACTGATTCATGGAGGGTTACAGTATGTTCCTCAATTCTCATTTGCCACGAGATTCCCATGGCATCGAATTTCTTTAGCTAAGCATTTCTGGCAATATTCTCAAATTTAATAGATTGCAATGGCAATAGAATTCTTTCAACGTGGACAGATGTTTTTGTTTTTAACATCCTTAAATAGGCTTACTATTAAAACATTTTATCTAAATATATAAAGACAACTGACAACATATAAATACATAAAGACCTACTGAATAATATTAGGCTGCTTTTCGCTAATACAGTACAGGCCATAAGTTTGGACACATTCTCATTCAATGTGTTTCCTTTATTTTCATGACTATTTACATTGTAGATTCTCACTGAAGGCATCAAAACTATGAATGAACACGTGGAATTATGTACTTATATCTGAAAACGTCTTATATTCTAGTTTCTTCAAAGTAGCCACCCTTGGCTCTGATTACTGCTTTGCACACTCTTGGCATTATCTTGATGAGCTTGAAGAGGTAGTCACCTGAAATGGTTTTCCAACAGTCTTGAAGGAGTTCCCAGAGACGCTTAGCACTTGTTGGCCCTTTTGCCTTCACTCTGCGGTCCAGCTCACCCCAAACCATCTCGATTGGGTTCAGGTCCGGTGACTGTGGAGGCCAGGTCTACTGGCGCAGCACTCCATCACTCTCCTTCTTGGTAAAATAGCCCTTACACAGCCTGGAGGTGTGTTTGGGGTCAGTATGCCTACAATTTTGAATAAATCCCCAACAGTGTCACCAGCAAAGCACCCCCACACCATCACACCTTCTCCTCCATGCTTCACGGTGGGAACCAGGCATGTAGAATCCATCTGTTCACCTTTTCTGCATCGCACAAAGACATGGCGGTTGGAAAAAAATATCTCAAATTTTGACTCATCAGACCAAAGCACAGATTTCCACTGGTCTAATGTCCATTCCTTGTGTTTCTTGGCCCAAACAAATCTCTTCTGCTTGTTGCCTCTCCTTAGCAGTGGTTTCCTAGCAGCTACTTGACCATGAAGGCCTGATTCGCGCAGTCTCCTCTTAACAGTTGTTCTAGAGATGTCTGCTGCTAGAACTCTGTGTGGCATTCAGCTGGTCTCTAATCTGAGCTGCTGTTAACCTGCGATTTCTGAGGCTGGTGACTCGGATGAACTTATCCTCAGCAGCAGAGGTGACTCTTGGTCTTCCTTTTCTGGGGCGGTCCTCATATGAGCCAGTTTCATTGTAGCGCTTGATGGTTTTTGCGACTGCACTTGAGGACACATTCAAAGTTTTTGCAATTTTCCGAACTGACTGACCTTCATTTGTTAAAGTAATGATGGCCACTCGTTTGTCTTTACTTAGCTGATTGGTTCTTGCCATAATATGAATTCTAACAGTTGTCCAATAGGGCTGTCAGCTGTGTATCAACCTGACTTCTGCACAACTCAACTGATGGTCCCAACCCATTAATAAGGGAAAAAATTCCACTAATTAACCCTGACAAGGCACACCTGTGAAGTGAAAACCATTTCAGGTGACTACCTCATGAAGCTCATTGAGAGAACACCAAAGGTTTGCAGCACTATCAAAAAAGCAAAGGGTGGCTACTTTGAGGAATCTAAAATATAAGACATGTTTTCAGTTATTTCACACTTTTTTGTTAAGTACATAATTCCATGTGTTCATTCATAGTTTTGATGCCTTCCGTGAGAATCTACAAATGTAAATAGTCATGAAAATAAAGAAAATGCATTGAATGAGGTGTGTCCAAACTTTTGGCCTGTACTGTATATATATAAATTGGACCTTGTTATGACTCGATCTGAGCTGTGGAAGTTGGGACTTGACTTGCTCATGCTTACCCGGGACTTGACTCGAGACTTACAATTATATGACTCGGTCCCATGTCTGATTGTGTCAGGTCAGCCTGGTCCAATATCTATCCAGTAAGCATCTCGACCTGCACAACAGTGTTTATGGGTTTACAAAGAACGGTCTGACAAACACCAAAACAAGCCTGTGGACAAATGACAATGGCAAGAATTGCGCACGCAGGTCAGAGGTGCAGGTGCAGTAATGCATGCTGCAGTATAACAGTAGAACGCACAGCTCCGCCCGTCCTGGTCATCGATTGGCTATTGCTGAAGTGCAAAAATCTGTCAGGTTCCGACGAACCTTGTTTTCTGTTGCGTTATGCGGACGGCGGGGAATGTAAACAGCATGACGGTCCACGTCGAACGATCCGACCCCTTCCAATATAGTGAGTTTGCTGATCTTATTATGCAAATGTTTTATTCATAACATGAAATTCATGGGAAGAAGCCTGTCTTCAATATCTTCCTGACTTGGAACATTATATAACCTCACTGAAAGATATAAATAACAAATTAGCAAAGAAATCTTTACAATATAGGTCTCAATGTTACCTTATTATAAGGCAATTTGTTAAATGTTCTTTTTAATGTTTTTATTTCTCTTATATATATATATGTTTCTTTTTGTTGATTATTGATATGGGGTTATCCATATTCCTTACTGTGTTCTGTACAATGTGTTATTCAAGAAAAAATATATATATAAAGATTCCGACCCCTTGTGACCCATGGCGGTGAGAGGGCTGTTGCCTAAAAATTATAGCGACATCTTTAGCGTGGTTTTAGCAATGACGACCTTTAAAGGAACAAGGTCTTATGCGTTTGACTGAACCTTGGGTATTAATGAAATAAAAATCGCATTGTTTGATACAATTTCTTTACATGTCTCTCACTCACACACACAAGTTTGTACAGCTACCCTTCATGGGGACCAGAAAATTGAAATTGCATGCTCCCTTGCCCTAATCTTAAACCTAACCCTTACCCTAACTTTAACCTAACCCTCATCTAACCCTAACCTCAATAAAGTAACATTTATGCCTCAACTTTACCTAGATGTAATGCCTAACCTTAACCCTAAACTTAACCAACAACGCCTGGACCTTTAAGAAACCCCAATTCTAACTATAAAATCAATTCTAAGTTTGACCCTAAACCTAAACCCTGAGCCGGAAATTGACTTTCGCCTCGCGGGGACTGGCAAAAGGTCACAATGAGTCAAATTTTTTCTGGCTTCACTATACTTATTGGGACATTTGGTCCCCACGAGTTCAGTAAGACCTAACACCCACACCTAGCACGCTTGTACGCTTTGTGTTTTGATGTTTCCATTTGAGTATTCGTTTCTATGCTATTGTATGTTTATTTTAATTCTATTTTTCTTTGTAAAGCACATTGAATTGCTTCTATGTAGGAATTGTGCTATAAAAAGAAACTTGCTTGCTTCTGTATACACACACAAATAAAGCCAGAACACAGCACACGCTTCGAGGCAGGAACTGCCAGACCCACCAGGCTGGAGCAAAGACAACTAGGCGACGGGTGTTACATAAAAACGACCCTGTTCTCTCATAAGACCAGCTCTGTCCCACACACACATGTTTCACAGGCTTAGCCTGCTTAGGCACTGAGCAGAATAACAACAAAACCTTTCTGCTGATACATAACTCTCTGTGTCTGTGTTTAGTGGGTGACTTGAGGACATTCTGAGAAGAGTAAAAACCTGCGTAGGCCCTGTGTGTGTGTGTAAATATGTGTGTGTGTGTGTGTGTAAATATACACTTCAACCTCTCCATTCTGCTCTGAGCAGGATTGAACTAGACCCGCTGCCAGCCTGTCCGGTAGTGAAGTGATTAAAACAGGACTTATTCACTCACCTGAGAACCAAGAGTCTTTTCAGAGGTGTTGGTCACTAAGGTAAACATGTAGTTCATCTTCTACTTTATTGGATAACTACAGCTGTACAGAGATCCTCTCACTCTCTCACTCACTCATTCACTCACTCTCTCTCTCTCTCTCTCTCTCTCTCTCACTCACACACACTAAAAAAATATACAAAAAAACAAATGAAAAGTTAATTTCTACGCCAAGAGGCATCGGACACAACACTGATGACCCAGTGGAATGAAAAAAAAAAAAAAGATTATTCATCATCTTCCTCATCCTCTTCATCGCTGATCACGTATTTCTTGGCTTTCTTGGGTTCAATCTCCCCCTCCTCATCATCAGCTTTCCTCTTCCCTGAACCCTCCCCTTCCTAAAGAGATGGGGAGCAGAAAGACGATAATATTTAAAAATGCAGGTTTAGATCTGCCCTGAACTAGTGAACGCAAGTAAAAATATTAAATATATATATAGCTAGACGCTTTAAGAGACATCCTTGAAATCCTTATTCATCTGACTGACATGATGACTGTCCTCTGCTGGTAGAATGGCACCATATGTCACAGTGTATCCTTTCGTGTGTGTGTGTGTGTGTGTGTGTGTGTGCGCATTACCTCATCCGAGTCCAGTTTCTTGGCCTTGAGCAGTCTCTGGGCTTTATCATCATCCGAACCCTCATCGCTGTCAGACGAGTAGATCCTAGCACGTTCCTCTGGATGGGGGGGGGGGGGTTAGGACCATTTAAAAATGCATTCTGGGAATTCTCGGTGGATATATTACATAACTGAGTTGGTATAGTGTCAGACGGCCCCTAGCTGGTCAGTCCCAGAATGCACCTTCAACCCAAGTTAACGTGTGTCCTCTGTACTCACCTCGAAGTCCCGATCCTCCCTTGTATTTGCTTTTGATGGCGGCCAGGCTGACGGCCTCATCGCCCTCCTCGTCGTCGTCGTAGCGATCGGGCTCCAGATAGCCGGCACTCAGCCCTCGTTGGTGCTGCTTCTCCCGCATCCTCCTCTGCTGGCCCTCCCGGCGGATAGACGCACGCAGGCGCTCCTCCTCTTTCTGTAAGGGGGAGGCGGTGGGCGAGAAGGGGGTGGAGAGGAGGCAGGGAGAAAGGGGGTGGAGAGGAGGCGGGGGGAGAAGGGGTGGAGAGGAGGTCAATAATAACTTCTGCATGATTTTTTTTTTTGTGATCTCCAGTGTTGTGTTTTGTGCTTGAAAACAGGTCAAAACTGTTGTCCGGACACCATAGGAGAGTTGCAGGCATTCCGCCTTACTTTAATAGGCTGTTTTTTCTGCACCTGAAATGTACATTTTGTTTTATCCTCTTTTCCTCAGGCATTACCTTAATCATCTCATTGCGTTGAGACTCAGGGTCTCGTCCAGCCATGGGCAGTATTCTAATCTTCTGGGTCTTGGAGCAGCGGTCAGCTAGAGAGAGGGTCATCTTCCTGTGGGTGGCGCTGTCTGTGGAATGGGGTCTGAAGGACGCACAGAAAAGAGACATCAGGATTAAACATCATAGTGGAAAAGCAAAGTAACTTCAAAACAAGTGTTATACTGGAAGGAGCTTTGACTAGTCAGCACATTACTGATAGGTGCTCTGATCTCCTGGTCAGTTAAGGAAACATGCTCTGGCAGGCAGGCATGCTGTTGGATTTCTTCATAACACAAACTGGTCGCGAAATGCTCTAAACTGAGCTAGGCTTTTATTTTCCTTTTTGTTTGAACCAACAATACACAAATGACACAAAAACCAACTATGACACAAATCTATACTGAAACATTTCACAGTCTAACAGCCCTTTTCTCCTCTGCCACCATCACCACCTCCCGCAACTGCATGATCAGAAGCCCTCTGAACCTTTGTTCTGAACCTGCCTCCGAGGATATTGTGTGTGTGTTACCTGAAGGTGAGTTTGGTCTTGAACACGGCCTGTCCCTGTAGCCCAGTTCCCTGTCTGATGAACAGATGGTTGTGGTCCCCTTGGAGAGGAGCTTTATACACATCAAACACTTCATTACCCAGATGGAGGGACATGCTACGGAGAGAAATGCACGCACACACACACACACACACGCATTACTCACTGTCAATCACATGAATTCTATAGTGTTTCTAGAGAATCACAGAATATTACTGTGTGTGTGTGTGTTGTGTTTGTAGTGTGTGTGTGTTGTGTGTGTGTGTGTGTGTGTGTGTGTGTGTGTGTGTACTGTGTGTGTTGTGTGTGTGTTTGTAGTGTGTGTGCATTGTGTCTACACTGACCTTCCATCAGACCACTTGACGATTCGAGCATTACTCTCCCTGGTCTCGTTCCCCTCCTCATCTTTCTTGGCTCTCCACCGGATGGTGTTTTCAACCTGAACACACAACACTGTCACATCACACACACACACACACACACACTGCAAACACTCAGTACAAACACACTACACACACACCTTGAGTTTCAGTCTGGTGCGTCCCTCTTCATCCAGCATCTCCTCATCTTCAAACTCATCTTCATAGTACTGAGGATCAAAAGGTCTGTACAGGAGCGCGCGCAGACACACACACACACACACACACATACTTCAGCAGAATGTACATAAGGTCATGATAACTCTCTAAGCAGGGAATACTTTAGACATGGGATACCAGGTGGGTGACTTTTTAAGAGGTAGAACAGACAATCAACCGACTACGGACCTCGCAGGGTGAGAGTTAAATACCCTGGCCTGGATGATGAAAGTATTTCTGAATTTGGTATTCAAGTCCAGTGCTACTTCTACCTAGACTCCTAAGTTGAGAAGCAAGGTTGTGGAACCATAGAAGGTTAAGGGGTCAAGGGGGTCAGAGAGTGAACTGGGGCCTCACCTGGGCTCCACAGACAGGAAGTTGGGTAGTTTCACAAAATACAGGTCTGATCCCAGATCAGTGTTGACCTTCGGGATCTCCACCTCAATACGGGTCTCTGGGACGGGCTCCTCCTCTGGCTGCTCCCTGTCCATCCCCTCCTCCTGGTCCTGGACAGACAAACAGACAGAGAATGGTTGGTTGTAGAGATACAGTAAGTGTCTGTGTGTAAGGGGTAAACTGTGCTGTAACTCACCAGGGGTTGGCCTGGTGTGGGGGGTTTCTCTGCATCGCTGTCTGAGGAGATGTCGTCTGCTTCTCCAAACAGATCGTCCGCTGCTGGCTTCTTATCTAGGCGGAAAGAAGGAGAGAGGTATTAGTCATGACCATTTGCCCTTTAACGCTAAATACTGATTCCCTAACAGGTCCTAACAAAATGTTGAGAGCTGAACCTTAATCACCAAACCCCTGGCCTCAAACACATGGCCTGCTGCTGGCTTCTATCCTGGGAGTTGAAGGGAGAAGTCAGATCACATTGTTCCCTGATTCTATGGATCTACTCTGTTGTGTGTTGATTGAATCTATACACTTAAAGGAACCAAGTGTTCAATCCCTCGATCCTACTAGTGTCAGATAGACATGGTTGTCCTTGTTCTGTACAGCCACCAGACTAGTCTCAACCAAGTTCCAATCGGCCACAACATTGAAGGTTTCCAGGTTCTGGCTTTGTAAAGACTACAGTCTGATGATTCCTCATTCCAGGAAGAGCTGGATATCACTATGAATTCTGGATGTTCTGCTTTTCTTACAACCAGGCAAATACACTATCGTTAAAATGTTTTGGGTCACTTAGAAATGTCCTTATTTTTTATTCCAGGATGCTCGCAATTTTCTCAAACTAGACACCCTAATGCAGTGGTTCCCAACTCCGGTCCTTGAGTACCCCCAACAGCACACATTTCTGTTGTAGCCCTGGACAAGGACACCCAATTCAACTCAATGATAATTAGTTGACAAGTTGAATCAGCTGTGCTTGGCTGGGGCTACAATGAAAATGTGTACTGTTGGGGTTACTTGACGACCAGAGTTGGGAACCACTGCTCTAATGTCTTTGTCCTCTTAGTTGAGTAAAAGCCTCTCTCTGTTCTGGTTAGAGCCAGTTTGCTCTGTTCTGTAGAGTTTCTCTCATGGAATAGCCTTCATTTCTCAGAACAATAGACTGACGAGTTTCAGAAGAAAGCTCTTTGTTTCTGGACATTTTGAGCCTATAATTGAACCCACAATTGTTGATGCTTCAGGTTCTCAACTAGTCTGAAGAAGGCCAGTTTTATTGCTTCTTTAATCGGCACAACAGTATTCAGCTTTGCTAACATAATTGCAAAAGGGTATTCTAATGATCACATAGCCTTTTAAAATTATGAACTTGGATTAGCAAACAACGTGCCATCGCAACACAGGACTGATGGTTGCTGATAATGGGCCTTTTCAGCTACAGTAGTCATTTACAGCACTAACAATGTCTACGCTGTTTCTCTGATCAATCTGATGTTATTTTAATGGACAGACAACAAGTACATTTCTAAGTGACCCCAAACGTTTGAATGGTGGTGTGTGTGATAAGGGTACAAATGGTTTGGAGTTCCTAAGATATTCCCATTTCAACTTTCTCCTCGGTCCATCTATGTTTGTATTGACAGTCTCATAAACCTGGAATACCGTCCTTCCCACAACAGACCACGCTGGACTAGCTAATACTATTCTAGGAGGAGACCAAGTCGTGTTAAACATCTGAGGCAGGATTCTACACTATGCTCTTTTAATACTATAATATAGGACATATGTATATTGGTGAAAAGAGCAACAGCAAAATGTTCCTCTGGATAAGAGTTCCTCTTGATAAAAAACCAAGTAAAGTTCCCAGAATTCCCAGGTTTTCTAGAAGACCTGATTGTTAGGAAGCATGAATCCAGAGTTCAGGAAACCTGGGAATTCTGAGGAAGTTAGCTTTGAATCCGTAATTCAGACATGTGTCTCATCTTTACTTTTTTTCCCGTCTCCAATATCGCTGTCCGAGTCTGAATCGGTCTGAATCTTCTTTTTGTTCTTCCGTCCGATGAAGTCATCCTCGCTGTCACTGCCCTTGGCTGACTCTGCCGCACAAACATATACAAGCCACGTCATCTAATGGACACTGATTTTTTTTTTGGTTGTAAAATATTTGTCCAAATAATAATGTCTTCTACCGCGCACGTGCACATACTCTCTTACCTGACTTCTTCCGGCTTCTGTGCCCCGCCCCCTCTTCCTCAGAATTCTCTCTCTCTTCGTCCGATTGGTGCCGCTTCTCCTCTTCATCATCTGACTGGTCACTCTTAGCCCCTCCTCCCCACTTTTCGTCCTCTGACTGGATCTCCCTGCCTGAGCCCTCCCCATCTGAGTGGGGTGTTCCGGGGGCTGAGTGTGGGGTGCCAGGAGCTGACTGGGGCGTTCCAGGATCGCTATGGATACTGGAAGGAAAACATTTTATTACACATTATTAAATACTCCCCCCAATGCAAAACACCTTCAAAAACAGGTAAAAACCACCAGACTAAACACATTCAACCATCACTATCATCATCATCTCCACCTTTCACTCTATTCCTCCTCACCTCCTCTCAGAGCCAGCACTTCCCCTCCCAGACAGGGGACTTCCTGCGCCTGACACCGGACTGCCCGCCTCTGACCTCCGACCTCCATCTTCTTCCTCGTCCTCATGGTGCCCTCTCTCCGATCCGCTGTGCTGCTCTGCATCGGACTGGTCATTGTCCTCCGGCTCCGAGTGCATGCTAGCGTCCGATTGGTTTCCTGAGTGTTCCGACACGTTTGATTGGTTGTCGCTGCCGCTGTGCTGGCCACGGTGTTCCTCTTCACTGTCATCACCGAAAAGTTCCTGGTTCACACAGTAATATTGTGTTATTATTAGGGCTACTAGTTTGTGGGTGTGGGGCTGTACTAAACTAACGGGTACCTACCTTAGTGTTGGGCTTTCCCCCGTCTTGACCTTCATCATCATCATCATCCTCCTCCTCGTCTCTACCCCCCTCACTGCCACTTCCGGAAGCGTTACTATGGGAACGGGACCTGGGCCTCTCCGGCTCTGAATCAGAACCTGAACCAGAGCCAGAGCCAACTGCAGAGGCTGCTGTGCTCGTGCACACACAGAAATACACACGTTAGCTTTCAGCACAGAGGGAAACTGCATGAATGTGAAAGGCTTGAACGCAAATACTATGCAGAAGCATGCTGTTGGTCATAATTGAGTGGTACTTCAGGCATGCTCTGATTGTACATGACTTGTATGTAAACCTTGAGAGTAATACATGATTTGTACATTTGGCTGTGTTATATGCATTTGATATATACATGTATTCTCTGAAAACAGGTGCATTGCAGTTGTTTACTACACCTAAGGGACAGCACAGACATTGCCAGGCCCAATACCTACTAAAAACATGAGGCCACTGAGGGAATAACAGCGGTGTTTAAAGCAATGTACTTTGTCTTGTGTTTGAGCATCTTGTTATGTGACTCTTGTTTTGTCTGTACACTGTGTTTTTTTAATTTTTCCTGTTTGTTTTTTAATAATTGAACCAAAACTGTATGTGTTAACATGTATATGCAGGGCCCAGATGTAAGAGACCTTGGTTTCAGTCTGTGTTCCTTATTGAAAAGGTTTGATAATAATAAAATACAAACACACCAGCACTTTCAATAGGAGAAACCATTTGTTTTCGCCAATTGAATGTCTATGTCAAAATGTCTATGACTCTCCGTTTCCCTCTGGCATCAAACATTACATGGGAACAAAATGTATATAGGATCCCAAATAAACATTAACCGTCACACGCATGTTTCCTATAATGAAGCCCATGCTAGGTTAGCTGTACTGGACCAGGTGATATGTATCGAGGACTTGGCTATTTTGTTTTCATCCAGCTACAGATTACTTATTGATATCCTTACAAGCAAGGTTCTCTTTTTCTACCCAGTTATCAATCCTGCTAGCTACATTAGCTAGCATCCTAGCATTAGCCAAACAGCAATTGATGGATCACATACGAAAGTTAGGAGTACATGTCTACCAAAAGCAAATGATCTAGCATGCATTTTAGACATCTTTAAGAAAAGCAATTTGATGGCTAACTTCACCCCTTTGCTCGTTGTCGCTGTCCCCATCACTCCCGAATAGTTCGTCCATGTCCGCCATTCTTCCGATAGCGATGAAGGCGCCCCGGAAGTAATTGGAGGTTTTAGAGGTTTTGTTTCCGTGTTCAGCTCGGTTTTAGCTTTTTTTTTTTACAGTCTATGGTTTAGCTCCGCATGGAATTCCGCTTTGTAACTGCGTTGACTAACCACCAGGAGGAGGCACATTTCGCGTTATTGAATAATGCACATACAGTAAGACAACATGTACTCGATGTCAAATCATTAGGGGATTTTTTTGAAAGTGTGTGAATATTGTGCCATATCATACAACACAATTGGCCTTTTAATTCTCTGGTTGGCTATCAGAAAGACTCTTTTCCACTCCCTCCCCCACCATTTCCATGTTTCAGTGTTTGCAGAAAGACAGACTGTAATCCAGGACCTTACTGTAACATACTGTAACCCAGGATATACTGTAACCCAGGACCTTACTGTAACATACTGTAACCCAGGACATACTGTAACCCACGACCTTCTCATCAGTTAAAGATGGGCTCAACAGTTTAAAAATAAAGGCTCTGTCTGTTGCCTTGAATATGAAGAGGGAGAGAAAGGAGAGAGAACAAATGAGGGAGAGAAAAAAAGATGAGTGTATTTTGCAAGGATACTCTTTATTGTTCAATCAAAAAGTTACTGAGGTTGTCTTTACAAAATAAACAGTGTCGCGCATGCACAGTGTCACCTCCGGAAATGGAACACACTGTTAACTGCTGCTGTGTGTGTGTTGGTACATCAGACCAGTTCACCTTGAATCTGGATATGGTCCATTTGGTTTGTTTAATCTAAATAAGTAAATGATTATTAATGAACGCAGTGTTTCCCAATCCTGGTCTTTGGGACCCAAAGGGGTGCGTGTTTTTGATTTTGCCCAAGCACTCACACCTGATGGAGCCATGCTGTTGTAATATGTGCAGAATGTGGTTTGACATTGTACTGCTGAAATAAGCAAGGACAATGAAAAATACATTTTCTGGATGGCAGCATATGTTGCTCCAAAACCTGTATAAATTGTTCATTATTAATGGTGCCTTCACATACATGCCAGTCACCCATGCCATGTGCACTACTGCACCCCCATACCATCACAGATGCTGGCTTTTTAACTGTGCGCTGATAACAAGCCAGAAGAGAGGGAAGAAGAGAAAGGGGGAGGGAGAGTTGAGAAAGGGCAGAGAGATATAGAGAGAGGAGAGAGAGAGAGCGGGACAGAATGAGGACAGAAAGAGAGGGTGAAGAGAGGAGGTGAAGAGAGAGAGGAAGCAAACCAACTGTTCATCTTTTCTCTCATTGTTCTTATCTTTCTGTCTTTTTTCTCAGGGAGTGGAAACAGATGACTCATTCATTTCCCCTCTGGCCAGAGTTCCACAGAGGTCTACCCCACCAACAACAACCAACCCACACACACACACACACACACACGTCATGAAAGCAAGACATTTTACTTCCCTCTTATTTACACACAAACACACATGCGCACACACAATGTCAGTGAGATCCAACAGTCCTCTCTGGCATAGAAAACCCGCGGAGAAATGAAGTCACACATTACATCGTCATGCAGGCATGTGGAAGCAATCACAGAAACTGGATCGAATTAGTGAATGTTATACTGTACACACACACCAACCCACCCACACACACACACACACACACACACACACAGACACACACCCACAGACACACACAGACACACACACCCCCACACCCACACACACACCCACCCACCCACACACACACACACACCCCCACACCCACACACAGAAAAACACACAAACAACATTCCATCCAAATGTTCCTTCCAACTCTAGCTGCTAGGTAGTCCACAGCAGACCCGGTTAGTCGGTACGACCCGACCTTTCACAACCCATCAAACGGTGAACATTTAGAGTCAGGGATAACGAAACGGGGGCAAATTATCTGACCATCTTTGAGGGTACCGTGGATTGTCCAGCCTTACATAAGTTCCAGACACCTGGTTTAGTCTGTAGGACTGTAGGACTGTGCATCAAGGCATGACTGAATCCAGGGTCGTTGAGGCCCTCCAAGGAAAGACTGTTCATCCCTATGACTCTGTGAGGGGTTACAGAGCCTTTGCCAGAACCGTTTTTTCAATCACTCCACTCTCTCTGGGATGATTTACAAATGTATAACATTTCATACCACTCTCAAGTGATATTGGACAGGCAGTTGCGTTAAATTTAGACAAAACTGTCAAATGTCAGAAAGAAACTGCAGAAACTTGGCCTTCACTAGATGGCAGGAAGAAAGAAAGCTTGAAACGACAGTAAAAGTGCAGTAACTACAGTCTGTCCTGTTAACTACAGTCTACTGCAATCTTGAACCCAAGATTGCAGTATCATCATGCAGTTATACTGCATTCTGCATTATCTTTCTAAGGGCCTTCTTTCAAAATAACATACAACCAAAAATGTGCTTCGGTCAGACAAAACAAACACATTCCAACCATGAAACATGAAGACCAGGGTATTATGGTGTATGGACTTTGCTGCCTCAGGGGCAGGCCAGTTTCAAGTCAGATTAGTCACATAAATATCATAGCATTATGTTGTTGCGGGTGTAGCAAAATGCCTCTGCCTCTGTTCCTAAAACAAGCAGTTGGCTAAATAAAGTTAACATTTCAGTCCAATTACAAATACAAAAAAGGAACATGTACGAAATGAAGCTAACAGGATATTGAAGTCCAAGATCAGCTTTGTTTTCCTGGATGACGTAGCTCTTTACCCGGAGCCTTTCTGCCAGGGCTCCAACCACTGTCTTGCTGGCAGTGTCAACGTTTCCCTTACCGTTCCAACCTACCGCTGCTGTGCCATCATCAATCCAACTCGATATAAAGCACAGTCGCAGCAACCCAGCGAACCGTGGTGAGTGTTGTGTGGGGATTTGACTGCCAAAGCACACCTGATGCCATTGTTGGTCAAGCTGCTCACTCTCCCAGGACATTTGGAATCCCTAAACGTAGCGGAGGACGCATTCTGCGGTCTTCTGAGGTCAACGGTGCTCCAAATGTCACAGGGAGTCGCTAGACCTGGATGAAGGAAGGCAATCGTTTTCTATTACCCCTCGCCCGGCCCCACTGGCCAAACTATAAAGCAATACATGGACTTGCTCCTACTTTCCTGACTGAAATGATCCAGCCATACATACCTACACGTAACCTAAGACCGCAAGACGCAGGCCTTCTAACTGCACCCAGAATTTCTAAACAAACAGCCGGAGGCAGGGCTTTCTCATAGAGCTCCACTACTGTGGAATGATCTGCCAATTAAGGTGCAAACTTTCAAGTGTCTACTAAAGACTCATCTCTTCATTATGGTCTATGATTGAGTGTAGTCTGGTCCAGGGGTGTGAAGGTGAACGGAAAGGCTTGATACTGTCCACCCTTGCTGTCTTGCCAGGTGGGCTCTCATCGCCACTCGGATGCCCTCCCTCCAATGCCATTACGGGGCAGAGTCACTGGCTTGTTGTCTCTTCGTTGCGCCCATTGTGCAATTGGGCTGTACTCTGCTGGCAATACTCTGCCCTCATTTCAGTGTGGTTGCGGTTGGTGGGGGTCCCTTTGGTTGATGCTTGGCAATGTGGGTGGATTGATTTCCTGCCTGTTGGGCCCTGTTCGGGGCCTCCCCCAGATAGGGCCAGTGTCACTGGACCCCCGTCTCAGCCCCAAGGTTTTACACTGCTATATTAATGTGCTGGGGGAAGTAAGGTCAGTTCTCCTTCTCTACTATAAATCCGTGCAAATCTAAGGAGTGCACTCTCTAAATGTTCTTGTCTCCCACTCCGTTCAAACTTACGAGGACATGAGGTCTTGGCCCCCGAGTATCAGGCTCGAAAGACTCATTGCTGCCACTGTCCAAAGTCCTCCTGGCTGTGTTGCAGATCAAGACGATACATGATGATTCCAGCTGCCAGTCTGATAACCAGTGCAGCATATACTACAACTGCAATGCGAAAGAAGACTTAGACTAGCTCTTTATAGCTAGCAACCAAGAACCCTACACTAATGTTAGCAGGGCTATTAGGAGTTCTTTTTTTTTTAATAATTCAACTTTTCATGTTATTATTCAGAACTTCATTCTCTATCAGGCATTGGTGCAGTGTAATTGCAAAATGATGTAATTGATTTTTTTACAGTTCTGCAAGACTGCGGGAAAAAAACTACTTGTCTTATTTTTCTGCCCGGGAAATGCGTATCTGTCAATTAACGATCGCATTGTGATACCTGTGTCATTTGTCAAATCAGGGGACTAGCTTTCAATAGTGTTGATCAAATATCTGTACACATATTACATAGTGCAACTTCTCACTGGATAAACTTCTTCACAGCCAGAGGCATTGCTTAGCCCCACATCATTGAATGTGCATGTTTCAATGTACATGCTAGTGGCCCACACGTCTACATTGTCAAAACGCGCCATCGGAATTATAGATGAATAGATCAGGGCCCTTTTTTTTTGTTGGTCTATTTGGGATCCGGGTCCAGGACTAACGACGCCACTGTTCACAGCAACATGTGTAACTATCACTAACGCTATGGGAACACCATTTGAACTTAAGGCGAGGCCGCGCGGTTGCACTACTGGAATCTGGATTCAATTCCACTTGGATGGAGTACAACAGAACTTCGTTCTGGCTCAACAGCTGTGCTGTTATCCTAGCACCAGAGGAGCTCATCAATGCACATTTTATTTGGACCCACAGCTTTTAAAATGCGCGTGAAAAATCAAAACAATTTTATAAACTGGGTCTTGAAAATTAAAAACGGCTGAGTTTGATTAAATTCCACTCTTTCAATCTCCCCACTCTTTACAGAAGTTAAATAAAGTTAAATAATTAAATGAACCACGTGGACCGAATGGAATGAGACAGAGGGCCGGAGTACATAAAAACATTTATTTGTTGAGGACATCATACAGTTTACATGGCCCTTTTTTACCAGGCCTGGTGGTTAATAATATCAACATTACAGCTTAATAGTTCATCTTTAATATTTAGTCCTGACACGGAGTTTCAACATACAAAAATCCCCCCCGCAAGAGAGTGGCTTTACATAACTGATACACACACACACACCTCAAATGTGTGTGTTTGTGTGTGTGTGGAATGTGTGTGTTAGGGTAAACGCTTTGAGATGGATATCTATAATTCCAATGATAATGGGCATGATTGGACTGCAGAATAGAGACGGCAGAGAAAGCACAGAACGAGCACAACTGAAGCCTCGCTTTCCACCCAGGCAGCAGACGCAGAAAAACAGACGGTAATGAAATGGCCGGAAAACAAAACAGGTAGGAATGAAGGGGGGAAAAGGACGAAATTAAAACTACGTGATTGGACCCCTTCTGCGTGGTGCACCTTTTAACAGAACCCTGGGTAAGAACGGGACACGGCAGATAACGGGAGGCCATTTGGTACACACGCATTCTTTGTAAGCAAATCACAAATGTGTGCGGTCAGGTGACGCCACATATGAATTAGAAACATCGTCGTAGTAATGGTCCTTCAAAACAACATGATCACGAGATGATTGACACAGGACCACCACCAATAGCAGCAGTATCCCGGGCACAGATCCATCAGTCTTGGTCTAAGATTCACTTTCAATGGAGACTGTCTGTAGAGAACCATTTTTGGACCAGGAGTTAAAGTAGACCAGCCGACAGTTCTCGACAGACTTCTATAGCGCGTTGGTGTTGGTAAGAAACAGTAGGTGTATAGACCAGGGACTACATGGAGCTGGTCAAGAGTGGCAGTACCACATCAACACAGTTCTCATTCTACAGTCAGTGGGTGCAGATTAAAAGCAGTGTATTAAAAACCAATGTTGAGTGTCTACATCAGGCCTTAGGTGGCCCGGTTTTACAGTATGACAGAGGAATCCAGTTAAGTTTGTAACATAACATGATGACAACATGACACTGTGACCATAACATCATGACACTGTGACCATAACATCATGACACTGTGACCATAACATCATGACACTGTGACCTCGCTCAGACAAGGTATGTGCAATGAACCCATACAGTATGTTCTTTTAAATCTATTATACTCACAGTCAGGATCTGAGATATCTAAGGAGAATGTTGTTATACGCTGGTCAGGCATATCTCCTAACAAGTCCAGAATGTATGTTAGCCAATGTAAGCGCTGCACATTAGTCTTTGGCATTGTTGCATATCGGAGAAGCCCATTGGTTGAGCGGACGTTTTCGTCAGACCAATGGCAAGACAGCAGATTATCACGTCAATGCTTCCTCAATGGTTTTAGAAAACCTTATATTTACTTGGTCAAACAATATAATCTGATAACATCCCTTTCCCGGTGAAGGTAAATTAAATAAACCGGATAAATCAGTCAGGCTGAACCGACAAGAGCTAAATGGAACAATATCAAGTGTAAGACTTTTAAAATTCTATAAGACGCAATTAATTTGTAAGACTTTTAAAGTTATTTATGAAAGTATAAAGATATCTATAAATGTTATTTTGAGCTGGCAGCTGTTTTCAGGGATGCAGCTGGACTTAAATGCTCCATGGAGCTCACAACAGCTGTGTCATCGAACAACAGCCAGGGAGAAAGCATCATGACAGGAGTGTCAGCTAATGTCCTAGAGTTGACCCCATCTTAAACCATTCGGAACAACCAGAGTTTTTCGAACCAGGGCCCAGTTGTAAGCCACGGGGAATCCACGGAAAGCGGCCAGCGGGTCCCGACTCCAAGCCCCATGTTAAGTAACCGCTTGTAAGACCAGAGCCTGGGGCCCTCGGAGAGAACACAAACACTACTCTAGAGGCCTGTCCCAGACTTCTGAGGTCAGGGGTTAGGAGTTAGTTCAGGCTACGCGAGTATCTCTCGGTTCATGGTTACTTGCTTCACGGTACGGTTTGTCGTGCACTAAGCACGGTAAAAAAAAAAAAAAAGAAGAAATACATAAAAGCGATGCAGTACACAATCAAACGGAAAATAAAACCAGAGGCTCAGAGGAAAAATACAAAGGAAGCGCCTGAAATGAAATGACTAAAACTAAACAAAAAGGATGCACAGCTGCAGTTACTATAACAACGACAGTATAGCGATAAACAACAACATGTATGTGTGTGTATTGACATGTAGGTAATACGGGAGAGGGATATTCCAGTTATTTCCCCCCTGCGTGCCAAATGACACCCTATTCCCTGCCTAGTGAACAACTAGGGTGCACAGGGCTCAGGTCAAAAGTGGTGCACTAGTTAGAGAATAGGGTGCCACCGGGGACACAGTCCCTGTCTGGTTGAGGGCGCCGTGCTCCGCTGTTTGGCACAAGACTCTTGACATCCACACGCACGCCACGGTGTGATGACACCAGGGGATTGGCAGAAATGTGTTCCACACGGTGAGATGAGACGACGGGATTGGCTTGGAGACGGGGGCACGGTCCCTACAGGTCCCCCTCAACTCGCCTCCTGCGGACTGGGGTGGGACGAGAGGAAGAGGAGTGAGGAAGAGAGCAGAAAATGGATAAATAAAATGAAAGGAATTGGACGCACTCCGAAATGTTGATCAAACCGTCCCTCAACTCCTTCTACACTGGTCAAAGAGAATAAAGGTCACGGTGTTCATGAGCATTCAACCCCTTGACAAGAGTTAACCAGAATCTCAGTGGTGTAACCACACCATAAAACAACACACCTGTGTTAAGTTGGCAGTGAACACACACACACACACGATAGTCAGAGGCCTGAGTCATGGTATATTGGCCTTATACCACACCCACACAGACCCTACACTAAACACCTTACCACCGGGCTGAACAACCAACACTGAAGAGGAACTCCGCCCCTAGACCTGAGTGGTTGGTGTGTGTGTGTGTGTGTGTGTGTGTGTGTGTGTGATCTTACTCAGGTCGTTGTTCTTGGTGATAGCTGCAGAGGCTCTGGCACGGGGACCTTGCTGGCAGAAGTGGTATCCAAACTTCACTATAGTGTTGTTCTCCTCCAGCATCTTAGCCATCTTCATCTCCACTGAAGTCCCCAGCTGCTGTCTCTGCCCAGGGACACAGACACACAGGTCAAGATCTACACACATCAAGATTAACACACATCAAGATCCAACGAAGGAACAGAAAAATGTCAACTCTAAATCTATTTACATGCTAAATGATTGTTCATTATTTGGTAAAGCCAATGATGTGTATCCATGTACTAGTCCAGTCCTTGGGTATCATGGGAATATTCAGGTCTGTCCCCAGGGTCTGGTTGGGTTATAACCAATGTAGTTTGAGAAATGCTCTCTTCTCGCTTGTTCCTCAGCATCGGTCCTTGGTCTTGCAAACCCTTAATCTCCAGAGAGCTGCTACCTTTGATGCTTGTAATGCAACTTTACACTCTACCTATTAAACTCATCCATTACATTGACTCATCACGCATTAAACACATCAAAACCCAGTTCCACCACAACCTACACAGGAAACCAATTCCTGTGTGTGAGTGCATGTGTGTGTAAGGTTATAATAAACGCAGTGGTGTGTGTGCGGGCGCGTGCATCTACCCACCCTGCATGTGTGTGTGTGTGTGTGTGTGTGTGCGTGCATGTGTGTCTACCCACCTTGCGTGAGCGTGCGTGCATGTATCAAACGCAGTAGTGTGTGTGTGTGTTACCTGGTTGTCAATCTTGATCTCTGTCAGTGTGTCGTTGTCTCTCAGGGCCTCCACCAGGGCAGAAGCTCCAGCGCTGGTGATGAAGTTGGACTCCAGATTCAGGCTCTGCAATGTCTTGTTCACCCTCAACATCTCACCCATCGCCTGGTGGACGGAACAGGACGGGAATTAGGAGGTCGGAGCAAAAACCTGCACACACCCCTGCCCCATAATCATGCAACAGACACCAACTACAACAGGACTGGGGGATAGGATCACATTCTCCCTCACACACAACACATGTGTTTTTCTATCCATGTGGGGAACTGAGGCAATACTCTGACCCAGAAAGACATGTTCCCTAATCCCCTAAACCTAACCCTAAACCTAACCCTAAACCTAAACCTAACCCTAACCCTAAACCTAACATAACCACTCAGCTGGAAATCGCAATGTTCCTGATGGGGACAGACAAAACAAAAAACATTCTGGGGCCCAATTTGTCAATCAAGCCCCACACACACGCACGCACGCACCACTGCAATGGGGTCGTTGCTCCGAGTAGCTGCAAGGCTGAACTTCTTGACATGCGTGTTCCTCTCCATTGCCTTGGCAAAGTCCTTCAGCGTGGGAATGGGAATGTTCTGCAATATCAGGAGAATATTCATCATGTCTCATGCATCACGTCCCGTCTCATGGAGTGTGACTGGGAACTTCACTACACTTCACAATAACAACATTTGGCCTCGAAAAACAAAAAAAGCTAGTTTAGACTTAGCAGTCAAGGTTAGAATTAAAAGGTAGGGTAAGGTGTTAAATTTAGGAGCAAAGTTTAGGGGTTTTGGGGTTACGTTTACATGGAGAAGTTAGGGATAAAATAACTTTAACGGTCCATAAAAGTAAAGCGACGGTGATGTTTCTGAGTGTGTGTACCTTAATGTTGTTAAGGTTGACCTCAGTAAGCGTCGGGTCGTTGCTTTTTATCCTCTGCAGTGTGTCATCTACGTTAGTGGGGTTCGGAGGCTCGTCAAATACTGGGGTCATCTTCTCCCCTTTTATCACGTCTGGAAATCACAAAACACACCAATCCATCTATGTATTAACACACCAATCCCTCTATAAATGAATCCATTCCATTCCTTTGAGATTCTGGTTATACAGTTAGTGGCTGTGTTTCTGGCTGTGGACTCACTGTTGTATCCTCCATCTTTGCTGCTGGTTCCATCGTAGCTCTGGGTGCTGGTCACCAGCGTATGGACTCCCAGGATCGCTGCACATGAAACAGCCAGAGGTTAAGACGGGCAGAGAGGAAGAAAAAGACACAGAGAGAAACAGACAGGCAGGCCTCACCAGCCAGATCACAGAGCTCTGTGTCGGTAGCGCTGGACAGGGCCTCTTCTAGTTCAGGGTCAAGGGTCGTCGCCTCCTCCTGACGAGACTCAATTGGCCGCTGCTTTGGAACAAATGCCTTGCCTAGAGAGGGAAGGAGATGGAGAGGAGAAGGAAAGTGTAAAGGAGAGCAAGTGAGTAAAGAAAGTGGAGAGAACCTACGAAATGGCTTCCTGTTGAACAGCCTGGCTCCCTCTGTAGGAGGTAATTCCCCAGCTGTCACAGGAAGGACCAAAATGCACAGCAGGGGAAATCTGGGCTGTGTTTACTGTAATGTCCCCCAGGACACAGGCCATTTTATTCACAACAATCAGGGGCACCAATAAACTCCACCTCATCACAGAGTACAGGCAGAAATATCAGACAGTCATTAGTACCATGTCTTCTCGCACGCACACCAAACCACACCACACCACACCACACCACAACATACACACCACAACATACACACCCGTTTTTCCACCCCGATCCAAGTCATATTGTTCTCACAGGAAGACACTGGGCCTCATTCACCAATATCTCCCTACATTTTTTCTTAAACTTGTTCTTGAGGAGGGTCCAAAGAAAAGTCTACATCAGAATCATGACGTGACCATAAACCGCAGAATTGTTCACACCCATGTTCTTATAATGATGAATCCCATTGTCCTCGTACATTGAAAGTGCATGCCATTTGTGGCCAATTAGCATAGGTAAACGCCCGGCCAATCCCCATAAAAGGGCATGAGAGGGCAGGGCTGTGCACACACAGAAATCACACACAGAAATTCAAAAGAAAAGTTGAGAGAAAGGTCAAGAATGCCCAAACCAAAATCTGTGGAGCACCGGAACCCTAACATAAAATAATGTTGAGTAGTTCTGAAGTGGAGGTACTGCTTTAGGAAGCAAACCGCAAACGAGCAGTCATATTCAGTAGCGTCAGTAGCGGATATGAAACAACTAAAATTGAAAGATGAATGAGATGATACTACGGGTTCAGTGAAGGATGCATCTGGAGAGCGGCTCACAAATGAGGAAGTACAAAAAAAAAAAAAACGGTTTGTCTCAAATCGGAATTTCATCTTAAGAACCGTTGGTGAATGAGGCCCAACGAATGCTTATGCGCAGACCATGCATGCGCGTATCTGTGTGCATGTATTCCAGTCCGCTTCATTTCATGACCCCTACTAGGTCACTATAATGTTGTCTATTCATTTTCTAGCTTCAGTACACCCTCACTTAATGAATCAATTAAGTTTCAGCTTCTGACACCATTCCATATTATTGACATTTTCCATTTGCTCTCTCTTCCTGTCTGTCTTTCTCCCCCTCGACACCTCGCACGGACCCCTTGGTGTCCCACTCTCCCCCTCTGCTGGCACAACTACCCACCAGTCTCTGAGGCTATATGTACCATTTACATCACTACCAACGTGAAGGACGGACGGACGGACGGACGCACGCACGCACACACACGTTAGCTTGGCTACCTAAAGGCCTTGTGTCCACCACACGGATGGACATCTGTATCTTCTCCACAGGGAGGTGTGATTAAAACACGCTTAAAACAAAAACAATCCGACAGGTCCCTGGAACCAGCGGGGTCAGTCTGATTGGTCCCAGGAACTGATGGGTGGGGCCAGATACAGCATAATCTATTAAATGGCTTTGATGCTGGTCAACGATGATTGTAAGAGAGGATCTAAGAAATGATAGATGACCGCATCCCTTTGGTGCCTCCCCTGAAGTTCTCTGGCGCCCTCCCAGAGTAAATACAACCAAACCTCCACAGGACCGAAAGGTGAACCAAGGTAGATTTGGTAGGTAGAGCATGGTGCTTCTACTACCAGGGCTGTGGCTTTGGCTGTATTCACTCACTACCACTACTTCAGGTCATTGAGGATAAGAGCATCTGCATAATGGCTTTAATGTGAATTTGAAACAACAACATGTCGATTGAAACCCAGTCTTTTAGCCAGACCACTGACCCCTAACTTCCCCGGGAAGTTGCTCTGGGTCTGGACTTCCAGCAGAATGGTAATGACCAATGGTATTCCTACACAAGACGTAAAAAACATTTTAAATGAACAAAAACAAGGTTTGGCAGACATTTTGTCTTAAATTTCCTCTGCTGCAAAATGTACAAATGCTCAGCGTGGCCCCCCGGAAGAGACCGAATGGTGCCCCCCCCCGGTCAGACTGACTGACTCTAGAGCGGTCTGAAGAGAACACAACAACAAGAGACAGAACACACGCACACATCTGTCATGAACAAAAGTGTAAAAAAGAAATTTAAGAACATAAAATGTTTAAACTAGAAAACAGCCCCTATTCCAAGGACACTGCAGCTCCTAAATGTTTATTCCAGGCCACAAAGCAACATTAAAACCGCTCGCTTGAGACGCGTAAACAAGGGAAATAGTAGCACTGTAGAGCCCTGACAATGACCCTTGACACAGCGACCTTGGAGGTCAATCACTCTTTACTGAAACAAAAACTCAAGAATGCTTGAATGCTCTGCCAGTCCAGAACTAGAAACTGGGAGGCAACACTAGTTGACATGGCTGGTGAGAGCCAGAAAGAGACAGAGATGGGATGGAAAGACAGGAATAGAGTCCTCCTCTCTACTCCCCACAGCAAGCCGACTGCAGAGTTCCGCAGGCCTGGCTGGTTGCCATGGTGACCCGCTGTGGGCGTCGCAGCCGACACTGCTGACCCCCTCAACTTCCTGTCTCACACAGAGCGAGAGAGAACGACAGACGTAGGAAGACCGAAGAAGAGACAGTCACGGACGATGCCGGATGGATGTTCCCCAAAAGTGGTGCTCTGTTCCGATGTCTGGTTGCTGCTATTTCTGTCCCGTCACTGACCATAAACTCTTCCACAAGTGTGTGTGTGTGTGTGTGTGTGTGTGTGAGACAGACAGACAACAGTCATCTTTACAGAACACAGCTGGAGATCTTTAGAAGACCTGGGAATTAACGGTCTGCATCCCTCCTCCTTCTCGTTCTCACTCTCACACCATTATACTCCCTCAATCAACACGTCTCCCTCGATTCTTCTTCCTCCCTCCATCAGTCTCCCTCGACACATCTCTCCCTCTCTCCCACGATACTTCACTCCCTCCCTCAGTGACCCTCCACGTCCCTCCCTCCATCCATTGTCTTCTCAGGCTCCCAGGCATTTTGTTCAGAAAACCAGACAGTTTCCTATAAGACAGAGTGAAAAGTCACAGAAGAAAGCCTGAAGTCTAAAGTCCTCTCTGCTGCTAGGACAACTAAGGCCAAGCTTTAAAACCCAAACGGGCCGCTTCCACCTGCCAAGAAAACCCCCTGAACACGGCTGAGGGGAAGGCCCTGGTGATTTACATCAGTGCGCCCCTGTGAAGCCCCAGGATGGAGTTTCAGGGAACCACGACTTAAAACCCTGATGTCCCCAACCTCCGAGGTAGAGGTGTTGACCAACTGATCAGCCTGGCTGGTTTGACCGTTTCAAAACAATCGGTAATCGGCGTTGTTGTACACTAGCATTAGTAGTGTATAATGCTAGTTACATATAATGAAACAGCAGCTTCGCCAAACGGGCGCTGGTTTAACAAAAGCGCTTTTGTGAACAAAGCCCAATCATTAAGCAAATGCATGCTGTCTAATCTAATGAACAACGATGCCTTTTTGAAAACCAGTACACAGTACTAAAAGGTTTTCAAACCTACTTTTAAACCTGTATATTTAGCTAAAAGGCATTCATGTTAAGCAGGCAATATCAGTATTGTTATAATTGTTATTATTAAAAAAGATATATAATCTTCCCGAATAATCCGTTATCTACCTTGAAATAGACAGTGGTCTCATCATTCAGCTCCATCCACCAGTCTCCTGCTTGCCCCCCCCCTCCACCAGGCCCCACCCCTCTTCTCTGCATCGCCAGTCTAAAGGCGGTCTTGGTCTCTAGGGGGCCTTGGTACTTCCTTAACAACTTCTAAACTGTACATAAATACAGCCATTACCCACAACCCCCAGTTTCCTGTTTCAGCCCCATAGGAGTAGAGGCAGCTACCAATTACCCACAGCCAGTCAGTGACAGCCTCACATTCTTACATCCCCTCTGAGTGGGAGTGAAGCTGGGCGCTACTCTCGGAGTGCCGGTGAGGGGACAAATTGAACCTGTAGCCCACTGGGGTCAACTCAGACCAGACGTCCAATAGCTGTTTACTTCACTTCAGGAAGTGAAGTCAACATTGAGCGAGACCGAGAGAAAACCGAAGAGAGAGAGAGAGAGAGAAAACAAAGAAAGAGAGAAAGAGCGGGTGAGCTTAGAGCAGCACAGTCACACCCCAGATACGTCTCTGACCATGGGTTTCTCAACCATCCATTTCCTTTCATTCGTCACCCTCTGAACTGTCACAATGTAACAGGCTTCTGCTATACACTGTGGGCCAGCGAGCGCATCGATGTAAGATGAGAAATGTTGGAGCAGTGATCTTATGATCCGGAGGTCATCGTGAGCCTTCACATGGAGCGTACAGGGAAGGGAGGAACTGATCGGAGCAGAGGAATAGTGTAGAGGAGTGCAGAGAACTTTGAGAGTAGTGGAGAGGAGGAGAGGAGGAGTAGACAGTGCTCCCCCCCCCACACTTCATTTCCAAATAATTAATCTTTCAAACCACTCAACACTGACGGCGACGACACCACGGAGAGAAGACAGAGAAGGGGAGGAGCCTCAGAGCTCCGGGTAACGGATGTCAAGGGGAGATGGGCTATGGGGGGGGGGCGGAGAAAATAGAGGAGACTAACAGGTCCAGAAAGTACACTAGAAAGCGACGACGGAGGCTGTTGCCATGGATGTCCAGGCTCCTGGTCACTAACACCCAGGCCTTGTGCTTCGGTCAGGGTCACTGTTCCCTCCATCCCCCTCTCTGCCCCCCCCCCCCCTCCCCCGTCTGTGTCTCTCCCCCGTCTGTGTCTCTCCCCCCCTCCCGTCTGTATGTCTTTGTTTCTCCATAACAGCAGACCAGAGATGCATTAGTAATACATGCTGATGCAGCAGTGCATAGATTACAGCTCATCACACACACACACACACACACACACACACACGCACGCGCACACCCCTTACCTTTCCTCTCTCCAGTGAAGGATACCAGGTCTTCTCTGTCTTGATATTCCAGAGCTTCCTTCTCCAGGTAGCTCAGAAGTTTGTCTCTGTTGAAAGGACCCGTGGCCGGCTTCACTGTGTGGTCCTTCTGACGCATAGACGCCGGCAACAATGCATTCTGGGAAAACACGGGCGGGATGAATAAAAATTTAATGCTTTGCACGTGACGACAGATCACCACATCAAGGCAGTTGTATTTGTGGCGGGACTGACGTCAAGCTATTTCTGCGACCGTATTGTGAAATAACATGCTCTCTTTCCTACACAGCTAGTTAGCGGACTAGATCGTGTCTGAAACTAGTGTTTATTCCCGGCGATGAGCTAGCTGTCACATGCAACCACACATCGCTAGCTTACTGCGTGGAAACGTAGCACATGACTGTGTATTAAGACAATCCACCCAGCCTGCATTCACCACATCAGGACGAGCAGGCAGACGATCTTAAATCCAGAGTTCGATTCACAGAACGCATCATTGTAAAAGTTAATGCTTTTAACTGAACTGTGAAAATTAGCTTCTCATAACAGGAAAGACACACGTCACCAATGCAAACACAGGCCTTAGATTTCCCAACAATGAGCCGGGAGTTGCAAGAGTTCAGTTGGAAGTTAAACGCTGATGAGAACAACATGTGTGTTTTCACCATTTCAATACAGACACACACACTAGGTTTGTCTCTGCTATATAATTGAGCCGGGGGAGTCGGGTCAGTTCTCCTTCTCCACTGTAAATCCTTGTAAATCTAAGGAATGCACACTCCAAATTTCCCTTGTCTCCTGCTTCGTTTAAACTCAGGAGGACATGAGGTCTTGGCCCACACCTCCGGAGTACCAGGCTTGTAAGACTGGTTGCGGTCCCTGTCCAAAGTCCTCCTGGCTGTGTTGCAGATCAAGACCATACCTGACGACTCCAGCTGCCACTCAGCTGACCGCTCCACGCACAGCACGGCACAGCCAAAAGAGAACAGGTCATCCCTCTGAGCCTAGTTCCTCTCTAGGTTTCTAAATTTCAGTCCCTTTTAGGGAGTTTTTCCGAGCCAATGTACTTCAGTACTGTTGTTGTTTGCTCCTTTGGGTTTCAGGCTGGGTGTTTTGTAAAAGCATATTGTGACCACTGCTGATGTAAAAAGGGCTTTATAAATAAATGTGATTGATAATGACACAACGCAGACAGACAGACAAGCAGGCAGACGCCACCCATACCTCTGGGTCCATCTCCTCCAGAGCGGTCTCCAGTTGTTTAAGTTCTTGCTCTGACAGGTTGTTAAGGATCTCATCCTCGTCAATCTCCTTGTACTTCTCCAGATCTTTCTTATAGGACAGCGCCATGCTCCCGCTCTCTCTCTACACCTACTGCAGACTGGGGGAGGGGGGTGGAGATGTCTGTGTTCCTCAGGCTGTGAGCACCACGCCTACAGGGAGGTAACCAGCTGCAGATGGACAGAGGGAGGCAGGGGGAGAGGCAGGTAGGGGGAGAGAAATTGATGTGAGAGAAAAGGGACAGAGACAGATGAGACAGAGAGAAATGGGCAGAGAAACAGAGAGAACGACAGATGACAAACCAGTAAATATAATGACATTTGAGTTACTGAGATCAAGAACCTTGACGCAACTAAAGCCAGTGAAACAACATCTTTCTTTACATCATCCCAGGAATTAGAACATGAACTAAAACCGGGCCACAGCTGGTCTGGAAACAGATGAGAAATACAATTCAACTGAAAGGCTTGACTGGTATGGAAACACTGCTTAGATTGCCAAAGAAAGTGGAAGAACAAGCAGGATGTACTATAAAAAATTATAACCACCATCAGGTCAGTATCTTTCTCGTTGTGACAACATTAAACGGACAGCCTGAGCCGACTGTGTCGGCGCCGGTCTGTGGAGCGCACACGTTCCAATTCCCACAATGCTCTCTGAACACACAGGACCCAACAACTACCAGTCACGCACAGACATACAACGCAACACACACCCTCTTCAGGTCAAGGTACAAACAAGACCCTAATGAGCACATCGCCTGATATTCGTCACTAGATAGCAACTCATAAGCCCAGTTATGGCTGTTTGTAGGTCATAAATCAGGGTGACACTGCTTCCAAAATGAGCACAGAAATTTGAAAAACAAAAAACAGGTCAGACTGCCAAAGCCGCTTGATTATGACTGAACGTGCAGCACTTCATTAGAGGCTTGAATATGCAAAAACGGCAATGAAGCACAGGGGAGAAGTCAGCACTGTCTAATTCTCTGCATGGTATTTTGTTTTTTATTTATATATACACATGCTTTCGGGCATCACATACCACAAAAAATAGCCTTAACACACAGTCACCTATTTGGCCCCATGGTGTTAGTGACAGTGAAACAATGATTAACTCATGTCAAGCCCTAATCTGTTAACTTCTCATGGAATGCGGTCCTGCCGTGAACACCACATAAAGGCTATATCATAGAAACCTAAATAACATGAGATATTCTCCGGCGGATTTGATGACAGTATAACCGGATTGACCCACATATTGCCCAAACAACCGGTTTTAAGTTTCAAGCAGGTACGACCTGTGTTTTACGGTTACCATGCACGACTAGTTTCATACAATTCACACCAATTCCACATACAAAAACAAAAGATTTGCTCAACGGCAAAATATATTAAATCATCATCGACAGAGACCGGTTGATGGGTGCTTTTAGTTGAGGACAGCTTGTATGTGTGTGCGCGCGCCACAACTAATCAATAAAGTCAATAATGAAAAACAGTTGCCTACGAATTTCAGAATCGGTTAATCATGTGGGACATGCAGCGGGGAAAAAAGATTAAAGATTGAACAAAATGTCAGAGGCTGAGACTACACCAGTGGAAAGACATTCAAAACTCAATTATTTAGCATTTACATTGACAACATTCCAAAAGACAGTTGGCGGAAATATCTGCTAGAGCTGAATTGGCGTGTTCACACCTGAAGAGACCACACCGAAGTCATGACCATACATCGAAGTCATGACCATACATCGAAGTCATGACCATACATCGAAGTCATGACCATACATCGAAGTCATGAACACAGAGGATGCTAGGGGTCAGAGCGATACCGTAACCTAAAACAAGGGCGCCCTTTTCTGCTTGTCGGAGAGTTGGCCTTATTTTACCTTAGTTTCTGCAAGATTCTCAGGGTTCACCGTTCCCCATTTCCCCTTGCAGGTGTCTATATTTTCCAGGTTCAATAAAACACCCCGCGGAATTACGGACATTAGAAAACAAACGTGGTCGTCAGCGGAAGACCACGAAAGAATAGTTACGTTAGTTACAAAAGAATAGTTACGTTAGTTACAAAAGAATAGTTACGTTAGTTACAAAAGAATAGTTACGTTAGTTACAAAAGAATAGTTACAAATTTATGCTGAGAAGTCACTGGTCCGGTTGAGCCAGAGACTGATTTGATCCACTGGCCCAACGGGTTCCTACTGGCCCTGGGCCACCGAGTCTTTGTTTATTTTGAGCCCTGGGGGATATGGTAGAATAGAGGATCTGAGTTATGGCGAGTCACACGCCTGACAGGGTGAATGACAGGCTTGTCAAGACAAATTTGGGATCAGACTACTCTCTCAGGTCTTCCATGAAACATTCAGGGCAACTAGCTAGCTATTAAATTATGTTTTAATGCCATTAAGTTTATACAGATAGCTCACCTAAAATCTCATTTCATAAAATTACGCAGACTATTTACGTGATTCCAATATGCTGGAACCCTTGACCTACTGAAATTCCTTTGCTGATGCAAAAGGAGAAACAAAATCCTTGGGGAACACTGAAAAAGACGTGATGAAAAAGTGAGCTAGTTAATCTGTTGGATAATAACGCTGGCATCAGTTCCATGTTGAAATGACCGCCAGCGGACTGAAATACAGAAAACACTTTCTGACAGAAAACGTTTTCCGCAATTGAGAGCCAAACACACACAAAGCCAAATCCAGGATAATCTGGGGACTAATTATTTCCGCCCATAGTAAAAATGTGTGTGCGTGTTAAGCCATATGGTCTCTATGCCACTTTAGGCGTTTCACCTCAGAGATAAATGATCTGTAAACAGAAGGCAGTGGGACCAGTTTGTGAGGTCTGGACAGGAGAACACTGACCTTTAGCCTAGCATGGACGCTTGTACACACTTGCCTTTCTGTCCTTCTGGGGACCTGTGACCTACCCCAAAAATCCATGTTCCCTTTTCCCTAGCCCTACACCTACCGCTTACCTGCCACTAACCTCAATAACCTAACCATGCCTAAACCTAAATGTTTAGGCATGGTTAAACACCAATACAACGCAAAATTATATGGTTTTCCCTAAACCTAACCTAGCTGTACATCACATCATGTCCCTGATGGGGACAGACAAAAAAAGAAAACTTGTGACACACACACACACGTCATGAAAACCACTGTACATAAGCACTGCTTGCCCGAGACACAGCGGGTCATTAGAGCGAGGAGAGTCTGACCAGACAGGCCTAATGGAGCACAGTGAGGGAGGTAATGATGATAATGCTGAGAGGCTCCGAAGATCTATTAGTAGTGTCTGATCAATGCCTTTCTCCTACTCTAAGCTTGTTCAATCCTCGTGGAAAACAGCAGACGTCTCAGGGCCAATTATATCACTACCACAACAACCACCGTAGCTCCCCTTAAGGACACGCGTGGCCGTACAGTCTCTGATGTTAGGGCCGGCATCCTTACCACAGAGCCAGGTAACTGACAGTAACGGGGATCTGTTACGAAATTAAAGCCGACCAGCAAAAACATTTCAGATGACAACTGAGTCCAGAACAAAGCCAGTTTGACGACAGACAGGGCGCTGTGCGGGTTCAGTTTGTTGCTGTCGGGACGCGGGCATTCTGCCATCCAGTGGGAGTCCCTCCCACAACTCGAGGTTTGCCAGCATCATGCATTACCAACTGAGCTTAACAGTAGCCCCCCGATCGGGGGGGGGGGGGGGGTTTGGCATCTTACGTTTTGTTCTGGCAACCTTACTCTTCCCAATTTCTATACAGCTCCTTAATAAATTAAAAACATAACTAAATTGAAGGGGGAACAGAATAACACAGAGAGGAAGTAATGTTACGTTAAAGTTGAGTGTCAAATGAAGAACGGTTAGAAAATCAGAAAAGAAACAACTCCAGAAAGGGGGGCTAAACTAAGACCATCCTTGTACTAGACTGCCCCCGGGATAATAACCCCCCCCCCCCTCCATTCACGCCCTGTCTGGTATAGAAGTGGTTCTCTCTCTAACACATTGCCCAGCGGACACTCCAGTAAACTCTGCCTCTTCTTTGACTCTGTCTTCAGTGGGGTTTTGTTTGATTTCCCTCCCTTCCTCCCCACCCCTTCACTAATTTGTTTTCCTCTCCCCCTTTCCTCTGTCGGTGTGGGGCACTCCCTGGTTGAGTGGTCAGGACAGGCAGAAGACAAACTTGATAGAAAACAGATGGAGAGAGGGAGCGATGGGGAGAGAGAGAGAGGGAGAGAGAGAGGACCAGATGCTGACAGTTTTCTCTGCTGTAGTGAACAAATGACTAACATGATGTAATGCTTGTTCTGGGAGTTTGGGCAGTTGTAAACTAGTAAAAAAAAAAAAGGGGGGGGGGGAGCTGCAGCTCCAGTTGCGTCGCTGTCCGGCGGTATCTCACAGTCATGCCTTTACCACTCTCTTACCCAAACTGTCTGTTTCTTCCTCCACACTCTCTCTCCTGCTTTCCTTCATTCTCACTGTCTCACAGCCACCCACACCTTTTGGGACTGAAGTCATGGGCTAGGCTATATAATGGTGATGGAATTTAGGGAGCGCTATCGTCTTCTCCTCCTCTCCTCCCCTGCTCTCTCCGCCACTGCCCACCTGCTTTCCCGCTCCTCCACCGCCCGCTTCCAGATAAGAGCCGTGACTGGTGAACGGGAGCAACATACGGTGATGTAATAACGCCAGCAACCCAAAGGGCAAGAGTGATGACCGCCATGCAGGCATCTCGCCATGTTGAAGCAGAGTCAAACCTGTCTTAACAGTATCAGACTTGCTGACGCAGTGCGATTATGCGCTCGCATAAATACGCATGCACGTGCACACCAACACACACACACACACACACACGAGTAGACTCACAGTGTACACACAACACTGCCAGACATGCTGAGTAAGTCTGAGATGCCCCGCCCTGTTGGTGATCTGTATCAGTATAAACAAAGCCCTCCACTGTTGACACTTAAAACAGCCTCTCAAACCCAGGCCCGTGGCTCATATACATTTTACACACTGCGTCCCTTAACCCACAAAGTTTCTTAGTTAATAGAAAGTACTCTCTTTACTTAAAACCATTTCTGTCTGTAACAATTCACAATAGCTGTTCTGCAATGGCAGTCCTGAGAAACAGTTCCCTCACCTGCTAAAGAAGCATACCTCTCTCCCCGTGAAAGGTACTAGGTACTCAGTCGTCTCCGGGACCTCGGCTGTCCTCCAGGGCTGGGCGCAGTGAGACTAAGACCAAGTTGCCCCTACACAAACTAATAGTAGGTCAGTTTGTTGTCTCGCATCCAAAACGGTAAAGCTTAGGGTCTGGGGAAGACCACTTCTTGCCTGAGCGAAAACACTGGTTCCTTACAAAGGTTTTCCTGGGCGGCCCGGACCACACCCTTCAATCAGAATGGATGCAGGCTTTCAGGAGGCAGGCAGATAAAGATGGAAGCCACTGAACAGCTTCAGATTGTATGTAGGACTACTATAATAGGGCTGTGACACATAGAACACGAGTCATTGTTAAACTGACATTTTTTCCTGCTTGTACTTCCAAGCAAACAATGAAAGGGCACGCACTGGCACACAAATACAACACACAAACACACACACACACACACACACACAGTCGATACGTCAGTAAGAAATAATTTCAATGCATTTTAAAAACAAACAGGGTTGCTTTTCTGACAACCAGACAGGCGCGGTCCAAAGCGCAGTATCGCTCCCGTTGCGACAGAGAGGTAGCGGGATAGGGCGGACACGCACGCACTGAACGGAGGCGCGTGCGTTTACTATGTAGCCCACAGGAACGCTGTCCGAGTACATCGCGGTTTATCAGTGCGTCTCACAGTCAATAACACTAGCTAGCAAAGTGTCAGCTCATTGAACAAAAAGCACAGAAGGGATTGATGACATCAGCGAACTAACAAAGTTATGACCGAAAAGTGTAGAGAGAAGTGTAGACCGGGTACAAGAAAACGTCAAATTGAACTGTCTACTCGATATCATCCCACGACACAGTTATTCATCCGCCCTCGACTATGAAACGAGGGTTAGCTAGCCACAGTACATACTCAGCTCTAAATTAAAAATAAACACAGCAACGCTGCATTTTGACCGCGACTTGCCAAATCTGTCGAAAACGCAGAGCGCGTACACTAGCTTAGCGGTGCCAGATAAAAAGCTAGCTAATGTTAGCTAGCTGGCTATCGTATGCTAGTGAAACTGTGAGAAGGCCACACCATATCTGTTCTCAAAAATGATATTCAGTCCGTATCGTCGTTGTGTCCTTACCTAAAACCACTGCTTCTGGGCCAATTCAGTTCGCAAGTCTTAACTCCAGAAGACTCTGTACAATTACTCTACTGTTCCAATGAAAGCGACGGCTCGACTAACCACTATTCACTTTCTCACCCCAAGGGCGGTAACACAGGAAGGGAGACGTCGGACACAGTCCCCAAGTGTACGGCTGCGTCAACAGACCTGAAAGCCAATTCAGCCAATAGACGTAGAGGGTATATACTACCGCCCAATAAGCGTTATCAATTTCTAAGGTTCAGCCCACCCGCGATATGCAAATAACCAATCCGCAACAGTTTCGATAGCAAGCGCAGGTCTCTAGGACAAGGTGCTAGACTGTAGTTGACTGAAATGATAACGATCTGACCAGTTTTGGGTTACCTCCTTAGATTGTTTAGTATTTGTGGAGACAACGCAAATTCAAGATCCGCGCTTGTGCCTTTTGATATACAGTGTAAAAATGTGATCATATGTAGGCCTTTACCGAATAGGTCATTTAATGATACCGTGTGACTTCGGACTATGTATTCTAGCCACCTCTTTCTCCCTGACCTGTGTAATTGCAGAACTGGTCTGGGCAGTTCCAGGTTATGTGCGAAAAAGACACTAACCCTGATTTATTAAATTGTGACGGGGGATAAACTGAAAGTTTAAATACAGCACTCCAGTCTTTGAATTCGCTGCTAGTAGAAAGAAACGTACTCATATTTAATGTATTCTTACTGTGTTTGTGTGCAAATTACGCAAAGTTGCTTGCCTGGTTCTTTAAGAAGAAACGTTATCTGATTTGGGTTTACATTTAGGGTAAGAACTATGCTCAGAATTAGGGCTAGCGTTACGTTTAGGCAAAAATATAGCTTATAGGGATTAGGCTAAGGTGTTTAAAGTGTAGGTGTAAGGAAAAATGTTTTTTGTTAAGGTACGAAATCGCCGTCCTCTACTGGATATTACACCCAACGTACGCATATGTTTGTGTGTTTTGTATAAACACCTTCTCATTTCCCAATCCCTCCTGAGAGCCACCTGACCCAGCGGCTGAGTGAAACTCATCCTCTTATCGATCTGACAGATCGGAACATTATCATTACACCATGGCATCTTTACACCGTGACACTATTAAACTATTACAATCTGTACAATATGACCCTGGTCAACTATTATACTACTGAAGTATTACAATATGAATTGCCTTCATTAGAGATAGTATTGTGCTTTCAAGCCTTAGTAATGCACTTTAGTCCAAATCTTCCTCTGCTCTAATAAATGATGCATTGAGTAGAACGCTGTACATCAGCACTAAAACGACAACTCATTGCACCATTACACTGATTCACTATTCTAATATCATACTGCAGACTGACTACTATTACATCATTACACTGACTCATTATTATATCATACTGCAGACAGACTACTATTACATCATTACACTGATTCACTTTTATAATATCATACTGCAGACTGACTACTATTATTTCATTACACTGATTCACTTTTATAATATCATAATGCAGACTGACAACTATTACACCATTACATTGATTCACTAATTTAATATCATACTGCAGACTGACTAATATTACACCATTACACTGATTCACTATTATAATATCATACTGCAGACTCACTACTATTACATCATTACACTGGTTCACTATTCTAATATCATACTGCAGACTGACTACTATTGCACCATTACACTGATTCACTATTCTAATATCATACTGCAGACTGACTCCTATTACATCATTACACTGACTCATTATTATATCATACTGCAGACAGACTACTATTACATCATTACACTGATTCACTATTATAATATCATACTGCAGACTGACTACTACTACACCATTACACTGATTCACTATTATAATATCATACTGCAGACAGACTACTATTACATCATTACACTGATTCACTATTATAATATCATACTGCAGACTGACTACTACTACACCATTACACTGATTCACTATTATAATATCATACTGCAGACCGACTACTATTACACAATTACACTGATTCACTAATACACCATTACACTGATTGATATTATAATATCATACTGCAGACTGACTACTATTACACCATTACATTGATTCACTATTATATCATACTGCAGACTGACTACTATTACACCATTACACTGATCCACTATTATATCATACTGCAAACTGACTACTATTACATCATTACACTGATTCACTATTATAATATCACACTGCAGACTGACTGCTACTGCACCATTTCACTGATTCACTATTATAATATCATACTGCAGACTGACTACTACTGCACCATTTCACTGATTCACTATTATAATATCATACTGCAGACTGACTACTATTACACCATTAAAATTATTGATAATATAATATTATACTACAGACTAACCGCCAGTGGTACAGAAGTCCTGCACATAGTACATTTAGCAGCCATTCAAACTAAACTAAATCTCACAGTGACTTGTGTATTTGACAACACCAGAGTTGTGTTATTTGCCAAAACCAGGGTTGTATTATTCGACTCATGCACGAGGCTCACCATATTCAAAGCCAAAAACTGAGCATAAATTGGAAAGGATGTATTTGAATAAAAGCCTCCACTGAATAAACATATTGTTATAATAAGTGCATCATCATCACTGAGACAGGATGTTTCCAGCCGTGATTCCTTCTCAGTCAGCCAGCGGGCTGCATTTTTCCAAATGTCCCAAATGACAGCTAATTTCTTAAGTGGTGCACACATTCTGAACACAGTGGGCTCTGGTAAAAGGTAGGGCACTGAAATTGAAAATAGGGCGACATATGGGACACACATTTTGTTTCTCTGTGCCAGGGCCAGTGCTGAGAATGAAGGGGTCTGAGTTGGTCTTTGTCGTGTTCATTTGGGGCCAAATGGTGGTCCTGCTGTACCGTCTCCCAGACGTGGGGGCCAAGAGACGCAGCCAGCTGTGTTCCTGTTCCAAGAGGAGCAGAGAACAGGGCAGCTCCCTGTGGCTTTATCAACGGCATGCCAGCACATCACGTCAGGCTCACTCAGGCGAGGACAGGCAGAGAGCAGCCCGGCTACTACTGGTCTATTGGCCTCGTTCTTTTGTCTCTCTGTCTCTCTTCGCTGCCAAACACAGAAGACTTCTGAGAGATGACAACGTCCCAAATGGCCCCCTTTTCTGTGTTTTGTGCATTATGTATGGTGTGCAGTGGAGGTCACAACCATTAGGCAAGGAAGGCAGTCTCCCCAGAAGGCCTAGGGCCCCGTGAAAATTCTAACTTAAACAAAATGTAAAAAATATAACAATACGTTATGTTTTTTATATATATTTTTTGCTTTAAAAATAGGATCATGTTACTCAAAATAATACTCAAATTAAATCATGCCTTCTAACATACATTATTTATTTTGTATATTGTATAACCCCCTGTCTTACTCAAATGGTTTGTCCCATATTGTTTCTCACAGCAGCCTGCAAGACGTTAGGTATCTTATTTAGTAAGCCTGAACCAGCAACACTGCTCAAGAGATGGACAGAAAAGTAAAAAATCAATAAAATGAAATGCTCATATGTGAGCAGAGCAGAAAAAAGAAGAAAGGAGGATAGTAACGTGAGTGTCCATAACCGTAGTAGCTTAGCAGCTACTATGTGTATCATACATAGTACATACATAGTAGAATTGCTTAGCGGCTACTGCTATTACTGAATATTACAGTTGGACAGTCACACAAGAAAGCTGTATCCCTGACCTGGACCATCACGTTCGGCCATCAGACAGAGTTTAAGGAGACATTGATTCAATTCCATCATATCGTTCTTCTAACATCACGCATTTTGATTATGATGGTGATAGCATTACTGACTGTGCTACTCATCACAAATTAGCGATGTTGATGTTTACCCTCCCCTGGCTCCCCCTAAACATTCTGACTACACAGTGACACAGAATATAATGTCTGATCCAGGTATGTTTACCCCTCCCAGATGATAGACAAGGAAAGGTGCAGCATCGTGACAAAAAGGGAGGTAGGCCTATATGAATGCACTTGATTAATCATGATTAAGAAACTACACTTGAACAAAGTGGCTAAGTGCTTTGTGCTTCACTGTAATCGTAGCTTATAAGGTAGTATGTACCCTGCCAGATAACCCAGATCATTATTTTAAAACTAATTGTTTGTGACATAACCATTCAACAATAAAAGAAAGAAGGTATGTTCAAAATTGTTGCCGGTATGGCTTAGATAAGGACAATAAGGTAAAAGAATAGATGATGCGGGCGTACAGTGGGCTTTGTGGAGTGTGCTATCAAAACTATGGCTGCATTTCTGCATGATTGTATTTGCACATTCTGAGGGACCACTGTGTCTGAGGGAACCTGCGCTGCGGTGTGTGTATGTGTTGTGAGGGATTTGGTCCATATGTGTGTGTGTGTGTGCATTGTAAAGGTTTAACTGGTACTTTATGTCTTCAGCCCTGTCATCCAAGGGAACATCCAGCAGTGACTGGGGATTATAATAAATCCACCTAGGCTCAGCTAACCCATAGTGAGTTAAAGGTCTCCTTCACACTCTATTTCTTTGTCCCACTTCTCTATTTTTCTTCCTATCTATCCCACCATCTTCCTCTCTCTCACATCTCTGTCACGTCCCTGTCCTCTCTCTTTTACCTTCTCTCTCTCTTCCTCTCTCTCAACTAATCTTTCTCTCTTGGCTCGCTCTGTCTCATCTTCTCCCTCATTCAAAACGTTTCCCTTCCTCATAATCTCCCTCTGTCCCTACCTCGCTCTCAGTTTCTTCCTCGCTTCTCCCCCGTTCTGGAACAGAAGAACAAAGGAAGTGAATCTTGGGGCCAGTGAAAAGGTAGCAGATGGGGGCCGCAGGTAGTTGAAGATAGACCAATAAGGCTGTGATGTTAATAACAATGTGTTCTCTGTTAACTTAACTGGTAAAATAAGGGTTGCTCTAGCTCAGTGGTTGTCAAATCCCTCCCCGGGGGGACCCCGGACATTCCACATCTTATCTGTAGCCCTGAACTAGCACAAAGTTATCAAAGGCTTGAGGATTAGCAGACAAGTTGAATCAGGTGTGCTAGCTCAGAAGTGGTTCAAATACCTGGACCAGCTTGAGTTCCCAGAGGAAAGGTTCGAAAACCACTGCTTCGTAGCTCCTTGGTTACCTAGCCGCCAGTGGGCACTGTAGACATGGATTTCCTGTAATGTCATCCTGTAGGTATAAATGCATGTCTGTTCCCGGATGTCCAGCATCTGACAGGCAGACTAAAACAGATGTCTGTAATAGTAGTCCCTCACCACGAGAGTCCTGCACTGTGGCTTTCTGTGAGTTTCCTTACAGGGCTGTTAACGTTGAGAGTACTCTCCGAATCAAGCCTACTGTGTTAGGATGGCCCTAGCCTGGCAAACATCAGAAAGTGTGTATTTGTAAATGTGTGCGTGTTCGTTGAGATGAAAACGTCCGGATTAATCCATTGTCTTATTTTTAAAAGAAATATTTAGAAAGGATGTTTGGTGACACTTTGACACCGGGTGGTTTATGATTAGAGACTGTTTTTCTTTTCTGGTTTTTCTGTAGGGCGACGGTATAGCAATCTAACTTGGGTTGAGAGAGCTTGTACAAAGAGTTGGGCCGAGATCCACAAAGCATGAAAAAAAATGTTTGAAAGACTATAAAAGCTCCCGGCTCAGAGTAGGTTTTAAGACGATGTTAAGACACTGCCAAGAAAAACTCAGAGACATGTCTCAAATAAACTCCTGGACGTTTTTCTCAGCCAGTAATCTAGTTTGAGGTGACCAATGGAAATGAGGCAACGCCAGCTGTGAACTCTGCAGCACTTTCCGACAACCACGGTGCATGTGATTGTAGCATACATAAAAAAGTATGCAGGGGCCCCCTGAATGACAAAGCCGTAAAGTCTCTGCCTGACAGTTAGCTGCTTTATTGTGTGAACCGGGTTTAAATCCTGCACTGGAGTGCCTGGGGAGGTTGATGCAATAGGCCAGCACCATCCTGGTATTGGCGGGAAAATTAATCACATGGTTGCCTTGACAAGTCAAGCTCTAGCGACTCCTTGTGTTGGCTTAGGCATCAGTCAACTAAACCAAGGTAGAAGGCCAGAGAGTGATTTCCTTTTGAGTTCTGACGCTCTTCAGAAAACAAATACCTTGACATACACTGTGCAGAGTCCGCTCAGAGTTTCTGCGAAAGAGCAGAGCCTTAATCATGAAGTGGAGATCACAAAATTTGTAAATGGCTACATGTTTAATATTATTTTTGCCTGACACAATCAATCACTGAGCCTGCTTTTAGTCATTCTTGCCTAATATGCTTGAAAATGATCTGCCTTAAACAAACAGCAGTATTGTGTTTCTATTGGTATTGGTTTGGTTCAAGCCTTCGAACACACTGATTACGTCCACCACTGCACTTCATAGCAGATTTAGCAACCTAGGGTTTCTTGGAGGACTGTCTAGCCTGACTGGAAAACGTCTTCTCTGACCACATACAGCGCATCCAATCTGAGGGCCTGCTGACCACAAGTTTGAGGGATTGTATGGGTGTTCCTTAAGGATTATTTTGGACCGCTTGCTGCTGGTAACTCCCTCATCCGCTCATATGCCAGCAACAATGTTCTTTGTACAATTATCCTGAACGGTTTTCTTGTTCTGCATCAGGGCATCATTCATACACTGTAAAGTATAGGCCTATCCCTGTGCAAAATACCTTTGTAAAACTAATGAATCCTACCGGGCCTCGGTTATAATGTAGTCCGTGCGCTTGCCGTTAAAAGGCTCATTTATAAATTAGATGTAATTTAACACACTGTCCGTACAGTCACCAGCGCCCCATTCGACATTCACCTCTGTCTTTTACACCCTGGTTACTTGGCATTCGCTACATATACTTCATCAGCCTCACTGGAACCGACAAAAGGTTAAGCATACGTATTGTTAGGAACGAAAATACAATCATAAATTAGTACGATCATTAAGATAGTAAAACATGAAACGTAAGCGTGAAGCATGGCTTGCTATCGCTCTACTAAACCCTGTAGCTCCTTTAGTCAACACTAATGTCTGTTATCCACCACCAGTGATTTTAATGAATTGCACAAGACCCCAAGGATTGATGCTTTCATCACAAGTCACTCCTGAAAAAGGAAATGCCCTGCAATCAAATAAATGTGTGCACGCACACACACACAAGTTACTTTAACCTCAATAAAGTAACATTTATGCCTAAACTTTACCTAGATGTAATGCCTAACCTTAACCCTAAACTTAACCAACAACGCCTGAACCTTAAAGAAACCCCAATTCTAACTATAAAATAAATTGTAAGTTTGACCCTAAACTTAAACCCTGAGTTTAGTAAGACCTAAAACACACACACGCACGTTTTAAATAGGCTGTTCAGTTGCTAGTAGTGAGCTGAGCTTAACTGTACACTTCCATCCAGGACCAGGACAAACAAATTATTTGTTGTAATAAATAAGTGTTGTGCGTTTTACAATTACATTTTACTCTTTGGTTTAACCAATATGACGTAATTGCTCATCAAAATGAACCAACGAGTGCCACCTGTCGACCAAATTAACTAGTCAAAATGAACGAATAGACTTTTCCTAATGTTTTACCCATCATGCACCTCGCGTGACAGATTCTGTGTTTTGACTAATATAGTTGATAACAACAATATATTTCTATTATTAATATATTGCGCAATACACGGGTATTACTTATCATATTGAACAGGGCACGATAGCTGTTTCTGGGTGATTAGATTAAATTCACCGGAGTACGGAATGTCATGTCCGTGAATGCCCCCCAGACTTCTCGCTACAAACGTCAGTACACTCTGGTTTCTCTTCAGATCGCATAAATCTTTCGCCTTTTACTAAAGATTTCCGTGGAGAGGAACATTATGAGTATCAACTAATTTTTTGATGCCCTGCCTTACGGCGGGGCTTTCTTTTACTGTTGAAAGTGAACAAATAGTTAAGTTACTGCACGGGATAGCACCGTAAGTGGAAACCGAGATTTTTTCTCATCGCTGGTGCGAATGCTGCCAAGTTTCGCGTGTTCGGTTGACAATGTGTTTATGTATTATATAAACACGTTACAAATGACAAGTTGTACACTTCCATGTATTTATTAGAATTTCATATGTTGAATGCAATTGACTCCTCAAATGTTATACTCCTTCAGCACCGGGTCCTCTGATATAAAGTTGTTGCACCCTGTAGTTTGTCTAGTGATCTGCATACTGAGCTGACCAGACCAGCCTCAGGGGCAAACATACTATTTTACGCAAGTCTTTCACAGACAAATTCGTCAGCGATATTACGTTAGAGTAACGTTAAAGACAGAAGTAAACATGGTTCCTACCTTTAACCTGCATCTCCTACCTCTTGAACAATGTTTAGGATCTGTCAGTCTGCTCATCTTTTATTATGTTTAGCCTTCCTTGGTCATCCACTGTAGTGGTCTATCAAGTCTCTGATCAATTTCTTCCTGATTTGGCCCGCTTGACTTGCATAAGCGAGTCAATAGCAAGAACAATCTCAAGAACCCATTGACTTAACACAAAGATATTTAACACAAAGACGTGGGTCTTTTTATTGGCAGTGGAAAATAAGTTTCAGTATTTTATTGAAAGTAGGCAATAAATAATACTGTGATAAAAATAGTTCATAGGTACTCAGACTGTACATCATTTTTGTTACAATATCAGGAGAAAAAAGGGAGAACAGGAGAATAATTGAAAAAACAGGACTGCAAGCGAAGGGGATAAATCATAAAAGCCAACAATTCTTGTGTTTTTAGAGAAATCCCAGCATATTTATGATGGTGCCGCCGAGTCATTATTCTAGCATTACTGTGCTAATGTTGAGCCTGACTGTCCCCCCACCCCCCACCCAAACATCCCCCACACCGACCTTCCTGTTCTTCACACTGCCTATGCATGTTATTTTAGCACTCCTCCCGAAAGGTTTCGGTTACGTTTTTTGGAAGGATGAGATGAAACTGCTTAAACTCTAAGTTGTGATGTTGTACTTTAGAATTGTAAATTAGATTCGTACAAGCACAAAATATTAGTCTGACATCGTAACAGGGTGTTTGTACGTTCACAGATCTAATTTCACGCTTACATTTCATGTTTTACTATCATACCAATTAACGTTTTGATTTTGTTACAATTTCAACACAACCTAGGCTTAACCTTTTGGCAAAAATCTAACTCCATACATTTGAATTAAATCCCCCTTCCACCTTAGTTTGAGTCCTAACTTCCAGTAGACAGGTATCTCAATCTGGTCTACTAAACCCTGTAGCTCCTTTAGTCAACACTAATGTCTGTTATCCACCCCCAGTGATTTTAATGAATTGCTAAAGACCCCAAGGATTGATGCTTTTCGTCACAAGTCACTCCTGAAAAAGGAAATGCCATGCAATCAAATAAATGCACACGCGCACACACACAGACGTTTTAAATAGGCTGTTCGGTTGCTAGTAGTGAGCTGAGCTTAACTGTACAGTTCCATCCAGGACCAGGACAAACAAATTCTTTGTTGTAATATATAAGTGTTGTGCGTTTTACAATTACATTTTACTCTTTGGTTTAACAAATATGACTTATTTAATTGCACATCAAAATGAACCAACGAGTGCCACCTGCCGACCAAATTAACTAGTCAAAATGAACGAATAGACTTTTCCTGATGTGTTACCCATCATGCACCTCGCGTGATAGATTCTGTGTTTTGACTAATATAGTTGATAACAATATATTTCTATTATTAATATATTGTGCAATACACGGGTATTACTTATCATATTGAACAGGGCACGATAGCTGTTTCTGGGTGATTAGATTAAATTCACCGGAGTACGGAATGTCATGTCCGTGAATGCCCCCCAGACTTCTCGCTGCAAACGTCAGTACACTCTGGTTTCTCTTCAGATCGCATGAATCTTTCGCCTTTTACTAAAGATTTCCGTGGAGAGGAACATTATGAGTATCAACTAATTTTTTGATGCCCTGCCTTACGGCGGGGCTTCCTTTTACTGTTGAAGGTGAACAAATAGTTAAGTTACTGCACGGGATAGCACCGTAAGTGGAAACCGAGATTTTTTCTCATGGCTGGTGCGAATGCTGCCAAGTTTCGCGTGTTCGGTTGACAATGTCTTTATGTATTACATAAACACGTTACAAATGACAAGTTGTACACTTCCATGTATTTATTAGAATTTCATATGTTGAATGGAATTGGCTCCTCAAATGTTATACTCCTTTAGCACCGGGTCCTCTGATATAAAGTTGTTGCACCCTGTAGTTTCTCTAGTGATCTACACATGGATGTAGCACAAAATTCTGGGCCCTGTACATAGGCGGTCTCTGAGGGCCCCTCCCCACTTTATTCAAGATTCAAACATTTTTGAGGGCCCCTCTACACATTAGGGCCCTATATACTTAGTACCCCTTTTCCCCCCAGTCCAACGCCCCTGGATCTACATACTGAGCTGACCAGACCAGCCTCAGGGGCAAACATACTATTTTACGCAACTACTCCACAGACAAATTCGTCCGCGATATTACGTTAGAGTAACGTTAAAGACGGAAATAAACATGGTTCCTACCTTCCACTGTAGTGGTCTATCAAGTCTCTGATCAATGTCTTCCTGATTTGGCCCGCTTGACTTGCATAAGCGAGTCAATAGCAAGAACAATCTCAAGAACCCATTGACTTAACACAAAGATATTTAACACAAAGACGTGGGTCTTTTTATTGGCAGTGGAAAATAAGTTTCAGTATTTTATTGAAAGTAGGCAATAAATAATACTGTGATAAAAATAGTTCATAGGTACTCAGACTGTACATCATTTTTGTTACAATATCAGGAGAAAATGGGGAGAACAGGAGAATAATTGAAAAAACAGGACAAAAACATGATTTGCATTTTGCAACTAAATCACAAATGGGAGAAAACAACTATGTAGAGTGGAAAGTAGAAGTCTTCGGTTCCGTAAAATTATTTGCCTTGAAAAAAAAATGTATTGACTCTGGAACCGGTGTTGAACAACAGATTAAAAGACTGATAAAAACAGCTTTTGCCACTAGAGTAGAAACAAACACACAAGAGGGACAAGGAATAAATAACAGAGAGAGGAGCTCGGTGAAAGACAACGATAAGGCTTGATAAGAGGTCTCCGTTGTACGAAGCGTTTACAATGTATTTTTTCTTATGAAGTGGATCGCGCCGTCTAGGGGGAGTTTGCTGGTCGCCGAGGGTTAGTTGAGGCCACAGTGGAATTGGTCCGTCGAGAGGAGAGCCGCCACATTCTCGGCTCAGGTACATGCACATTCATCATCACCACGCATGCCTGGGCTTCTGTTAGTGCTCCAGGGGAAGGCAGGTAAAGAGATGGAAGGTGGAGGTAGGCAGGGGAAAGAGGAATGGAGTGTCGGTATGCAAGGTTGACCCGAGAATTGGACATTCTCCGCATCGTGACTGTCTCTGTTTGAACGATGCGTCCGAAGTTAGCCCTCGCCTTCGCTACCGTTTATGGCTTTTGCGTTTGTCATCCAAGAGTTTTGGTTTGGTTTCGCAGTGTAGAAAAAAAGAAAAATTGTCGTTTGCCACGTCACTGGTTACCAAGGTCACCTGGGGACTCGAAAGTTACGGTATGGTGTTTATCGACCATAGCGTTATAACAGTTCGTGAAACGATTTCAGTCAGAACTCCAGCGATATTTCTTATATTCACATATCCTCACTGAAATAGAAGAGCTGCATTTACAAATAACCACCATTGATATGTTTGACAATAATACAAGATAGGGGGAGATTTTGGGGGGAGGGGGGCATTCAGTTAAAATATCACATATTAAAAGTCAATTCAGCATGTTAAAACTTGGGGAGGGGGCAGATCTGGTCATTACAAGATCAGGAATATATATATTTATATATATAAAAGATTAGATAAATGTCTGTTGATATAAATATACAAACTCCAGACCGTTGAAAAAACATTCAGTTACATCTGAGAGTTAACCTTGATAAGGGCACAGTAGGGAAAGTTTGATAAAACAGAGATTTAGATAGGTGGGAGAAAGAACAGATGGATAAAATAACAAATATAATTTTTTTAAATGTCCCACCAGCATACATAAATAGATTAATAAACATCGACAAATCTAGGACGTGTCCCCGCACAGGAGAACAGAGGTTGGTGACGTCATCGCTAGTTCTTTTTTTTTTCCTCTGACAATAAAACTCTGGTGAAGTGTCGTTGCTATAGTGACGTCGTTGCTACGGTAACGCCATCATGGCTAGTTCTTTCCTCTCTGTGATAATAAAACTCTGGTGAAGGGGTTGTTGCTGGGTCAGCAGCCACTTCTGATTGCGGAGAACTCACACCCCTTGTCCTCCAACCAGAAGTCACCTATAGAAATAATGAGGATAAACTGAGAAAAGACAGAGAGGAAGACAGAAAGAGAGACAGTGGATGAAGAGAGGAAGGAAAACAAGGAGGAAAGAGAGAATAGAACAGGAAATGCAAAAGAGCAGCAGATGTAGAGGGGAGAGAGGAGAAGGAGAGAGGAGAAGGAGAGAGGAGCGTAGACATGCGTTAATATAGCCAAGAAAAAGCAGAAGCATGAAAAGCTGCTGTAACAGACAAGATCCATTTTGTGGAGTGTGTGTGTGCGACCTTACCATATCTAGTGTGTGTTAGCAGGAGTAGGTCCTGACCGTGGCCGTGTCCAGCCTCTGTATTGCAGACTGACTCCCTGTATCCCCACAGCAAAATCACATGCATAAACATGCAGTTAGTCACTCTCAATCACCAACAACACACACACACACACACACACACACCCCACCCCCCATGACAGACATATACGCAGGCAATAACCCCCCCCCACACACACCCACCCACAGACAGACACACAGGCAATACAGACGCACACGCACGCACCCCTGGACCTAACGTACCGTCCACAGGGTTCCTCTTTGGCTGCATGGAGGGGGACGCTGCGTTGCTATTGGTCAATCTGAAGTTGGCGGGCAGGGTGTCGGCTGAGCCGAGGGACATGCCTCGTGTGTCTTTGGGCCGGAACTTCTTCCTCCAGGAGGGGGCGCGCCGGAAGTTCTTATCATCGTCCTGGAAGAGATTCAGAGAGGAGAAAGGAGATGGGCAGGAAATAAGTACGCGTGTGTGATGGAAACACTGAGCTCCCCAGCCACAACTGAACAGTTACGTGTTGGTAACGTCACGTCTCACCTCATCTAGTCTCCTCTCTGTGCCCAGGGCCAGTAGACTGTTATACTCCCGCTCCAGAGCTGCTCTCGCCTGGCAGGAAGGAAATAATAATCTGATTAGGTATTTTACCTTTATCTTACCAATCAAGTCAGTTAAGAACAGATTCTTATATACAACGACTGCCTGGCAGGAGTTAAAAAGGGCCTCCTGTAGGGAAGGGGTGTAGGGATTAAATAAGTACAGACAACACAGACAACACAGACAACACAGACAACACAGACAACACAGACATAACACAGACATAACACAGACAACACAGACAACACAGACATAACACAGACATAACACAGACAACACAGACATAACACAGACAACACAGACAACACAGACAACACAGACAACACAGACATAACACAGACATAACACAGAAGAAAAAAGCGAGAAACCAAGCACACATAAAAACACCAATAAACTAAAAAACAACTAACAAGAAACGGAAAAGCAGAGCATGACAACAGCACATGATCTAAACATATATGACAAACATGATCTAAACATATATGACAAACACAGACCCGGCAGCAGGCAGTATAAAAACAACACACCAAAAGACAAACGTGTTTGGAGTAGAAACACAGACATGGGGACAGGAGTACAATGAGCCATCGTAACAGGAAGCAGTTGCAGGTTTCAGTAAGGCCGCTGGAGATTTTGTGTTTGAATGCGTCAATGGTGAGAAACCTTGATCATTGTGTCGTTTTTTTTAAAGCTAATTCTCATCAGAGGATGCTGCTAACAAAGGAGGACCGACCCAAGCATGTGCCTGCTTTTGGGAGTTTTAACGGGATATGTTTAGCAGAGCAGACAGTGTTTGTAGGAGTAGAGGGATTAAGTAGACATCTTAGATTGACTATGTAATGACTATGTAATGACTATGTAATGACTATGTAATGACTATGTATTGACTATGTATTGACTATGTATTGACTATGTATTGACTATGTATTGACTATGTATTGACTATGTATTGACTATGTAATGACTATGTAATGACTATGTAATGACTATGTAATGACTATGTAATGACTATGTAATGACTATGTAATGACTATGTAATGACTATGTAATGACTATGTAATGACTATGTAATGACTATGTAATGACTATGTATTGACTATGTATTGACTATGTATTGACTATGTATTGACTATGTATTGACTATGTATTGACTACCAGAAACAGGGTGAGTGACATGTAAAAACAGAAAACCCTCAGCTCTGGTGTGCTCCCATTCATTTATTTAAATGCATAAAAATAGTGTTTCAATCCAGTTGGGATCTTGATCAGGTCATACCATTTGAAGATCCCATTTGGATCAGACTCTGTTTTTGGGACTGACGTGTTCATCCTAGCACTGGAGTACAAGGATTGAGATACCGAGGTGGAGTCCCCCTGGAGGGTGGTTAGAGAATTGTAACAATCTGACTTTTTATACTATTGCATTTGTATATTTTTCTTTTAATTGTAAAGCACACTGAATTTCTTCTATGTATGAATTGTGCTATATAAATAAACTTGCTTGCTTTTGTGTGCTCTGATAAATTCACCACTGGAGTTGAGGAGATTTTTTAAATAAATGTTTCTGTCCTGCAGCTGATTAGTTTAATTATTTTCACCTTTCTCTGCATTTCCATTTAAGTCAGTAGTTTAGAAGACATGTTATTCCAGAGCAACTTCGGGTGGCGAGAGCATACACACGCTGGACCTCCTCTGGGAATCGAACCCACAACCCTGGCGTTAAGCCCTGTGCTCGACCAACTCATCCACACAGGACCAATGTGGGTGGATGACTGTGTGCAGATCTTTCTCTTTTGACCTGAGTGGCGCTCAGGAGGGCGGAGCTGAGGGGGGCGGAGCTACTTGTGTGTGTGTGTGTGTGTGTGTGTTGCATTGACTACCTGTGTGTTCTGGGTGGGGATCTGCAGCAGCAGGGCGAGGGCATTGTGGTCGAAGGTCTCGTCCAGGGCCAGTAGAGCTCCATGCACTCCGCTCTCCAGCAGGTTGGTGCTGTACTCCTTCAGCCCAATGGACTGGACCCAGCTGGTGACCCGCTCGTTGCTCCAGACCAGCACATCTGTGTTACCAGGGGAGAGTCAACCAAGAGGTGTTGAAATGCAGCTGACATGTCTGACATTGCCCACTTTGGAAGGTTAATTGTTTGCAGAAATAAATCACAAAAGCCAACAATTCCCGTGTTTTTAGAAAAATCCCAGCGTATTTATGATGGTCCCGCCGAGTCATTATTCTAGCATTACTGTGCTAATGTTGAGCCTGACCCCTGACACCCCCCACCGGCATTTCCCCCCCACTGACCCCTGGACCCCACCCCCCCACCCCACCAACACACACCCCCCCCCACGACCCGTCCACCCATTCCAGTCTGTCCCGCCACCCCCCCCAACCTGTTGACTGTTGTCTCACCGTGATCCTGGCTGTTACCTTGCAGCTCCAGCAGGGACTCGTCCCGCCTCCTCTCCAGTTCCTTCCGGTCGTAGTTCAGTCTCCTCAGACACATCACCCCACACTGGAAACTGTTCCTGTTCCACAGAGACACGCGCTTGGGTTCAAGTTCAACACACAAGACACACGCTTGGGTTCAAGTTCAACACACAGACACGCACTTGGGTTCCCGTTCAACACACAGACACGCGCTTGGGTTCCCGTTCAACACACAAGACACGCGCTTGGGTTCCCGTTCAACACACAAGACACGCGCTTGGGTTCCCGTTCAACACACAAGACACGCGCTTGGGTTCCCGTTCAACACACAGACACACAAACTAGATCTCCATGGCACCATTTGGTCCCTTAACAGTGGAATCTGTCCATGTTTTATCTTGGCCTTTCACTTATGAAACTGTCCACCAGTTAGGCTTTCTTCACGCATCTCCCTCGCTACCATTCTGTTGTCCCTCTCTGGTTAAATCCCAGTACCCATTCCCCACAGGAGGCCTTTTCAGGCCTGATTGTAAATAATTTGTGACTTGCCCGGTGAAACAAAGCTTACCTATGGAAACTGTCCACCATTTTGAGCTGTCCCCTCAGGTCCTTCTTGGTGAGGTGGTCCAGCATGCGGGCATCTACCAGGGACTCCATGAAGTAGGATCGGTACTGGGGCAGGCCCAGACTGGGCAGCCACTCGTTACCGATCCACTCGTGGTTCATGTCTCCATACGCTAGTGTCTGCGAACGGGCGAACAGGGGTCAGAGGTCAGAGTGCGTTTGGGAGATGACAGAAGAGAGAATAGCAGGTCATCAACACCGAAACTAAAGGGCACCAGGCTGTTGCGTTCATTTTTTAACGCGAGTAAAATAAAAAGGTCACACCATGATTAAAAGCAACAACAACCGCTAAGTCAGATATTTACTGGGATCAGTATGGGAACTAGACTGAGTCTCTAGAGTGGGTCTCAACTCGGGAAACTGGAGACACTTAGTGATCACATTCAGCTGGAGAAAAACAAACTAGGTTCATTTTTGTCCTGGCAAGTGGGAGGGCTAGGAAGTAGAACAATAATAAACAACTAATAAACAGGAAGTGGGATGTGACCCAACTGTACTACTAAACGTGCCTGGCATGAGGTAGCACAGTGAACAAGTCTCTGACTAAGTGGTCAGAGACTACAATTACCTTGAGGGCCTAAGAAAAAGAGGCCTCAGAGTAATCAATGGCTCCACCCACCCACCCAGGTCTGTAAATCTGTCCTGTCATTTTCGGGACCTACGAGGACCATGTCTGTCACCAGAATGGTTTCATGGAAAACCACTGCTTTCTAGCTGCACGCTCGTGGCTCAAACCAATATCCTGTTTGTGGTTATTGTAGTCTTTCTAGAAAGACGGGTTCCCGCCCCCCAATGTCAAATTAGTGGAACTACACTCTGTGCTTGGAAAAAAACGTAATGGGTAATCTTTATGAACTGAACAGAAACTGTCCAACCCGGTTAAGTTCCGGTCTAGCACAGCGAGAACAATGGGAGACAGCGGTGTCCAAACCTGGGCCCAGCTGCCCTCGTCATCCTCCTGCGGTTAGCGGGGTTAGCATGGTGAGAGAGAAGAGAGGCGGCGTTAGTGACGGCGTCAGGCGTGGGTTACACGGTCGCACTCCATTCTCATGTTCATTCCAGCCGATTCAGCGAGTACACTCAAATCAACGTTCTGAAGTTTCCAGATTTTTGACAAATACAATGTATAATCACTCAAACGTTTGGTAACTAGCTATGTTAAACGTTTCGTTGTGTAAAGGGTTTTTGCCATAACCCAAAAAAACGGAATGGGCGTTGGTATACCAGACACCACATATATTAATGCGAGAGCCAATCATTGATCCTCTCTCATCCTTCTCTAGCCAGCTGATTGGCCGAATGACCCATCTCCGATGTCTGGCAAGACATTCTATGGTGTTCTTTCTGAGACCCGCTAAAAAGAACACATCCTTGGAAGTGTTATACTTTCAATGCCTTTCAACTGGAAGCTTTTAGAAGTTGCATTCTGAATGAACTGGAATGAAAGCACTAACAAACCTCTTCCCCAGAGGCGGTGTTAGTGTTGCGTTAGGCAGATCAACATGCAACTCATCAAAACCAGTCCTAATTTCACTTCACGTGTCAAACATCAGCTCCAGGCTAAAAAAACAGTCCTCTTAAGCCAACGAAATGGTATTGATTATTAACCCAGAATTCTTACTGGAATGTATGGCGTATTATTTTAAGAACCAGCAGTCTGGCACTTTAATTGTAATACCTCTGCCTGTAAGACTACATTGGTATTCTAGGAGTCATTGTACCGTGGGCTGAGTAAGTCCCAGGTGGAATGGAACAGGACTGTGTAGATACATATATACACTATTTAAAATTAAAGCCATTTTGATTGTAACTTGACATTAGCCTGGATTAGGCTGGGCCTGGAACTTTAAGACCGAACCAATCTAATCCAGGAATTCTGATTCAAAAGTGTCATTATAGACAATCTGTCCCACACTGGTCACCTAACCACAGAAGTGCCCACAAAACCCCAACCATGCACGTACTGACACCTAAAAAGCCTAAACCAAGGCACCAACAAATAGACAAACAGGACCTGAGAAAAGTACACCCACCTACAAACACACACAGGGGATAACACTTAAAGATGCATTCTGTGACTGTGGGCCACTGGTTGTAAAAGTGTCGAGTCAAAAAGGCCCCCCCCCGCCCCGGAAATGGTGTACTGTCATTTGGGACCCATGTCATCAAAACCACGAAAACTCATGGCTAGCTGAGGTATCATGATGATTCTACTTCTCGATGATGCTTATATAAACACCATATTACACATGGAGCCAAAAGTCCCAGAATACATCTCCAACTACTAACCAAACCACTAGAAAACTACCAGTTGCCAGTACCAGTGACCGACCAATGGCCCGGTAGACTAACCGTGGGCGGTGTCGCTGCCAGACACTCCAATTCTTCGTGTGTGACCCATACGTTCCCCGTTGACTGATCATGTGTTAAACCAATCACCAGCACAGCAGGCGTGTGACAGGAGCAAAGGAAACAGTGGGTGAGATTTACCATCCCAAGAGAGACAGGGACAGGGACAGATAGAGAGAACAATCAGGACTGTCCTTGTGAACGAGTGATGCTCTTTGAATTACGATTGGTGGACAGTGAGAAACACATTTAGCTGGTTAGTGTGAGTGACAGCGGCATGCTCCAATCAGGTGATAAGGAGAGGAAGAAGAGGGCGGGATCATCCAGGGTCTACCACGGCTTCCGCGGACTCTGTTTTGTCTAAGCCTTGGGGCGGCCAACTGCTCTCGTGTTAGTCACGGTAACGCGTGCGTGTCTCTTACGGTTCTGGAGGTGGGTGGCGCTGAGGGGGAGGTGAGGGACATAATCTCCTGGATGGCCAGTCTCAGCTTGAGGCGGTGGAGCGGGTTGCTGATGCCGATCTCCCTCTGAATCTCCGTGTCCGACAGGGCTGACATGATGGCGCCGCTCTTCACGTTGGCACGGCACGCCGCCACGTACCAGGCCGGCATGCCCACCCACAGCTGGAGGGGGGGGCAGTGTGATGTTGAAGTGCACTCTGTGTGTACATTGTGTGTGTGTGTGTGGGGGGGGGGTGTGTGTCACTCACCTCCAGCCAGACCACGACTGTAGGACCGTCCCACTGGGCGAACGGCAGACCCTGCCGGCGAGCCTCTTCCAGCAACTCATGTCTAAAACAACACAGAGTGTTAGAGGAACACAGACAGAACGCATGCACTTAAGACACACACAGACACACACAAAGAGAGCCCTTCTCACCACACACACACACACACACACACACGCACGCATGCTCGCACCTCAACCTGTACACCGTTAAAACACAGGAACACATGCACAACTATCGCTGATACCATGCTGGGGTAAAATGAAGAGAGAAGCTGAGGAATCTAACCCTGCGGCCATTTCAGACCCAGAGACAGAGGAGAAAAACAGAGAGAGAGAAGGCGCCAAACGTCCGGGCCTTTCCAGGATATTTTGGCCAGGTAAACCAGTCCAACTTCTGAAGCTTGGCACGTTTAATCACTATATCTGGAGGCAGATGCCTGGTCCTGATGCAAGTCCAGCAGGCCGCATTCCTGCCAAGCCTCTGTCAACATGAACAGGCCGGGCTACTCAACTACAGTCCGGGAGAGTTGAAACACTTGTGGTTTTAATTCTCCCGATCTAGTCAGGGCTCAGACCTGGGACACCAGGTGAGGATAATTAACTGCCAGGCAGAAACTAAAGAACTGGACCAGAGTTCAGCCTTGGACTAAGGCATTATTGAAAATGTAGTTGTTTTCACAAAGGTTCAGTATTTGGGGGAAAATGTTAGTCAGAAAGCATTTGTATGAGAAGAATCAGTAGGTTACGGAATACATGCAGAATACATGTCAGTAACTCTCTCAGGTATTACGCTTCCTGGGTTATTTTTGTATACTATTTGGGTCCACAAGATGGCGCTATACACAACTGAAATATTACAGCAGTGGTATTACAATAACCAGTTTGTGGTGAAGAGACTGCCTTTTTTTCACCGGCTTTAGGTCCAGGGACTGGTTTCTCAAAAGTGATTTACCTTAACTTATCATAAAGCAGTTTTACTCAAAGTAGCAAAACTGTCTCCAGAACCAAACCTGAAGGGACATGAGGACCACTGACTGCAGGTTAGGGTGAAACTTCCACGTTAGCGCTACATTCTAGTCAATTCAGGAAGTACACACAAACTCAAATTCTCTCCAAGTGTTTTAATGAAGACATTTTGGAACTGGAAGTTGGCGGACTTTCTGAATTCACTGAAAATCCAACAGAATTGGCACCCAACCCTGAAAATGAACAGTGGCACAAGATGGCTCCAATAAAGTTTAACCAGACGGAAGGCAGGCACATTCATGTTAGTGAAGGTCATACTGAAGACAGAACGCACTGAGAAAAGTACATCAGATCAGGCATGTGAAAGAACAGCTGTCTGGGGTCTTAGGAGAGCTTGTGAGGGCAGCATGAAGCAGACTTGGTGGAGGCAAAGAGGGCAAAGTCAGATGGAGAACACTTACCCAGTAATGGGACTACAGATGAAATGAGGGGATGAAATAAAAAGGGGGAAAATCAGCTAAATAAAAAGCAGTGAACTGAAGCCAATTTAAAAACAGTGACACAAAGCGAAACTAGTTAAATGGGTAGGTTGTGACTGTGATGCTTCCCATTCATGAGCAAGCTGCTTCCATTGCATTCTAAGAACAAAAGCATCAAGTAAAACACATAACACATTCATGTTGTCTTTATAAGCACCATCAGAAGATTCACAGCGAATCACATCAAATCACCGCCTGATCATTTCAAGCAAAAAGAAACAAAAAAATGAATGAATGTGAGATGAAAGCCTAATGCCATGCATAACATAAAACTTGGCATGATGTAGTTCAAACACACACGGGCTGTTTTCCCGGACACAGATTCAGACTCAACATGGACTGACAAATACAGCATCTTGAATCGGAGGCCGGGGAAATGTCCCTTAGTAAATCAACCCCTGGCAGGACGGTTGGGGTGCAGTGAATTGTGGGATGTAGGCTTGATTCCGTGTAGGAGGGGCAGAATGAGGGCACCGTCCTGAGTTTGGGGTGTGGCGGGGCGTGGCTGGGTGTGGCACGCAGGAGCATGACAGTGCTGTAGCAAGGCCACATTATTTACATTAACATGACACAAGCACCCAAACAGATGTTTGGCTGGAGCCATTTCTCAGGTACATCTGGACCAGTGTTCTGCACTATCATCCCACCTGGAGCCATTTCTCAGGTACATCTGGACCAGTGTTCTGCACTATCATCCCACCTGGAGCCATTTCTCAGGTACATCTGGATCAGTGTTCTGCACTATCATCCCACCTGGAGCCATTTCTCAGGTACATCTGGACCAGTGTTCTGCACTATCATCCCACCTGGAGCCATTTCTCAGGTACATCTGGACCAGTGTTCTGCACTATCATCCCACCTGGAGCCATTTCTCAGGTACATCTGGACCAGTGTTCTGCACTATCATCCCACCTGGAGCCATTTCTCAGGTACATCTGGACCAGTGTTCTGCACTATCATCCCACCTGGAGCCATTTCTCAGGTACATCTGGACCAGTGTTCTGCACTATCATCCCACCTGGAGCCATTTCTCAGGTACATCTGGACCAGTGTTCTGCACTATCATCCCACCTGGAGCCATTTCTCAGGTACATCTGGACCAGTGTTCTGCACTATCATCCCACCTGGAGCCATTTCTCAGGTACATCTGGACCAGTGTTCTCCACTAAGCCCCTATATGGGGCTGCTTTGATGAATAACACAACATAAAGCAAACCTCAATGCAGTGGGGGTAGAAATCTGGTCAGGGTTGTCGTATAGCGTTCAGACCAATAGACAATCTGTTTTATTGTTCCAATTCTAGATATTGAGACATGACATTGTTTTAAGCAACTGCCAAGTCAATGTCTTTCTTTGGGAAAAAAAACAAACATTCTTTCAACACAAATAATAACCACTTAAACGGTTTAAATTTGAATCACAGAAAGACTAAGACTAATCATACTATAAATTACATTATTATAGACCCACTTTCGTGGAACTCTGGAAACACTGGGCATTAACTTGAAATCTTCCCCATCTTAAATGGACCACTGACAGGGCTTACACAGAACGTTGTCATGTAAATGCATCATGATAATGCAGAAACCACTCAAATAGAACCTCTGACAGAACCCATCTACTCTAAAAAAATAAAATAAAAAATAAAACCTACAGACAGATCTTAGAGAAAACAATGAATTCTGAAACACCTACTTCTTCTGCAATTTCCTGTTCTTCTCTGCAGGGCCGCCTAGCTTGCTGAGCCCCAGTGCATCCTGGGGAGAGTTCTCCGCGTCTGGGGTACCAGCTGAGAGGACAGACAAAGGGTCAGAGGTCAACTTTAGTCCAGGTTGTCCAGGTTACTATACGTGGTCCTCCTTTCGGTGCCTAAGCAACATGACCATGGGGTTTTAGGGAAAGTGAGGGGCTGACCTTGGTTGCCTGGAGAGTCCTTGGGGCCAGACGGGCCGGTCCTTCCCTTCTCCTTCTTACCGAAGAGGCGTCCAAATGACGACTTGATGCTCTTCTTCTTGGCCGCCTTGTTCAAGGAGTCCTGACTGCTGTTGCTGCTGCTGGGGTTACTACCCTGGCCGTCCTGCAGGGCGCCGATACTGAGACAGAGACGCAGAGAGATCAATGAAACAGATCAAGCAGGCACAAGGGGGTGGGGGGTCGTTGCTTTCCAAAACCAACTGGAAGCAACATATTGACTTGAAGCATGGAATTCGTTGCTCACCCGCGGATGTCGCGGATGTCCTCTTGACTGGCAGCGTGGACCGCCCCCTTGTGCAGGCGCATGGAGCGCGGGGTGGTGGGGGGCGACGTCTCGCACTGGATGGTGGCCTTGTCATCCTGGGCAGACTGCACACAACACAGACAGCCAGTCAGACAACGACCTCTCAGGGGTAAGAGGGCAAGCAGAGCAGAAGACGTTTGTCAAAGAGCTCCCGCAATTATTTTCTGTACAGAGCCCTACGGGTATGGAGGAGGAGTCAGAAACAGAGAAAATGACAGGCATGCCCGTGCAAATGTTAATTTAGGAACGTTTTGACGACACGGAGGGTTTAAAGGAGCATTAGAGGGTAGGTCAGGGACGGGGGGTACCGTGAGGTCAGGGACGGGGGGGGTACCGTGAGGTCAGGGACGGGGGGGTACCGTGAGGTCAGGGACGGGGGGGTACCGTGAGGTCAGGGACGGGGGGGTACCGTGAGGTCAGGGACGGGGGGGTACCGTGAGGTCAGGGACGGGGGGGTACCGTGAGGTCAGGGACGGGGGGGGTACCGTGAGGTCAGGGACAGGGGGTACCGTGAGGTCAGGGACAGGGGGTACCGTGAGGTCAGGGACGGGGGGTACCGTGAGGTCAGGGACGGGGGGTACCGTGAGGTCAGGGACGGGGGGGTACCGTGAGGTCAGGGACGGGGGGTAATGTGGACAACAGATTTGGTTAGAGATGAGGGGCGGAGTTACACACAATTAGGGGTGTGGTTACATAACAAGGGTGGGGCAACGTATATAAGGGGAGGAGCGATTTGTGGTCGAAAGGGTTGCAGGAGTGAGAGGTTGCAGGGGTGGGTTAAAAAGTGAGGTTTCGGCAGATATAAATCAGGCTGGAGGTTTTGACGGCAGGGTTCAGACTGGGTATGGGAAGGGAGAGACCGCGACAGCTTGCGCCGCCTCTAGATTACCTTCCTGCGGTGCTTGCGCAGGTCGCTAGGCTGAAGCCCGGCAGCGAGGGGGGGGGGGGAGAAGAGAGGAGGTTAGTTTCACAGACTACAAGCAGGACTCGGGGGCCCAGCGCACACAAACACCCCCAAGAGAGAGTGTGCGCGTGTAGAGGAAGAGCGTCCTCCAAAGACAAACACCACACAAACGCAGACAAAGTAGAATTCAGCAAGCAGTTGAGGGCAAAAAAAACAAAAAAATGGTCCTCACCATTCTAACACACACACAAAGTTCGTACAGCTACCCTCATGGGGACCAGAAAATAGAAATTGCATGCTCCCTTGCCCTAATCTTAACCCTAATCTAACCCTAACCTCAATAAAGTAACATTTATGCCTAAACTTTACCTAGATGTAATGCCTAACCTTAACCCTAAACTTAACCAACAACGCCTGGACCTTAAAGAAACCCCAATTCTAACTATAAAATACATTTTAAGATTGACCCTAAACCTAAACTGACTTTTGCTTCACGGGGACCGGCAAAAGGTCCCGATTAGGCCAATTTTTTCTGGTTTTACTATACTCATTGGGACATTTGGTCCCTATGAGTTCAGTAAGGGCTAACCCACCCAAACACACTGCAGTGTCTAGGGAATCTGATGAGAATCACACTCATAATCAAAGGTCAGCGGAAACAAATGGAGAGTGAAAACCATAGAAATAGGATCTACATGAAAGATCTCAACGAGGCAATACAGGTGGATTGGAGACAGACTGAAGTTCCAAAGCCTGTTCTATAGATTGTATTTCTATGATGAAAACCACTGCAAAATAAGAGACATCATACAGGAAAATAATTGATGGAAATGGGTGTCTGATATTTTTTTCCGGGGGGGGGGGGCAGTCTGGGCTAGTGGCCTAGTCAGTGCTTAAAGGGGTCGCTCTCACACACACCAATCAAAGAAAGCTGCAGTGCTCTTTGTTAACCTGGTAACACAGGGGGGCAGACACCCTAACACTTAAAGCATCTGATCAGAAACCGAACGGATGCTGGAACAAATCCTAGAGCTGTCCAAATGGAACATCTGTTGTTCTGTCGGACCAAAATACTTAACCCTAATTGCTTCTCTGTAGTTACTTTTGGACACCTAAAGGGAGAGGCCTGGATTATGTTTAGGCCATTTGCACTAAAAGATAGAAAACTGTGTGAACAAAAGTTTTCGGTTTGAAAATGTTTTGCCACATTGTGCCCTAATGAGCACAACCCAGGACTGTGTTAATAACATGTGACCTGTGTCATATGACAGAGGAGTGGGTGAGGCAGGGTTAATGTGCCCCAGAATGCCTTGCTGCAGCCTGGTATCTCGAGTCAATAAACAACTGGAGAAGATGCAAATATTTCCACTAATGACTCACTTCCTTCATTCATCTGACGGAACCACGACAACAGGAAGTGATAAGAGTATTATCAAGATAGGGGGAGGACATGGGGAGGGGTGAGGGAGTATGGGGGAGGAGAGTGAGAATAAGGGGGAGAGAATAAGGAAGAATGTAGATAAGGACAGGGACGAGAAACAGCGAGAGAGAATGTAGAAGAAAAGATAGTGAATGAACGAATCTGACCGTAATGCCTGTGACTCTACACTGATCCACTTAGTGTTCTTTGTCTTTTTCTGAGATAAATTTGTGTGTCAACGTGTGGACGAACGAAACAAATACCAAAATAGTTGATCTTTGGTATTTTTACTTTACGCTCATAGAAAAACGACTACTGTTCCATTGTGATGATTTATTCCAGCACAGCCCAACACCGGGTGTACAAAACCTCCCCGAATCTTAGTTTATTACATTTTGTTACGTTTATTATTCCGATTCTGGTTAGATGCTAATTTCATTTTGTTGTACTGTACTTGTACTGTTCAATGACAAAAATAAGCTTAATCTAATCTCAATGTCTAGACGTTGTTTTGCTTTTCCTGGACCAGGGACAAGGTCACGGTGTGAGTGCGACCCCTGTCTGACTGAAGAGACGGGGGGAGCAGAAAAGCGGTACCTGGAGGTAGCATGGAGCATGGCTACAGGCGGGGGGGGCGCTAATGCTAGCAGCCATGTGAGGGAGGTAAGCTACTGTGTGTCGGTGGGACAGAGACCTCTGGAGGGCATAGGGGTCATACAGGCAGTGCTGAGAGAAACACAGGCAGATGTTAGGGACGCCATCACCCAAATGTAACAATGAGCCCAGATGATGACAGGCTGGAAGCCAGACAGAACATCTACAGCCCAACACTGAATGACTGACGTGTCCGTAGTGGCATGGGCAAAACACGAACACAGGACGGAAACGTAAACACGTTTTCTAAGTGACAAAAAAACAGCAGCAGATCTCACAACACGTGAAACCAAAACCCTGTAGAATAGCATGAACATGAGACGGAGTTATGGTGTTACTAGCGTAGAGAGATTTCAGTGCATTTATTGAAAAGAAAGGACTGAGAGAGACAGACAGACAGACAGACAGACAGAGAGAGACAGACAGACAGACTGAGAGAGACAGACAGACTGAGAGAGACAGACAGACAGAGAGACAGACAGACTGAGAGAGACAGACAGACTGAGAGAGACAGACAGACTGAGAGAGACAGACAGACTGAGAGAGACAGACAGACTGAGAGAGACAGACAGACTGAGAGAGACAGACAGACAGAGAGACAGACAGACTGAGAGAGACAGACAGAGTTATAGGGTGGTGGTTTCAGAGTAGACAGTTTGTGTTGTATTTTATGACAGCTGAGGTATGGAATGGATGGAGAGAGAAATGACAAAACAGAAAGAGAAATGACAAAACAGAAAGAGAAATGACAAAACAGAAAGAGAAATGACAAAACAGAAAGAGAAATGACAAAACAGAAAGAGAAATGACAAAACAGAAAGAGAAATGACAACGGGAACAGACCAATGGCTGACAAACGTGGTTGAACTCAAACTACAGGATGAGCGTGGTGGCCAATCCAAACCTGACCATGAGCCCCCTTTACACTTGAAGATCTGAGAGGATTCGACAGCTGGAGGCGACATGGCGAAACGTCCACCAAGCCAGAGGGCAGCAATTCCCAAGTGGCTTCCACCGGTCAAACCCAGTCAGATGTCCATAACGGGCGGTCGGTTGGGGACGGAGCGGAGCGGGGGTTCCCTCACCAGGGTCATGACCCCCATGCGGTCCACCTCTCGGTTGGGGCTGCGGTTGGAGATGCGTCGCGGGGTGGAGCTGCCCGACCCGGGGGGCGAGGACCCGGCCATGGAGGATGGCGGGATGGAGCTCATTGAGCGGAAGCGGTTGCCCCCCAAGCTGTCTCCGCTGCCCACGCGGCTCTCGATCTCCTCCGCCCGCATGGCAGTGTTCTCCTTCTCCTCCTGGATCATCCTGAAGGGGGGGGGGGGGTTGCATTTTAATTCCCTCTGCATCCAAGCGTCTCTACTATCGGACCAGACCTTTCGATAAAGATAAAACCAACAAAGGCGGAACCGGTCAGCGGCGGGCGATCCTACCTGATCTCATTGTTGATGGCATCCAGCTGCTCCTGCAACATGAGGGCCAGGGTCTGGGCGTCGGCCTGGCCGGCGGGAGACAGCAGGTCCACGGAGCTGAACATGGTCTCCCGCTCCTCGTCCTCCAGGTCCGACGCGTCCATGTCCGACTCAAACGCCTGGGCCACGTTGGCCAGAACGTTGGCCTGTTGCACGCGCTCCCACTCCTGTTCGTTTAGCGTCTGGACCTGAGGAGGAGGAGGAGGAGGGGAGGAGGAGGGTAACAGGGCAGGTTACCGAGAGTCAAAAGAACAGAAACTACAGCTAACCAGTAATCGGACCACCTGCGGGCCCTGACAGAGTTTCACAGCAAAAGGCTGAAGAATAACAGACATAATCCATCACCGTCCTGGTTCCCGTCCCCCTGACTTACATGTCTCTGATGTCCAGAGAGGAAGCAGGAGAGAGGGAGAGAGAACATCACATGAAGGACTCCGTGAAACAGAGTTGGTGTGAACCGAGTGGAAGAGACCTCCACCGGCAGACTCCGCCCACACCCAGGCTGCGTCTCCGAGGGGCGGGGCTTACCTTGGATGGCTCGTCCCGTAGCGCGGCCAGACGACCCTTCTGAGGCCGCCTCAGCACCAGCGCGCTGCCATAGTGGTCAGAGTGGCTGTCCATCATGGAGGAGGCCGACACCGGGTACCTGAAGTCTGGGGTGCTGCCCAGGTGGGACCGTCTGAGAGCACACACACACACACACAGAGACGCACACACACACACAGAGACGCACACACACACACAGAGACGCACACACACACACAGAGACGCACACACACACACAGAGACGCACACACACACACAGAGACGCACACACACACACAGAGACGCACACACACACACAGAGACGCACACACACACACAGAGACGCACACACACACACAGAGACGCACACACACACACAGAGACGCACACACACACACAGAGACGCACACACACACACAGAGACACACACAGAGACACACACACACACAGAGACACACACACACACAGAGACACACACACACACAGAGACACACACACACACAGAGACACACACACACACACACAGAGACACACACACACACACACAGAGACACACACACACACAGAGACACAGTCAACTCTGCCTGTTTGTTTGCAGTGGGCCCTAGTGTCTAGAGTAGAGACGGCTTGGAACCCTTGTCAGTTCAGAAACAATATTCTATAACCTATAGGTCCTGGTCCTGACCCATGTATTTCTACAGCTCAGGTCCACAAGCCTTACTCGTTTGAGATCTCTGGTCTAGAACTTTGCATTGTTCAGAGCCAGAAGTATATTTCTAAACAGTTCCAAGAAATCACTTGATTCCTGCCAGTTTTGAGACTCTCTCAATCCCAAAGGCCAGAGCTCTGGCCAATTGTGTGCCACAGTCCACCTCAGCCAATCCCACGTGGACCAGGCCTGCCAACGACGAGGAAGCAGCTTACCCATGATGCAGCAGGGAATTGCTCCTGCTCCTGTCCTGCTCGTTTTCCGCCCGCATCGTCTCAATCTGGATCAGCAGCTGTTCCTGAGAGATGGGAGGGAAGATGGAGAGGGCGTAGGAGGCACAGAGACGGAGTGGAAGGAAAAGGGGGGGAGAAGGGGAGGAAAGAATGAGAGGGGGAGGGAGGAGAATAAAGAGCGAGGAGAGCGGATGGAGGTAGGAAGAATATGACGGGAGGAGAGAGTTGTCAAAGGAGGTGGGTAAAGGTCTGTTTGTTCTAGTGACCACAGAGAACAAGTCCTTACCTTCTCATTGTGGGCCTCCTCAATCATCTTCTTGGTGTGCTCCAGATCTCTGATGAGCGCGTTCTGAAGACGGACGACAGGAGAATCAACATCATTCAGACACGGACAATCACCACCACACTGTTCTGGATGGACTCGCAAGCAATTAAGATTCAATTACGTTGCTCAGGGATTTTTCAGCTTGCTGGCTCGAGGATTCAATATTGTAACCTTTTATTTACTGGTCGGATGCTCTATCCCAGTGTTTCCCAATCCTGGTCCTGGGGACCCCAAGGGGTGCATTTGCGCCCAAGCACTCACACACGTCATTCAAATGTTGCCCTACCACCTACACACTTGATTGGTGTACTCAACCTATCATCAAGTATTTAATTTAAATCAGGTGTGAGAGAGCTGGGGCAATAACTAAAACGTGCACCCTTTTGGGTCCCGAGGTCCAGGATTGGAAAACACTGCTCCACCTGACACCCCTTAAATCTTATTGGCTTCCTGTCTAGAAACAATGAGCATGCACACTGTTAGCCCCGCCCACCTTGTCCTCCAGGGCAGACATCCTCTCCTTCAGGTGGAGCTGGAGCCTCTCATTGGATTCTGACAACAGCTTGTCAACGGTCTCCGACAGACGCCTGTTGTGCTCCTCGTTCATCTTCTCCCGCTGGCGAGCCTTCAGATCACAAACAAATCAACAGACATGTTCGTTAGAAAAGCTACCAGAAGCGGCAGAGAAACAAACTTACCGCTACCATGTTGAAAGGATGTTTGAAGACACACCAATAAGCAATACATTTGACATTTTTCTCTTAATAGATCTTCTGATTACGGGTAGAATATATCTGATCGATTATTTGACCGACGGCCAGCCAGGTTGACCGACGGCCAGCCAGGTTGACCGACGGCCAGCCAGGTTGACCGACGGCCAGCCAGGTTGACCGACGGCCAGCCAGGTTGACCGACGGCCAGCCAGGTTGACCGACGGCCAGCCAGGTTGACTGACAACATGCAAGTGACCTTTGGCCCCGTCTCACCCTAAGCAGTTCCTGGTTTTTCTCCTCCAGCTGAGCTTCCATCTGCCTCAGCCTCTCCTCCACGTTACCATGACGCTCTTCTGCCTGTGGTACAGAGACACAGATTTGATCAAACACCTCCCACCCCAAAAAACGGCCTAGACCCCGACTCTTAACCCTCTGTTGGATCTGACAGGACTGGGTGTGGAGGGGGTGGGGGGTGTAGAGCAGAACAGCCAAACTCCATATGAAAACCATGACTTGAATACATTCCAGCGTACAACAACACAAGAGCAACATGGGGGAAAGCTGAGGCAAGTTCTCTCATGCTCCTGGGTCTACAGTGGAGAGGGGAGACAGTCACTGGGTCTACAGTGGAGAGGGGAGACAGTCACTGGGTCTACAGTGGAGAGGGGAGACAGTCACTGGGTCTACAGTGGAGACGGGAGACAGTCACTGGGTCTACAGTGGAGACGGGAGACAGTCACTGGGTCTACAGTGGAGACGGGAGACAGTCACTGGGTCTACAGTGGAGACGGGAGACAGTCACTGGGTCTACAGTGGAGACGGGAGACAGTCACTGGGTCTACAGTGGAGACGGGAGACAGTCACTGGGTCTACAGTGGAGACGGGAGACAGTCACTGGGTCTACAGTGGAGAGGGGAGACAGTCACTGGGTCTACAGTGGAGAGGGGAGACAGTCACTGGGTCTACAGTGGAGACGGGAGACAGTCACTGGGTCTACAGTGGAGAGGGGAGACAGTCACTGGGTCTACAGTGTGTTCTGTGGAGGAGAATGTCCTCAGCTAACTGGAAAAATGCCAGGCCAGTGCAGAGAGATGATGTAACCCCGCCTGTAGATATGACTATTAAAATAAAAAAGGCTACTCAAAATGCCAGTGACTACGTAAAACTCTGCCAAGCGAGGGCCCTCTCCTGCCACTCCAGAACCCTGTGGGGGGCGGGGTTTCCTGCACCCTCTGAGCAAATTAAGTGGTGGTTCCTGTTTGTGTTAGATTCTAGAGGTATTTTTAGAGGATGAGGGTGTAGACAGAACAAGAGGGGGGGGGGGGGTGAATGGAGAGATAGGACTAAGTGTTTAACAGGCTTTAGATGATTAGGGGGAGGCAGTCAGGTGTGGACGATAGCAGGACCTCAAAACTGACATCTTAACCCCAACCACCCCCCCCCCCCCCTGTGACATTTATGCATCGCCTCACCCATCAAGCACTGACCCAAGCAGGAGAAGAAATCAGTGAGTCATCGTTATGAAATCTGACAGAGGTGGACTGGCTGGAGTTTCACGAGAGAAAAACAGAATAAGAGAAATATAGGGAGAGAGAGGAAACTAAGTAGTCAGTGGCCCTTTTCTAATTTCGGACATTTGTGGCACTGGACGCTGTTCAGACCAATTGGACTGGGAAAGAAGCCCCAGAGGCCGGCTGATGACGGCTGCGGTTTAATCGTTATCAAACACGTTCTGAACACTACATTGGGTTAGGGTGCTGCGTTTCAACAGCACTTCCCGTGCTGAGCCTCCCACCAGGATGTAAACCAACGACTGGCGAGGCCAAACATCCATAAATAGACCTGCGTGGGCATTTGGAGCCTGAGCGTGTGGTTGGCTGCTTCTATAGGAGCGTCCAGGGGGACATAACCATTGTTCTGTCAGCACAAAGTAAAAGAAAGTAACTCTCAACAGAAGCATCTGTCTACAAGGGTGTAGGAGATGGGGGCTTTATCGGGCTGCAGTCGCAGAAGAGGGACTTTCCCCTCACACATCCTGGGGAGGCGGGCGTCTCTGGGGACATTAATGACGCTGACCTTGGTGAGAGCCGCCACCCTCTGGGCTAGCTCCGCCTCCACTTCAGGCAGAGTCTCCGCCTTCCTGAGGGTCTGCTGCAGCTTCTGCTCGGCCAGCTCCAAGCGCTCCTGTAGCTGCCGGTTCCTCTCCTCCATCTGTCAGAAGCACAAACACAGACACAGTGACCCAGGGTGTCAGACAAACCTGCGCGGCGTAAGTGGTTAACATAGGGAGACGAAGAAAAGGAAGAGGCGAAGAAGAGGAAAAGGAGAGACGAAGAAAAGGAAGAGGCGAAGAAGAGGAAAAGGAGAGACGAAGAGAGACAAAGAGAGAGAGCCAAAGAGGAAGGGGTGTGAGAGAACGAGGGGGGACGGACGGACGGACACGGAGGGGGGATGAAGGGAGAGATGGGGGGGTGAAGAAGAGGGGGGAGAGATGAAGAAGAGGGAGACGAGGATAAAGGAGAGATGAAGAAGAAAAAGGAAGGAGGAAGAAGACAGAAAATGAGAGAGCAGCCAGATAAGAATAAATAGGAAACAGTAGTGAATGTCTTTGAGGCGTCTGACTCTGTGCCTGCTGGGCTGGGCACTCTATGAATGCAGCAGGAGGGGTCCTGTCACTGCCAGGACCCTGCAGGCTCTTCCTGCTGTCAGAAAAGGCAGACAATCAAATACCCCCAAAACACTGCAAGGCGGACCACACACTCCAGAGGAGAAAAAACCCTAGTTGAAAACCTCAGCGTACAGTGCAGGCCAGAAGTATTTGGACAGTGAAACAAGTTGTGTTGCTCTGGCTCTGTACTCCCGACACTGGATTTGAAATGATACAATCACAGTCTTGAAGCACACGGACTGCTTTAACCTGAGGGTATTTTCACCCATAACAGAGGACCCATTTAGGACCCACGCCTTGCACATCCTCCCCACATTAAAGGGTACCAACAGTATTTGGACAGGCGTCTTCACAGCGTGGAAAAGAAAATGGAACTCGCATACCAACCGCTGTGAAATGATGTGGAGGGGTGTTATGTTTCTGGCGTGTATGGAGGCACGTGAAACTGGCTCACTTGTCTTCATTGATTATGTCATCACTGACAGCAGCAGAATTATGCATTTTAAGTGCAGAGAAACACTGCCCACACAGATACAACCAGATCCCTCAAAACCAAGGTCACTACACCTTCCAGCCAGACAAGGAGCCAAAAACACCACGAAGGATACCAAGGACTTTTTCACGTCCAAAAATGTGGAATGTTCTTGACTGGCCAATTCAATCTATAAACCTGAATCCAAGTCATCGAATGGAAAGAATTTGCAACTAAAGTACTAAATATGACAACTCCAATTACTTTTGATCCCATAAAATGTCAGGGACTATGTACAAGAGGGCTGTAATTTCTATATAGTTAAAAAATTAACTCTCCCTTAAACAGTGACTAAGAGGTTACATTTCAAATCTAATGCACTGGAGCCCTAAGCTGAAACAGCAAACCTCTGGACAGTCCTGTTTACTCAGACCTGTCGGGACATTCGCCTCCGTCCCACAACCTCTGGACTGTCCTGTTTACACGGACCTGTCGGGACATTCGCCTCCGTCCCACAACCTCTGGACTGTCCTGTTTACACTGACCTGTCGGGACATTCGCCTCCGTCCCACAACCTCTGGACTGTCCTGTTTACACGGACCTGTCGGGACATTCGCCTCCGTCCCACAACCTCTGGACTGTCCTGTTTACACGGACCTGTCGGGACATTCGCCTCCGTCCCACAACCTCTGGACTGTCCTGTTTACACTGACCTGTCTGAACAGGGACTCCTTGTTGGCCACTTCGTTCTCCAGCTTGTCGTTGAGGTCATGTACCGAGGTGGCCTCACGCTGTGCCGCCAAGTACCTCTTCTCCAGGGTGACGATGCGCTCCTCCATGTCCTCCTTCTGGGCCATAGACTGTAGGAGGACAGATGGACATCAGTAACTAACACACTAACACGCCCTCCCATGTGTCTCTCCGCAGGCAGTAACAACATGCAGCATTATACCTCCCGTAGGTCTCTCTGCAGGCGCGTGTTCCCGTCTTCACTCTTGATGAGGTCTTTGCGGGCTGTGTCTAGATCCTCCTCCAGCTCGTTGATGCGCCCGGTCATGACCGCCATGCGCTCCTTCATCTGCCCCAGGTCGGATGTCTGCCGGTCCACCACCTCTTGCAGCTCTCCCACCTTCCCACGATCCTCCTCCTGGCTCATAGAGCCGTCCGAGGACCGCTGGGGACGAGATAACATTCAGCCATCTGAAACACAGCCCTGCTGAACTTTGACCCCTGAACCCTGACCCCCAACACTTCCCCATGATCCTCTTCCGTTTAGCTGCCCGGAGCACAGCCCTTGTCTCATGAGCCTGGGGTGGAGGGGCCCCTACCTTGCCATTCGTGGTTGGTGTGTCCTCAGTGTTGTGGTTGAGCCCCTCCATTCCATCGCCCAGCGATCTCTTCTGGCTGCTCTGCTCCCGAAGATAGGCCATCTACCAGAAGACAGTATTTTATTAGTCACCTGACGGGGCATTTAATTGCACCAGCCAAGGCAAATAATGACATTGTTCCAAGACCCATTTTAGCTCGACAGTGCCATGTCTACTTCAGTAACAAGACCGCTCTTCACACAATATGGGTAACAATTCTGGAAACATTTAATAAAATAAAAGCTCACAGTTACCAACTCTATGGGTTTAAAGACCACAGTTACCAAGACAACCACACAGCCTCTGAACCCGCCCACTGACACACACACACACACACACACACATTTCAGAAGTGTGTGTGTGTGTGTGCGCGCGTGTGAGCCTGAATGTCACTGAACTGCCAGGCTGATTCCCTCCTCCTCGACAGAGATGGAGGGAGGAATGGGAGTGCAGAGGACAAATCTAGGCCACATTCCCATGATCCTCTGGGCCTTTTGTCATTTCCTATTCACCGCTCTGCGGGATATGGGTGACTGTCCATTCATCACTCACAGTGTCAAGGTCTTTGACAGTGAAGCAATTAATCAGGCCTCTATCAATGCATCTGTGACACAGTACAGTGAGAGCACAAAGGAGACTTTAAATTACATAACTTTTTTTATTTCCATGTTTTAACAGCTAGAAAAAGGAAGTAATCTTTAATTTCAACCCTCCCCGCCCTGGAAAATTACGGAGGGCTGTTTCCATGGGTCACAGGGGAGTGAATCTCACACACACACATTCCAAACGGGCTGGTCCTGACTGGGCTAGGTTGATCCACCTGTCGGTGACAGCCAGGAGACAGAGGGGTGTATTTTAAGGGTGGTGACTCGTACCTCTTTGTGTGATGATGTGAGCTGTTCTTCCAGCGTACTGCATCGTTCCAACGCCACCCGTAGCCTCTCTCTGACCTGGAACACACCGGAGACTTCCATTACCTAGCGGCCACCAAACCTCGACGGAGGCGGCGGAAAGGCAGACCGCCTATTCGCCCTCCACATTAACATGTCTCCTTGGTGCCACGGGAGCTCCCAGGTGAACTACAATGACATTTTGAATAAGCCCTGGGGCCGATTTGAATTCCACACGTGTTTGTTGTCGCCTAAAAATTAATTATCCGGTTTTATTTGGCCAGGCACACGGCGCGCCCATAATAATCGCAAAATTATTAAGTCACTCCCACACACACACCTTCTCGTCCAGGGCTTTGTGGTGCTCAAACAGAGACTTCAGGGCCTTGAGGACCTCCACCTCGCTGGAGACGCCAGCTGGAGACTGGGCCTGCCTCTTCACCACTGTCATCCTCAGGCTGCGCTCGTGACGAGACACCAGGCACTCCAGGTGCTCCAGGAGGAGCTGTGGAAAAGAACCAAACAGCAGATGACGCACGCACACACAAAAGCCATCCCCAGGCTGCAGAAGGAATCAAGGGCAAGATGGCGCCTATTATACAGAACCAATCGTCCCAGACCTACAGTAGTACATAAGGACTAGGGGGGCACACAAGGATTGGGAGAGAGTTTACGTGTGTGTGTGTGTGTGTGTGTGCGCGTCACTCAATCTCATCTTGTGGATCAGCTCAGGAGGATCTGACAGCCCAGACTGATCCGTTAATCCCCTTCTCTCCCTCTGCCCCTCCTAAGACCCCTTCCACCCTCAGGCCCCCCTCCCTCACCTCCGCACCCCCCCGCCCCCCCACTCCTCCTACACCTCCTCATCCCATCCCTCTTCTTGTCCCTCTTCCACAAAACAAAGTGCCAATAATATTTACGTATAATACACATATTTACATGAATATTTACATGGTGTGTGGGTGTGCCTGTTTGCATGGGTGAGGATAGTGTTTCCAACTGAGCAGGGTCAGTGGAGGTGGTTATTCAGGTCTGAAGCAGGGTCAGTGGAGGTGGTCAGACAGGTCTTGGCTCCTTGACCGCTGACATGGTGCACCCCAGTGAGGAGGAGAGAAGGCCAGGGGACACAACCCAGGGGGACCCCAGTGAGGAAGAGAGAAGGCCAGGGGACACAACCCAGGGGGACCCCAGTGAGGAAGAGAGAAGGCCAGGGGACACAACCCAGGGGGACCCCAGTGAGGAAGAGAGAAGGCCAGGGGACACAACCCAGGGGGACCCCAGTGAGGAGGAGAGAAGGCCAGGGGACACAACCCAGGGGGACCCCAGTGAGGAGGAGAGAAGGCCAGGGGACACAACCCAGGGGGACCCCAGTGAGGAAGAGAGAAGGCCAGAGGACACATCCCAGGGGGACCCCAGTTAGGAGGAGAGAAGGGCAGAGGACACATCCCAGGGGGACCCCAGTGAGGAGGAGAAAGGCAGAGGACGCACCCCAGGGGGACCCCAGTGAGGAGGAGAGAAGGGCAGAGGACGCATCCCAGGGGGAACGCAGTGAGGAAGAGAGAAGGGCAGAGGACACATCCCAGGGGGACCCCAGTGAGGAAGAGAGAAGGGCAGAGGACACATCCCAGGGGGACCCCAGTGAGGAAGAGAGAAGGGCAGAGGACACACCCCAAGGGGACCCCAGTGCGGAAGAGAGAAGGCCAGAGGACACACCCCAGTGAGGAGAATAGAAGGGCTGAAGACACACCCCATGGGGACCTCAGTGAGAAGGGCGGAGGACACACCACAGTGAGGAGGAGAGAAGGTGTGGTGTCCAGAACCAGTGTTGTGAGCTTGGTAAACTGGTTCGGAAAGAACAACGGTATTTCATTCTGCAGTGAGCTCATTGAATGGCACTCTCATGTTCTCTAGGTGTGTAGCTGTCGTGTGATTAGCAATGGAAATGGCATCCTCTGTGGACGTGTTGTGGCAGAATGCAAACTGGAATGGGTCCAGCAATTCCATTATGACATGTCTCTTCTTGGGCCCTGGCAGGACAGTGGATGTACTTGCTGTCCAGGACATATGATCCTTAGTTAAACACAGACTCTAGCTTCAATCTGTATTCACTTTTTGCATCTTTATTAGATTAGGGACGCTCTCGTTGACCCATCGGGTCACACTTCGGGTTGATGTATGGTGACACTAAATGTTACAGCCTGGGCTCCTAGCAGGACCTTGGCTTCTCCGTTCTCCCAGCGTCTTGGTCCAAAACCATTTTGTGGGAACATCGTTATCAACACATTTAACGCCTGGGACCAATGTCGTATAGTCCTCAATGTAGGTAGAGACCTTTACAGATGAATCTATTGAATCCCCTCTTCTCAGAAGCCTCCCAACTCTCGCTCCCCTCTAACACCTCCCAAATTTTACTCCCCTCAAACACCTCCCTCCCCACGTGCACTTGCCTTCAGAACCCCCCCCCCCCCCCCTTCCTGAGGTGCATGTGTGTTTGTGTGTATACTTAGGCATGTGACTGACCCGTGTGTTGTTCCTCTCTGCCTTGAGCTCGGCAATCTCCTCCTCCCTCTCCAGGAGCTGCTCTCGGCACACGTTCACCTCTTTGGTCAGCGCCGCAAACTCCTGCAAAAGCAACACAACGTCTGGGTCACACCAACACTGAAAGGTCACGTCAGAGTTACGGTCAGGTCAAATGCCGTACGCATGAGCCATTAGTTTAGGGTCAAAGGTGAAAACTCTGGCACAACACCACCAGAGCTGAAGGAGGAGCAGTCGATGGTTGTGCACGTGCACTATGATTGGACCACTCTCGTGTTTTGCAACAGGTTAACGTTACGAAAACGTTATGAAGCACATTAACAACTGCTTTTTCCACAATGCTGAATGACCAGACGTCACCACGATACACTGCTGTGGTAACCAGGAAGCGTTACTGGACACTCCTGGAAAATAAACTGTTAAAACCTTGTATTTAAGTTCTGTCTGAAGAGGAGAAAATTATGAGATTGAACACCTGTGTCTCCAGTCTGATCTGAGCTTTCCAGCCTACAAGCACTTTGCAGCAACATAGTCTTATCACCAATGTACCCCAGCACATAGTAAGACTGGGGCCTGCCACACACACACACACACACACACACACACGTTTGTATAGCTACCCTCATGGGGACCAGAAAATAGAAATTGCATGCTCCCTTGCCCCAAACTTAACCCTAAACCTAACCATAATCTAACCCTAAACCTAAGCTTAACCTCAATAAAGTAACATTTATGCCTAAACTTTACCTAGATGTAATGCCTAACCTTAACCCTAAACCTAACCAACAATGCCTGGACCTTAAAGAAACCCCAATTCTAACTATAAAATCAATTTTGACCCTCAACCTAAACCCTGAGCCGGAAATTAACATTTGCCTCACGGGGCCCGGCAAAAGGCCCCAATGACGTCAATTTTTTCTGGTTTTACTGTACTAATTGGGACATTTGGTCCCCATTCGTTCAGTAAGACCTAGCACGCACGCACGCACACACCTCGCTGTCACAGTTAACTGAGTCAGGAGACCAGCAATATTTTATTGCTCAGCGCACTTTTAAAGCATCCAACATGCTCGCATCTACATTTTTTAAAACATGCCCCAATTATATGGGGCTGGCTAATTATATGGACAAAATACACATTTTAAAACGTCAACCAATTTATTAGTTCAGAGAATTGCTGATTATCTGTTGACCAGCATTAAAAATGTTGGGTTCAAAGACAGCCCTACCACACAGAGGAGGCTGTTTAACAGTAACATCCACTGCATGCATGGTCAAGCCCACAGAATGCCCATCCTTATATCAGGCCCTGTGGGACTCCCTTCTTGAGTTTAAATGCCTTCTTTCATTGTGTCTTTTTTCCTCTCTTGCCACCACGCTTCATCACCCTCTCCTTCACCCCCTGTTGTATTGAGCTACTTTGGAGACTGGCAGTGATTCTGCACTCCAGCCCATAGGAAGTTGTGACTGGCCTGACCAAGCGTATGTGGCCTTCCCCTTTCCTTGCTATACTCCTGAATACCAGACCTTGTCTGGTTAGTCTTAGGACAGCCGGCCCCAAAGAGGCCCCCTCTTAGGACAGCCGGCCCCAAAGAGGCCCCCTCTTAGGACAGCCGGCCCCAAAGAGGCCCCCTCTTAGGACAGCCGGCCCCAAAGAGGCCCCCTCTTAGGACAGCCGGCCCCAAAGAGGCCCCCTCTTAGGACAGCCGGCCCCAAAGAGGCCCCCTCTTAGGACAGCCGGCCCCAAAGAGGCCCCCTCTTAGGACAGCCGGCCCCAAAGAGGCCCCCTCTTAGGACAGCCGGCCCCAAAGAGGCCCCCCTCTTAGGACAGCCGGCCCCAAAGAGGCCCCCTCTTAGGACAGCCGGCCCCAAAGAGGCCCCCTCTTAGGACAGCCGGCCCCAAAGAGGCCCACTCTTAGCAAAGCCGGCCCCAAAGAGGCCCACTCTTAGCAAAGCCGGCCCCAAAGAGGCCCACTCTTAGCAAAGCCGGCCCCAAAGAGGCCCACTCTTAGCAAAGCCGGCCCCAAAGAGGCCCCCTCTTAGGACAGCCGGCCCCAAAGAGGCCCCCTCTTAGGACAGCCGGCCCCAAAGAGGCCCCCTCTTAGGACAGCCGGCCCCAAAGAGGCCCCCTCTTAGGACAGCCGGCCCCAAAGAGGCCCACTCTTAGCAAAGCCGGCCCCAAAGAGGCCCACTCTTAGCAAAGCCGGCCCCAAAGAGGCCCACTCTTAGCAAAGCCGGCCCCAAAGAGGCCCACTCTTAGCAAAGCCGGCCCCAAAGAGGCCCACTCTTAGCAAAGCCGGCCCCAAAGAGGCCCACTCTTAGCAAAGCCGGCCCCAAAGAGGCCCACTCTTAGCAAAGCCGGCCCCAAAGAGGCCCACTCTTAGCAAAGCCGGCCCCAAAGAGGCCCACTCTTAGCAAAGCCGGCCCCAAAGAGGCCCACTCTTAGCAAAGCCGGCCCCAAAGAGGCCCACTCTTAGCAAAGCCGGCCCCAAAGAGGCCCACTCTTAGCAAAGCCGGCCCCAAAGAGGCCCACTCTTAGCAAAGCCGGCCCCAAAGAGGCCCACTCTTAGCAAAGCCGGCCCCAAAGAGGCCCACTCTTAGCAAAGCCGGCCCCAAAGAGGCCCACTCTTAGCAAAGCCGGCCCCAAAGAGGCCCACTCTTAGCAAAGCCGGCCCCAAAGAGGCCCACTCTTAGCAAAGCCGGCCCCAAAGAGGCCCACTCTTAGCAAAGCCGGCCCCAAAGAGGCCCACTCTTAGCAAAGCCGGCCCCAAAGAGGCCCACTCTTAGCAAAGCCGGCCCCAAAGAGGCCCACTCTTAGCAAAGCCTCCTCGAATCCTTTTCCCAGACATTTTGTGCTTCAAATAAAATTGATTTCTGGTGAAACAATTAGTCAAACTTAACCCAATTCCTGGAAGATCCATTAGGGTTCTTAAAAATAGAAACTGCTAGGGACACATCCTTTTAGTGTAGTTTATCAGCCAATCATCCTTAACTCAGTAAGGTCACTCCCACCAAGGTCAACCTCAAGGGTTTTTGTCTAAGGCTTGTGTGTAAAGGGGATAATGATTAGCCAGCCCCCGAGGACACTGGGTCTTCCCTTCTCCTTTAACCCTTAAATCTACCTACGTTCTCAATCCATCCCTCTTTGACTCCCCTCATCGGCCCTGCACACAGCAACAGATTGTTTTTGTTCTTTAATATATTTTTGGGTATTTTATAACATTTAATGAAGGAGTAGAAAAACAAAAGACTAGGGAGACCGAAAGGAACAGCAGTGACCCGGACGAGCATGGGGCATGTGTGATCCAGAGTTAGGAGAAGGCTAAACCAGACAGACCCCGACATTCCCTCAGGCCAGGTTTTCCTGCACTCGTTAAGGTGCTTTCTGTTTCCACTCCAAAGCCATGTGCCATTTGTATGAAGTGGTCTCTCTTGCTGAACAAAGCCCTGACCAAACGGCATGGCAGGATCCCGTCCAAGGCCCCGTCCAAATGGAAAGGATTTTACTGTTCCTCTCCACAGATCCATCTAGGTCAGGACCTGGGCCCTATGCACAGGGACAAACCCAAAAGCTCACACACCATTTCTTCCCAAATTCCATAACTGAAAGATGGTCAATTTGTTATTGGGATTTTGAGTACCTACAGCATGCCAGTCTACATTCAGGCAATATAACAGATGACAATTTTTAGAACTACTAGTAAGTACACGCATTTACACTGCCTGTCTGTCGTCCTGTGCTGCCCGTCTGTCGTCCTGTGCTACCCGTCTGTGGTCTGTCTGTCTGTCATTGCAGAGCTAATAGAGGCATAGTATAGTGACTGTACCCTTGACTGAATGGGCCCCTTTAATGTCTGGCCTAAAGCTTCAGGGGGCAGAGATAATAGCCATGAAGATCCCTTTTACTAAGCCTGTCAGAGCAGTTTCCTGGAACATGATATACTGACCCGCAGAACTATTGGCTCCCGAGGTAAATAAGAACACGAAGAGCTCGATCTCACACTGAGTTTTATTCACACCCATGCTCAATTCCATTATTGATCCCCTTGTATTTAATACTTTGGCACCTTCCCTTTGCCAAGATAACAGCTCTGAAGCGTCTTGTGACGGAGTAGTGGAACACACTGGAAGGGAATTGATCCCCGCACAGAAAACCTCCAGATCCTTCTGTATTGAATGTGGGGGGGGCAATAACTGTGCCACGTTTTAGAATAAAATCATTATTTTAGATCAATCTGATGAACGATTACATATTTCGCAATCTTTTTCTGTTCATATTTACCTAGTGGTGTCAATAATTCTGTAGGGCTCTGCAGATATTAGGGTCACCAGTAGACTGGAACAGTGCCATTTGCAGGCCTATGTAAACCCAGCAAGAGCATACAGCAGACACGGAAAACACACATCCATCTGTGTGTACACACACACACACACACACACACACACTTGACCACACCACTCACCACAACCAAAAGGGCATGACTCACACTGACCTCACAGCCTGGGATGGAAATGCCGGGAGTCCACAAGTCAACTGAGACGTGGCGTCCGACCCGGCTCCGTGCGCAGCACGACTTTCAATCTACCTTTATGATCCAGGCCAGGGACGCACAACACGGTTACCATACAATATACTACATTAACCAGGCCTAACAGTCTACATGGCTGAAGGCCAGGACAAGGCTGAAGGCCAGGACAAGGCTGGTCAGCGCGCGTGCACGTGCACGTGTGTGTAAACAGTGCCTTAACCTCCCGCCTACCTCCTAATGATAGACGCCTGTGATTTAGAGGATGTGAGACATTAAGGAAAGCCTTGACGATGAACCTGTCCCGCCCACAAAGAGAAAAACCTGCACTTCCTAATCCTGTGTCTGGCCACATCAGAAGACGCATAATTCCCACAGATTACAGAGCCACAAAGAATCTTGAAACAAACGTAACGTTAAGTAGTGAAGTCAAATGACTAAATGTGAACAGAATATTTAACGATTTATTTGTTTTGATGAATCGTACGTTGTTGAAACAAAAATTGCATGTTGCTATTAATATAAGATTTAATAATCTTAATGTTGGTTTACTAATCCTGAGTGTTTATTTCACTTATAGTAATTATAACGTTGCTTAAACAATCATTCCCCATGCCAATATATCAGTTTTTAATAGAACATAGAGAGGGAGAGCAGAGAAAATAGTATCTACAGAAGCAGAGTTCAAGGTTGGATAGCCTTGAACCCCCACAGAGTTCAGCACTTATGTGATGATCAAACCAAACGCACACCTCCCCTATTAAATATGTATTGTTGGGATGGCGAATACACAGTTGTGCGCGCGTAACAGAAGATGGTATGATGTTACCGCTGGTCTTCTCATCTGTCAGATGATGACCCCTCAACCAAGGTCAACCTCTCTCCCCCACCCCTCTGACCAGAAACAAATGTACTGAAAGAGGGGAGGAATTACCTGAACTCAACCAATGAAAAAAGCTCCTTCACAATTTCCAGTGCAGGGAGATTTTGCAGCGCGGTCTAAAAATGAATTAAACCCAGGTCTGCTGGTGGTTTGGAGTTAGCAAGGAAATACAATGGCTGAATATATGAATACAGCAAACTACACCAGCAAAATACGTCAAAGCACACCGGCCGAATACGTCAAACAAAACCAGCTGAATATATGAATACATCAAATGACACTGGTTTTGTAAATAACAATCAGTATTGGTCGGCTTGTGTAAACACAGACTTGGATGCTGGACCACTTGAGAAAACACATGTAGGATAAATACCCCAGGCTGTTCTGCTTAAACCACATTACTCCAAGCATTTGCGGGACCAGAGCCAGAACTCCCCAGACAATGGGTTTGGTACTCCAGGCTGGGGGAGTTCATTATAACACACTAAGAACCAGGGCTATCAGCTGAAGTGTGTGTATTGTAACTTGAGTAACGCACTGGGCTGAACTCAAGTGTGTGCGCAGGTACACACAGGTACACACAGGTACACACAGGTACACACAGGTACACACAGGTACACACAGGTACACACACACACACACACACACACACACACACACACACACACACACACACACACACACACACACACACACACACACACACACACACACACACACACACACACACACACACACACACACACACACACACACGTCGGGCTGAGTTAAGCTGGAGTGTGGCCTGAACATAGCAGCGTCTACTCCTCTGCTTTAAGCTCCTATTTAGTCACATCTGGCACGAGACTGCAGCGGTACAGGTCTGGCAGCCTCCTGGCTGGAACAATTCTGCCTTTGTGTCGTCCTCCCTCTCTACCTCTCTGTCACGCTCTCTCTCTGTCCTTCTCCCTCTCTATCACGCACGCCGAGTCACAGAGTTTCCCCCTCGCTTCGTCTTCCCCTCCACCCATCTCTCCAACCCTGGTCACCATCTCAGGGTCTCCTCTGCTCTCATGCCTAGCCAGAGGCAGTCAACTCTGGGAGGGAATGAAAACACTGGTGTTGAAACTCCCTGTACAATGGCCATGCAGGGTTTGTTCTATTTTCATGTGTGCCGTCTATTTCTGGAGTTGGGGGTTTGAGGTGGAGCTGTGGCTCATTCCAACTCCATGTGACTTGACTGACGTTCGTAAAATACGCGGACTTTAGGGGTGACGTAGCCCTTCCTCAGCCCTCTCCTCAGGGACTCCCACCTGTTTCAAGCTTTTTATCTTTTCCAGCACAGCCAGCACACCCGATTCCTCATCGTTGATGTGTGTGTGTGTGTGTGTGTGTGTGTGTGTGTGTGTGTGTGCGCACACATTACATTAAAACGCATTTATTGAAACATCTGAGGCCCCAGAGGAATGGTTTCACAACACATAAGTCGACTGATAGCTCCAGTAATATGATGCCTGGCCTGGATGGAGCCATTGCCCCAGGGACCCCGGCGGGGCCCCCCACCCCAGGGACCCCGGCGGGGCCCCCCACCCCAGGGACCCCGGCAGGGCCCCCCACCCCAGGGCGTAATGTGCTGGGCCACTGGGGTTAAGGAGTTTTATGTAAACACAAGCACCCACACACACATGCAGAGGTACACACAGGCCCTCACCCGACCTCACCTCACCCCACGCCAAACCAGACCTCGCCTCCCCACCCCCACGCCTCACTCCCCACGCCTTCCGGCTCTCACCCAGACACGCCTCTCGGCCCACCATGCCTCCCGGCCCTCACCTGACCTCGCCAAACCCTGACTTCACCCCACTGCCCCCACGCCTCCTGGCCCTCACCCCACCATGCCTCCTGGCTCTCACCCAGACACGCCTCCCGGCCCACCGCGCCTCCCGGCCCTCACCCAACCACGTCTCACCACCCCCCCATCATGCTGCTTCGCTGTCCTCACCCCACCTTTTTCGAAATCAGCCTACTTGGACGCAGCGAAGTGCCAGGAGGAAGGGGATATTTCCTAAGAGGAAGTTCTCTCCAATTTCGGCACAGGGGTGATTTTCTAAGAACAGGAAGTTGTCAGGCTTATAGAACTGTTAGAGGAAAATAAATAACAGAACAAGACATGACAGGAAGGAAAGAATGTTCACTCCCATGTCAGACCTCTAGTGTCTGGGGCCAGCAGGCAAGCACACAGGACGAATAACATGAGGGGAAAAGTCCCATTCATCTCTGGGACTAAACCAATGCCTTCACCGTTGAACGAGTCCCCCTTGATTCGCTCCAGTAGTAAACAGCAGATTATCTACCGAAGGGCAAGGCCCCCACTCTAATTTGCACTGATCGGAGCCCATCTGATATCAGAGATTAGCCAGGTCCCCAAATCCTTAATCTGGGTTAGGCCCCGGGAGGGGGTGGTGGTGGTGGGGGGGGGGGGGGGGGGGGGGGGGCTTCAGGGAGACTCCAGCTGCCTCCTGGGCCTCACTGCATCACACCTAGTAAGGGCCACGTTGATTGGTCGTTCTCAGACTCACACGGCCCTCAGGAGGAGCTGATATCTGGTGTCGGACCGGACCTTGACCGCAAATGGTCCAACCAAGAATGGGAGAGAGAACGAGGACAGGTGCTGTGGAAACTGGTGCCAGGCACTGGGTTTAAAAGGTCACCGGAAAACGGAGCACCTCAGGGGGAAAGGAACGGCTCTGCTCGGACAGCGTTGGGTTCGAGGGAAGGGCTTGTCGTTCGGTCGGTGCAAAGTGGCTGGGTGATATGGGCAAAACATACATCATGATATTTGTTGAAATTCACAGGGTAACGGAATAATGGGCTATATAAATAATTATAAAGAAAACTTCTGAATATGACTCATGAGTAATTCACGAGCACTTTCGACGGCAAGACAAGTAACTTCAATGTTTTGTTTTTTTTCTTTCGATTGGCCTTCAAAAATTCCACTTAGGTATTGCTGCTTAGCCATGACCAGGCAGCAAATGCGAAGGCACGGGATATATTTTAAAACAGAACAAGTCATACATTCCACTAGATTGCGTCTTAGAATGGTATCCAATAACTAATCAGCAAAGATTGCTAGAAATGAATTTACATCCAATTGTATCTAATCTACAAAGTAATTTCCAATAGTGTGGGTTATTGTCCTGCTAATGGGTGAATTCCTCTCCCAGTGTCAGGAGAAAAGCAGACATGCTTAAATGCGTCCCGTTTCTAGTCATCTGACGTCGTAGCCCATGTCAAGCATACCTGTACCATGACCCATGGTAAAACAAACAGGTCTAGGTCAGTGTTTCCTAGAGGACCCAATTAGACGTGAGATCACATTATCGAATTCATAAGTAGCAAATCTACCACATTCACGCCTTATCTATTCCTATACGATACAGAAGATACGGTGGCAGAAATACGCTGATGTAGACATACTGTCACTGTGTCGGGGTCAGACTTTGCCCGCTACGTTTGCTCTGACTTGAGTACGCTAGGTACCATCAGCTGACTCAATTAGCATTAGCGGACTTCATCCACAACATGGTGAGAACGCACAAGCTAGCAGAATCACACAGGGTTACCGGTCAAGATTTGTGGACCTATCAAGTGCCAGAGGTTGCAACAGTGCACGTTGTTTACCACCACAAGCCACGTTTATGCAACCTGTGAGTGTTTCCAGGTTAACTGTTCATAAAAGGAGGTGCTATGCAACGTCTGCAATAAATGAGCGCCTGCTTCAGTGCCGGCTTCAATGTTGATTGTATGGTGTTTTCTAAAGCAGGGAATATTTCTCTTGCAGTTTTGCAATGGACAGAAGATGCCCATGCATGTTTTAGGTGGAATAAAAACCTTATAGGAAAGATAATACACAGGAAAGAAAACGGTTAACCAGAAAAGGCCGGTGAGTACGGTTACGGTGCATTCTCAGGGAACACAATCTCGCCCGATCTCAGGCGGAAGGAAATCATGACAGAATTCACGGAGACGACCAATCGGCCAGGCCGTACACGTCGGTCACGGAGTCCGCCCTCACCCCCTCCATCCTTGCCTGATTTGGGCTCTGTATCTGTCCGCTGCAGAGGACAACTGCCACGCGCCGAGTCATTCCTGGAGAGGGCAATCGGTTCCCATCCTCCATCAAGCTCTGACGCGACTCCAGGACAGGGAGGTGGGCGGGTAGAATCCTCGCTGACCACGCGTTGTTTATTCAGTCCATACAGGTTGTCACACCAAGAGAAACGAGGATATGGAAATGACCATTATTTTGAAGAAGGTATTTTGCTAACAAGCCACTTAAACAGGAGCCCTTGACGCTACGAATCAACCGCCATGCTTATCGGCGCAAGCTTGCAAAACTGATATTCTGGAGTCTTGGACATGTTTACACACTATGTGGCTCGACCCCTAAGTGTCCTACCATACAGAGAATATTTTTCAACAAAGTTGTGTGTTAAACTCTCAGACAGAGGCGGGAGAAACAAATAAATACACTTCAACTCCAAACACAAATTCTAAACACCAAAAGGAACTGCACATCCATCACAATTGTTCGCCCCTTTTAGGGTCCCCTCAAGGGCCAAGCATTCTAACGACATCCCCAGAGCGGCTCTAACAACTCCATACTGTCACTGACAAACGGAAAAACGGGTTGGGAGATTTTCCCTTGTAACATTTTCCATTAAACACAGAGGAAGGCGTGATCCTTGTCTTTACATCTTAGATAAAGCATTATGGGGAACAGAGACAAGGGAAAACAATGGTTTTATTTTAATAGAAGCACAGTAAAAGAAGAGGCAGTGGAAACAAGTACCATTTGGAATAGAGGGGAGCGGGAAAATGGAAAGGAAGTGCTCGTAAGGAAATAATCCATACCTTAAATTATATAAATAACATTATGAGAATTCAAGCCTGAACTAGCCACTTCATACTGTAAGACTGAGGTGTCAAACCGGTTCCATGGAGGTCCAAGTGTCTGCAGGCTTTTGCTCTCACCTTGTACTTGATTAATTAGGTCACTAATTGGTTAGTTTCTACCCTCACCTGGTTGTTTAGGTCTAAACTGGTAACTAATTTGTAGGAAAAACCAAAAACCTGCAGACACTGGGCTCTCCGTGGAACCGGTTTGAGACCTCTGCTGTAAGAGAAGGCAGTCAGCCAGTAGCCTACACCATCAAAAAGCTGACCACTGTCGCAAACATAACTACAATTATCTTTTAATGTAGAATATGCTACTGAGGCTAGTTAGAGTCTTGTCCCGCCCTGAATCACCAGAAACAGATCAGCCGTGTGGTGCCTTCCGCTGTCACACAACATTTGAAACGTAGCCATTGGTGATCGCATGCAGGACACACTTGGGGAAAGATGTTGTAATTGGTTGATAAACATGCAGATTAAGCAAATGGCCAATAAAAGCCAAGTCCTACGGTATGTTGGACTATTTCTAACACCTGGGTGGAAGAGGACGCTAACAAAGACATTCCACCCTGCTCTCCATTTGGTTTCTACATCCACTTAAAATGCATCAGGGGAACAAAATGTGTTTACATTGTTAGAGCCAGTGGAAACTACTAAAGGTCAAATACAAAGTTGGTAAACAGAGAAGCAAGTCTCACACACACACACACACACACACACACACACACACACACACACACACACACACACCTCAAGCCTGATCAAGTGAAAGGGGTTGTTCCTCCACCCCCCCCCCACACACACACACACAGAGCAGCCAGTATACAGTCCTGACACATCATTTAGACCACTCTTCATCATGCCCTGCCGGTCTCATCATCATCATCATCTTTCCAGCTCCTCTCTTCATGTTGCGCGACGCTTTCCCTCCTCATTTGTCTTCTACTATTCTCTTTGTCCTTCTAGCTCCTTTCACAGGTAGACACTCAAGCGCTTCCTTCTTAAATGATGCTACACAAACCCAACACCCCGGAGTCACTTTCCTCTCACTTCCCTCTCCCTGCACACACTCACCCTCTCCCCCCACATCGTCGGTCCTCTCAGTAAACTACTGCCCTCGTTTCCTGGTGTAACCACAAACACAGACACGGACTCACACAGCTTAAAATCATATCAGGGAGACAGACCAAGTCAGAGAGAGTGAGAGAGCCTGAGTTAGAGAGAGAGAGCACACGAGAAAGCAACAGGAACAGCAGAGATCGAGGGCAGCTGTGCAACGCCCACGTCAGACAGCAGCAACCACAACACTGCACAATTAGCACAATTAGCCAATACGGGGAGTAGCACTATCAGCCCAGTGGAAATGGACCCAGACCTCAGAGGCCGCGGTCAAATAAAGGAAGAATGAGTGGCAGAGGGCGGTCCGAGCCGCTGGCCAGGGACACATACGAGTCGGCATGACTTCAATCCGCCCTTCCACCCCCCCCCTCCCCCATCCCCCATCCCTGCGACACTGCTCCGTCTCAAGAAGATGAATACGTGGGCCAAGGACTAAGACTCATTTAGAAAAATGGCACTGGGCTCTCCATGCGAGTGGGCGTTCACGGCACGGTGTCAATTTAAGACTCTCCGATAGAACGTTTAACAAAACCGGATTACTGGAAGTTGATGTCTAAAATGCTTTACTCGGCATCCTGCACGGAAATATTGACCTCATGTTACATGAAGAGGAATAAAAGGTCTCCGAAACCTACCATGAACAGAGAGCTTATTTCTCTCCAACTTCATGTGTGATTTGTTTACATTCCCCTTAGAGAGCATTACTCCCTTTGCCAAATTTACACATCCACCTGACAGCTGCGGCCAAAATTGTTACATTCATATTTGTTTTCAGCGTAATATAAAATTCACAGGACACTGAAAACAAGGTAATCTTTTATAGGGATTTATTTTATTTTATAACTGACGTCATGCAATTCAATACAAATTCTGAAGAATCGCAGTCTTTTCCAACATCTAGAAAACGTATGTGCAACATTCCGCTTATCGCGTGCGGGACCGCAGGAGAGAACACAAAGCATACTGACTAACCGGGAGGTCTGACAGCCTGCGGGGGGGGGGGGCGCAGCACAGGAATGTCTGAGCATTCCAGGAGAGGTGCATCGTCTTTGAGGAGGAAGGCAATGGCACGTGTGTGTGATATGTCTGAGCCTGCTTGCGGCGTAGCACTTGCAGCAAGCAGGTTGTGGATATCTGGTGGAGGCCACCACACACACACACACACACACACACACACTTATCACCGCTCAGGGAGGACAGTTCCCAAACATAAGCCTCGCAGCCGCCCTCGCCTGGAACCACCATCTAATTTCATTTCATTTCATTTTAAAGAATGTTACTGGCATTGGCGACATTTGTTTACATTGTCAAAGCAAAAACAGGACAGATTAAGTAATTCCCCCCCCTCTCCCCCACACGGTCTATGGATAACGAAGAATGTGGTGTTCTGGCTTTTCTCTCGGTCGAACACATCCCACCCCAACAGCTCCTTATTACACCTTACCAACGTGTGGTCTCAAAACCTTGGCCCAAATTAATCCCAGCTAAGCCAAATACTGAGTGAGTACTGCTTTACAGCAGAGTGTGGTTCAGAGTGTCAGTTATACCTTTCTGAGGACCATGGGTCCTGTCAGCCAGGCTGGCTAGAGGCAGCAGCATGAAGAGTACCCCGCCAGAGAAACACGGTACAAACTAAGCGGCGACGTTACGGACATTCATGGTCAGCTGGGTTCACGGAGGCGAGGCAGACCGGAGCAAAGTGTAGGTAGGTGGGTGGTGCTACCCACACATGGGAGGCCTCTCTAATTAGTGCATGTTTGACATGTTACCAGGGTTCAGGTCATTCAACTAGGCTGGCTCCTAAACTCTGCTAATCTGGGAGTCGAAGGCCAGTCGTCTGGATACTTGGTAGGCTGGAGAACCCCTCATTAAAACAACTTAATCTGACGCAATATTAACAACAATTCTTTCACCATGCTCCGTGTCAGATATCGAGTCATCCGTGCTTTTATTTAGCAGTCAGGGTGCTCTCCATTTATGTTCTGCTTGAATTTTGGAAATTAAAATGGCTAAATTGGCAGGAGATTTAATTTACTTTGTGCATGCTGACTGACAGTAACAGTGATGTAACACCTCCATTTTGTCTTTCAAAAGTTCTACTCTTTAATGACATGTCTGGAGTTCATCATAATGGCTCTGAGTCAGGCCCACTGCCCATTTCAGGAAAGAAATCCCCTTCATCCATCTCCATCCATAACACCAAAAAAAGGCAGGAAACATTACTGGATATTTTTTTATTATCACAATGAGCAAAGAGAGTAGGGATGTTTGTGTGTGTTTCCTGAAGCAAAACCACACGTACCATGTTCTCAGTGCTGTGTAATAAGGGCCCCTCACAGACAGAGTTGAATTAGCCATAGCATCGTAACACTGCGGAATTGTAGCATGGTAGAGCTGTAGCATTGTAACGCTGCAGGGCAGAGCGGTAGCAGCGTAACATTGTAGCATGGTAGAGCTGTAGCATCGTAACGCAGCAGGGCAGAGCGGTAGCAGCGTAACATTGTAGCATGGTAGAGCTGTAGCATCGTAACGCTGCAGGGCAGAGCGGTAGCAGTGTAACATTGTAGCATGGTAGAGCTGTAGCATCGTAACGCTGCAGGGCAGAGCGGTAGCAGTGTAACATTGTAGCATGGTAGAGCTGTAGCATCGTAAAGCAGCAGGGCGGAGCGGTAGCAGCGTAACATTGTAGCATGGTGGAACTGTAGCTCCTTAACATTGTAGCACCGTAGCACGGTGGAAATGTAGCACATTAGAGCTGCAGCATTGTAACAATGTAGGACCATTGGGCAATTGGCACAGAGCTCCAACCAGGACCTTAAATGAGCTGGTGGCTCAAAGCTGTGAACAACCCTATAAAGTTGTATGTAATCTTAGAAAAGGAAGCTTTACAGAAGGAAAGTTAAACCTTAAAAATGTCTATGAATTCCACTTACATTACTGATATTAACTCAATCTTAGATATCAAATCCTGCATTCTGCTGAACACTAAGTGCAATCAACCCACTTCTGACTGGATTAACAAAGCCCTGGTCTCTCTCTTCCCAGTTAACAAGCTGCGCCAGGGGTTAACAGGAAGGCGTGGAATGCACTCCGAATGAGAGTGTCACGGTCCATGTAACTGCACACAGCAGCAGCTCCTCCAAAGAAACAAACTAAAAGAAAAGCGGAAAAAGGTATAAAACTGGGCAGTGTAGGTGAAACCTACCCATTCTCAGACTTAGTCAGATTTTCCAGCTATGGATAAATATTCAGATTCATCTGGATATCATTGGTGTGAAATCAGAAGCTCTTTCAACACTGCACACACTGGTGAACTGACCCTCACTACCTAATGGACGCCAGACTTGTATCCGTCCTCTACCTCAGTTCACTCCTCAACATCTGCTATTCCAATAGCAATCTGCACCCTGGTCACTCCTCAAAGTTCATACATACCTCGGCCATCATTTATTTCAGTTCTCTACCACCAATCTCTGAATCACATTTAATAAATACCCTTAAACATCACAATTTCCACCCCTAACTCTTTCAAATACCAACTAATAGTAATGTACAGTACTGTGTTTTCCTGTCTTGTAACTCGAAGCCTTTGCAGGGTCGTCATTGAAAATTAGCTCTCAATTGACCTACCCGGTTAAATAAAACAATAAAATATTTAAGTATGAGTTACGCATTTGATATGCATTTAAAATCAGCCGCGGCCACATTGTCCGGCGAGCCCCATAACAGCTTGTTTAATTGGAGCCCAGGTCCTTATGCATGATTGATGGAGGACATGGAATCCCCTCAGGGCCTGGTTCAAAACATAAAACCATGAGGACGGCTCCCATGAGAGAGGCTGAAACTGGAGCCTCCGTCGCGCGCATGCACACACACACACACACACACACACACACACACACACACACACACACACACGACAGCCAGGGTTTGTTGAGGGAAAGAAAGGCGGCGGGAACAGAGAGCGAGTGAGAAAGAGAAGCACTTGTATAAGATTCTATCCCTTCTGTTAACACCATAAACAAAACACGGAAGAAGCAACATATTATTTTACATTGGAGAGAAGACAATTAAACATATATAAAATATATATATATATAATCTGTGTCCAGGATTCATCCTCCTGAGCATTTACAGATGAGATTTTCTGGTTAACTCTCTACCAGCTTTGCACACCCGGCTCCTGCAATTTCTCTTGGTCTCTTTTCTCCTTCTCTGCATCGCTCGCTCCTGCACCTCCCTTCTCCTCCACCCTCACTGCCTAGAGATCGTTAATGAAGGAGGTGCCTTTGCTTTGTCAAACACCCACCCCACACAGCCTGAGCCCAACCAGCTTCACCCACTGTTAGACGTTTCAACATAAACGAATATGAGGTGTCAACACGGACCACTGCAAAACTGAAAGTTGGTTGAGCACTGGTGGATAACAACAACAACTTGTTTTTGTAAGACAACGGAGAACCTCTGCCCCAGTCAAAGGTCTCCTGCAGACTGATAAGGAATTTCTTCAGGCAAATACCAAAGTGTCTCCCCATCCTTCATCATGCAGCCCCATAGCATGAAGCTGCCGACACCATTTTACACCATAAAGATGTCATTCTAAGGGCTTCACATTCAGGCCAATAAAACAAACCTTCTGGTCTCATGCCACTAGAGAAGCTTGAGCCACATCGTTGCTCTATATTAAAGACGTCTCAAAATTCTAACAAGATTTGCAACAGACTTTCAGCTGCACTTTCACATAGCCCAAATTCGTCACATTAATTTGACACAGGTGGACTCTATTCAACTAATTACGTGCAAGGCAATTGGCCGCATCAGAGCATGTGTGTGACAAGGGATGAACACAGGCCATCAAAAATTGAACTTCATTTTAAAAAAGTGTTTTTATTTCCCAACACAGACATTATGAAATCTCTTGTATATACCGGTGACAAAATTCAGATTAAATCAACTTTAGAGGTCCAGGTTGTAACAAAATGCAAAAATACCTATGAGGGTAAATCCTTGTCCCACCTACAGTTGCCATGTTGACACACTGCTACAGCTGAACAGACTATATGAACAAAGTCCAACACAACCACAAAATCAAGGATAGCTCCTCCCCCTTCCATCACAAGTTTACTTCTAGGAAGGAATTTAATTTGAGAAATGTGCTCCAAAGCCAAACCACAGCTTGTGAATGGACCAACGCTGAGCACAGAAGTAAGCCCTGAACTGAGCCCTTACTTTGGCTCAGTTGGGCCCAGTTCAGACGCAGTACTTCTTAAACGTCAATTTCAAACAACGGGCAATATTTCAAAAGCACACCGCATTCCCGTCCTATTCCATGGCAGAAGGCTTTGTTGGGGATTACCCACATGTCATTGTCAACCGTTAGGACCGCTTCAATTAGGAGCACACTGCACCACGGACACCTGATTGGTCCATACCTCAGCTCTCTCTAGCCCTCACCCTATTGGGCCAGCCAGCCAGGCCTCACGGTGTGCGCTTGTGTTGTGTAATCCGTGAGGATGACAGCATTGGCCGTTACAAGGGGGTAGAGCAGGATCGCAACGTACATATTTTAACAGTGCACGGCACGGCAGCGGCACTGAATCTGACAGACAAGGGCTCTGTGTATCATTGGACAGCATCCAGAATGAAAACGGAAGGTTAAAACTCAAACATTCTACACGGGCTGGTTGAGTTCTGAATGAGTATTGTATGGGGTGGGTAGAAACATAACACCCACCCAGCCTTCCCCTAAAACAGGATCCCTTTGGCGTCTCAATCATTAAGGCCATCTGCCGGGGGGAAAAGCTGCATTAGGGACTTTGATCCCATAGCTAAAAACCCCCTAACAGACACACACACACACCTTCCAAAATGCAGCTATGATGGGCTAATAGCTAGATACACTCAACTGCGGGGAAGAGCATAGACCATAAATGTCTTCTCACCACAGCAGTGTATAATCAGACGGTTTGCTAGGCCTGCGATTTCACTACATTACACATAAAAACGGTTTCAGAGTTGACGCTCCGAAGTTCAAATCTGTGCTTCTGCAACACAAGCCCGAGCAGCATTAGGGTTCCCCCGAGCAGCATTAGGGTTCCCCCGAGCAGCATTAGGGCTCCCCCGAGCAGCATTAGGGCTCCCCCGAGCAGCATTAGGGCTCCCCCGAGCAGCATTAGGGCATGAGCTCGGGGCATCAGGGGCCCCAAGCAGCATTAGCTTCAGGTCTCTTACCTGGGGCAGGGCGGTGTTGAGTTGCCTCTGCAGAGAGTCCCTCTCATGGCTGACCTCATGCAGCTTGCCCTGGGTCAAGCCCAGGTTCTCCTGGGTCTCTCTTAGTGTGTCCAGTAACCGGTCGCGTTCCTCCAGCATGGAAACCATCAGAGACTCAAAATGGCCCTCCGAGTCAGACTGCAGTGGCGAGCCAGAGCCCCGCCGGCCGCCGAGAGGCCCCTCTGACTCACTGATGGTGGGCATCACCTCGCACATCATCTAGGAAAAAAAGGCAGGGGAGGGGAGAACACAGGGATTCATGAAGGGCAGGAGAGAACACAGGTATTCGTGAAGGGCAGGGGAGGAGAGAACACAGGGATTTGTGAAGGGCAGGGGAGGAGAGAACACAAGGTGAAGGAGAAGCATTTATTTTAGAGCAAGAAATGGACCAAGGACTCAACAGTTTCACAATCACCATACCAGGTAAATTACTTAACACATTAGGCCGTGCTGCCCACGGCAGAACCTCAGGTAGGGAAACATGAAGCTACAGGGCGATGAACATACGCAGTTTCATTTCCTTAATGAGACTCCGCAACCACGTAGACCATTGTACATTACAGGAAGTATCCAACACAACCTGCCATCAACGATGGGCAGCGAGACGAACCTATGGCGCACTGAAGTTACAAATCCTGACGGGTTCTGAAACGTCTGTCTGGTGCCACTGCAAGCCACTCACTGGACCTCAACATGACACACACTAACACGACTCATGCATCAGCGGAAACACACGCCACACCCAGGGAACCAGGAGATAAAGATTGCGGTTCCAACGTGCTGTCTGCAGTCTCCATATCTCTCCATCAACACTCAATAAAACAGCACCTCGAGCTAAGCGGTTCTTGTGGGCGATGGCAGGCAGAAAGCCCTGCTTGGGGAGACTGGGTGACTTGCATGCATAGCATGGAAGGGATGACTTAGACATGGACAACCGCCTTCAAACACATGCACCTACTGTGCTGTGCTTTTGACCGCACAATTTTTGGCATCCAGTGCCTTAAGACTTTATGGCTTCATTATCATCAACACACGGGCCTCCAGGAGGTCAACATACACTGAAAGAACATAATGAGCTGGTCTTGCATGCTTTCAAATAGCAACATGGTAGGACAATAAACCAGAAAGGGAGTTTTTATTTTTCCTAACTTTGTACTTGGTGTTTTTTCACCAAAGCCTGAGCTGCATCAGACAAAAAAAAAAAACAAGGCAAGCGTATCTGCTTCCTTCACAATGACCAGACAGGGATGAAACCGATGGACATACAAGTAGGCCTGCCCACATACAATTCCTCTGAGGATATGCATGTTTGGGTACGTGTCAGCCTGTTCACAATGCAAGCTAGCATGTGTAGAACATTCGAGGAACATGGACATCCGGGGGCCTAGGGTGGTCAGGGCGATCTAACAGACCGCTCACCTGTCTAGCTTGCACCTCATTCCTGTCCAATTAAGCCAAACGTGCCAGAAATACATAGAGTACCATTCTAAACCGGTCTAATAGGTTATGGGGGTGCAGGGGAGGCCAAACAGAGGTGCACTTCATCCTCCCCCCCCCCCCCCACAGGGGACTTAACACTGGCTAGCAGGCCTCGTAGACAGGGCCTCCAGACGGGAAAGCCCTGAATTGTGCGAGATAGATTTTGAAGAAGAGGAAATGCGGCTAACGAATTGGAACAAATTGTGTTGCGTACTGGGTGGCCGGGGCCATTCTTTGCCTCCCTTCCCCGCACTGCCTTTAACGCCGAAGGCACTTGCTCTCAGAAGCCATTGTGTTCAGTCCAGTGACCGGCACAACGGCAATGTACTGTACCTTCTGTGTCTGTAGGAGCCGTTTACAACTCAGGTCTGCCATTGAGCCAAACCGTCCCCACCCCCCGCGACTCCCACCCAATTCCTGCACATCCCTAGATGTATTAATGCTCGCAGCTGCAAAATTTAACCTAATTTCGTCTAGGCAAATGGACGGCAGCGCTTCATAACGAGGTCAAGCCACCAAAGCTCCACAATGGAGTTTATGGGGCGGGGGGGGGGGGGGGGGGCGGGTGACACACAGATATGATGCACAAGACAGATGGTAACCATACTCAGTAATGTAGCTGTACATGAAAATATAAAGATGGGGGGGGGGGGGGGCACGTTGTGGGTCCATCTCATCAGAAGGCTTTAAATTAAGGCAGTTCAGTTGTAGACACGCAGTCATCCGAGCATGCTGATCTCATCTTTTGGGGTTTTTGGTTATGTTGTAAGGAATGCAATCTAATTTGGATTTTTTTTCCAAATTAAAGAAAATGTCCAATTAATAACTATATTCCATTTCATTGTCTAGATTCTACAACTCGTTTTACATTTGCTGATGCTCTGCATCTCAATATAAGGGCTCAATTTTATGCAATCAGGATTCAGACCAGTTTTATTTATCTATCCATTCGTCCCACTTTGGCTACAGGTAAGATCTGGTTCACTGTTGCCATGCCTCAACAAGATATGGCTATGTAAGGATAAACAGAAAAGTCTGAGCCTTGTGGATAAAACACTAGTGTAAATCTTGTATTGAACTGTGCAATAGGCAACTTGGCAGGTTGTCCACATACTCGTGTACGTATGGTAGATACAGAAGTGTTCGTACAAAATGGGTTGCATAAGGTAGTAATAAATCCTAAGAGAGACCAGAGGGTCGACAGTAGAAGAAATGTGTAAACCATTATACCAAGGTCACGGGAGGCTATTTCGATCTGGAATGTGAACGTTATTCATCAACAACCCAGCTGCTTAAAAGGGAATTTTACTTGTTGCTGGTAGATGGTTCCTCATTCTGAATGGTTCAGTTCTTTAAACAGCCAAAATGCAGCTATCCGCTGGTTGACAATCTTTGTTTAGTTTACACACGAAATACTAGAGCTGGAATGTTAGCCGCAATACTGAAATGCAGAATAAATGTTACTGGCTAATGACAGGTATTGAGTATGGGCAACTTGCATGTCATATTTGCAGTAATGGAAAAAGGACTATTTACGGTTGATTTGTACTTAGTTACTTACTGCCAAAATGTACTGAGTTGTAAATAAAATGACAAAAACAGATCACATATCCTTGGGGGGAAAGGTCAAACTGGTACAACAGAAGAAAAAAAATAGGATATACGTTTTGGAAATACACAATTGGTTACCTTTGCAAAGTATGCGAAATTCCTTTGTGAAGTCCACTTTTCTCTTGATGTACTGCGCTTTCTTGAACTTAATTTCTAGCCAGTTCTCAACGAATGGAACTCTAAAGTGACGGTACAGTTTTATGAATAATCCAAGACATTTAAAACATTAAAATCCATTGAAATTGTAAAAACCCTACAGGTTGAAATGCTGACGGCGTAGAAGAAAGGAATTCCAAAGGCCGCACAGCACACACATCACACACAGGGCAATTCTCCAAACCTAGCGGGTTAGCTTGCTAACTAGCTAACGTTAGCTAATTCGGTGTATTGCACAATAAAAAGTGGGTCAACCAGATTGTTGGTACTTGCATATATAATATCCATTCAGTTATTATCTGATCTTAACCGTTTTTAAATTTCCTCAACAAAAAAGTGTTGTTATCCAGCAAGACAGCACTCCATACCATGAACAAAAGTGGAAACAGATGTAACGTTAGCTAGCCTGCTAGCAATGATATGGACAAGGATAGCTAGCTAGGCAGCCGGTTATGCTAGCCAAAGATTGCAACAAAAAGTTCAGTAATAGCTAGCTACGGTTCGAGATGCCAGGCAACGCATGGAAAGTGTTTATAATCCAACTCCTGTGGTCAAATAAAAAATTCAGGACGAAGTCAAAAGGAAATTAAATATCCAAAGGACATTTTCTGTTGTGTATTTTTTTTGCCAGCTAGCTTAGCTTTCCGTCGATGAGCCGCGTCACCACATCACAGTCTGGTTTAGGAAGACTGTGAGATCCAAGAGGATTTCACGGAAACTTTAAACTCCTTGGATTGAGCTCGAAACACACTTGATAAATATATATTATCTTCTAATTCGTTAATGGGTTACCAAAGTAACACATAAAACGGGTTTCTATCCGAATGCGAGCTTTTAATCCAGTTTTATTTGGTACTCCTGCTCGAGGGGAGCTCTCCCGTTCGTCACAGGAGTTACTTCTTGTTATCTATCGTTTCCTGTTCTCCTGGAGAAAAGAAAATCTGTGCGTCTGAACCGGTCAGAACGCAGGCGACATCCAAAAAGTAAAAGGCACGTGCCGCTGCGATAGTAATATATTGACAACTTCAATGTTGCCACTCTTTCAAGCAAAGGATTTTAAGATACATTACCCCTTTTTGGTGTGTTTTAAAGTAACTGTTATTTGTCTAAGTCCCCTTGTCATTTGATATCTACAACAGATAATTGCATAGACATTATTCATACATCTTATCAATAACAGACACGCGCAATCGCGCAAACACGCACGCGGGCGCATAAACAGCCTGCAGGAGACACTCCACATTATGTCTTCATTAGTAATCCTATTGCTCCACATATGACAAAAATATTTTTAATTTAAAAGTAAGTATCCGGTCTGACCTGAATGATTTATGTCTGGAAGACCTGTTTGATGTATCCAGCCCCGTTGCGTCTCGGACCCATATATTATTGCCAATAATTAATCAACATACTGTACTCATACGTAGCTCCCATGTCCAGCTTTCGAGACAGAAAAAAGAAAGAAAATGTGAGGTTGGATATAACTAGTAGCCCCAGAATGGTGGATGATTTGATGACTAAAAGAAGACAATATTACCCTTATTCGGTTTGATGGAACTGCTTTCGAAATTACATCCATGTCATTATTTCATGATCCATCAGCAAGTAGATTGCTACTTTCTCCAGATTCGGCACATTCCTGGCTCAGACCCGGGACCTCTGCTTTATAGAAACATGTGACCATCCTCCCTGAAACATCGCTACCCGTCACAACACTCATCAGCTTAGGCTTATCTCTATGCGCTACGTAAAATAAAAAAGACCAATAAGATATTTTACTGTGTGCTACAGTGTTATACCCGTGAACGTAAACGGTTAAATGCCATTTAGGTTGTGTGAGGTAAATGGCAAACAAGCTGTTTACTAAAAAAGGATACAACTAAACATTCAAGGAAAACGTCAAACATTTTAATAATTACTTCTACTTGCTACTCAAAGAACACAATGCAACGATCCTACCAGCTCAAATATCTACCCCAAAATATTTTTCATAATGTTCTTGGAGGAACCATTTAACCCCTCATTTTTCACCAGTTCAACCATGCCCCTCCAACCACTCAATCCATCTACACCTTCACCCACTCAACCCCACTCCCATTCCACCCACTCAACCATCTCCCCCTCGAACCACTCAACCCCACTCCCATTCCACCCACTCAACCATCTCCCCCTCCAACCACTCAACCCCACTCCCATTCCACCCACTCAACCCCACTCCCATTCCACCCACTCAACCATCCCTCCCTCCACTCACTCAACCCATCTTCCCCTCCACCCATAAACTATTCCATCTTACTCTAATCTAGTGTTCTTGCACCTTCAGCTAGAGGACTCCTACACTGCCAATGGGAGAAGATCAATTACGTTTTAGGGCAGGCAAATATCTGGTACCATAACTGGATGAGGAGTGGTTTCATCTTAGCTGTCAATTACTAAAGCCTTCCTCGTTCTTTCAATGCATCATCATTAAAAAAACAACAACAATCGGATCTCATTTAGCAACCCCATGTGTTTTCAATCCCTATTTGATCCCTGATCCCTGTTGTAGTTTTATATGACATATACCGATCAGCCATAACATTATGACCACTCACAGGTGAAGTGAATAACACAGATATTCTCGTTTTCATGGCACCTGTCAGTGTGTGGGATATATTAGGCAGCAAGTGAACATCCTGTCCTCAAAGTTGATGTGTTATAAGCAGGAAAAATGGGCAAGTGTAAGGATATGAGTGACTTTGACGAGGGCCAAATTGTGATGACTAGATGACTGGGTCAGAGCATCTCCAAAACTGCAGTCCTTGTGGGGTATTCCTGGTCTGCAGTGGTCAGGACCAGATAGGTCATTACCTATCAAAAATGATAATAGTACATAAAACGTGCCTCTGTTATAGCCTCAGCAGCCCCTGATGAGATTCAAAAAGGAGCTTTCACCGTTTGACTGCCACTGAAACATGCCCCAAGTTTGTCCGTCTGTTGTGAAACACGCGTCCCTACTGCTGTTAGTCACGTGCCATCTGACCATTCATTAGGTGACATGCATCAGTGCTGCCAACAGGCAGACAAACTACGGGCATGCATGAGTGGCAGTCAAACGTCCATCTGTTCATCGCTGTGATGCACATCACTACCTCCGATGGGCATGCGTCGTCCCCCTGTTTCATACTGTCCCACACTCAACCATAATCAGAACCCCCTGATCACATGTTCACGCTGCCATGTACAGGGTTACACAGGGCTACACATTTTTCATACAGGTGAATTGTTTTGTCTTATTCCTCATTTGCCATCTTTGAAGATTCCATGAAATACGTCACATTGGTGTCATCTAGCATCCACCCACACTGCAGACTCTGTGAGTCTGAGGTTGCACTGTGCCCGATACAACCTTGGTCCCTATGATGCTGCGGATCTCCCTTTGTGTCCACCGACCAGAGGATTCTGCACGGTTGGGCCTCCACTTTGTCTGGACTGAACTTCGGGTTTCCCGGGTCCATAACCAGTGTTTTGTGTCTTGCTGTGACCAGTGTTTTGTGTCCTGTCGTGACCAGTGTTTTGTGTCTTGTGTTATGCCTTCTGTGCAATTTCTGTCCCTGTGGGAGGCGAGGCCATATTCATGGCTTACACAGTAACAAAGTGTAGGTGCCACTTCCTGACTTGCATGTGTCCTGCTTGTGGTTGGGCCATTTCTGTGGCCATCTTGTCGTTTCCACCTGCCGCATTTATGTTACTGCTCCTGACTCCTGGCATTTGGTGCATTCAGCTTAGGCAACGGATGGCCTGACAATCTCACCTGTGGGGGGCCATTCTTTTTTGTCCTTAACAACAGATTTCTGCCACTCCAGCTTAGTACCACTGTGTATGGTGCCCATAGTGGCACAGTGACAGACAACAATGGGACCCTAGGATTATGTCTTGTATCTTATCAGGCATGAATGTATTTGTTTGCACGGATGTACTCTATGCATGCGCATCCCCATAGTGGCACCTTGGTCCCTCCCTCAGGGATCGAATGTACATCCCCTAACGTTTCTGCTTGCCTAGTTGGTGTCTTTGCTCGGTTTTGGCCTCCCAGACCTCTCCGAACTCCAGGGGAGTAACTAAAAATCACATTTCCCATGTCTTCTTGTCCCCTACAGTTGTGTCTGTAAGGTAATGTGCCCAATTTTTAGGATTATTCAGTTTTTTTTCTTCATTCCTAGCAGTGGGTATGCAGGGGCGTTTCTAGGCGGTTGCCTAGAGCACCCACTGCAGGTGGAAACTCTGATTATGTGACCCCCATCCCTTAAAAGAATATATATGGGGGCAATCAATCTTTACATAGTTTAAATTATTATAAAAATGAAAGAAATGAAACATTAAAGACATATTTATTTGCTATAAGTGAGATGAAATGCCAGGGGCAATGCCAGGTTGTCAGGAACGCATGTGAGTATGCGCTACCAACCTTGTTGTGCCACTTTCTGCTAGTAAATGTAAAATGTAGTCTGCAAAGTTTTGAGAGCAAATTAAACCAGGATTGTGTGCCTTCTAGCGTCGAACAAACCCATCCCAATCACTGTCTGCCAGTCTAGTGAACGTGGACTTCAGGATGCATGCACACTTCTGTGATTTTTTTACCTTTGAGCTTTAACCTTCGTTTCCATTCTATTTCTACACTAAAAACAGATGGCCAGTGGCCACCACTTCCCCAAGGTCAGAGAGGTGACTCTCCCTTCAGAAATGGAAACTGGACTGCTGATGACCAACTTTCAACAGGGACAAAACTGTCTGTGTGAGCTTGTGAAGGAGCATTCATTTTTGATCTGTGTGTGGCAATGAGTTAATTATCACTGAAAACCATTATCACATTCAGTGATCACTGAGTTGATTATCACTGACAAACATTATATCATTAAGTGATCACTGACAAACATTATCTCATTCAGTGATCACTGAGTTGATTGTCACTGACAACCATTATTTAATTCAGTGACTACTGAGTTCATTATCACTGACAACCATTATCTCATTCAGTGACTACTGAGTTCATTATCACTGACAACCATTATCTCATTCAGTGACTATTGAGTTCATTATCACTGACAACCATTATCTCATTCAGTGACTACTGAGTTGCTTATCACTAACAACTAGAATTTCATTCAGTAACTACTGAGTTGATCATCACTGACAACCATTATCTCATTCAGTGATTACTGAGTTGATTGTCAATGACGACCATTATCTCATATGTAACAAAATAATATACAACTCCATCTATATTTCTATCCACCTAGCACAGCTTATTTTATCCAACACTTGTTGGTGGAAAAGTTAAAGCCTTGTCAATTTACAAGAGGATCTCCTATGAACTGCCCCCTATAGGTCAGCCCACAAATGTTCTTTAGGACTGAGGTCAGGGCTCTGATTGGGCCATTCCAGGACATTGGTCTTTCTTCTTGCAAGATATTTCTTGATTTGGCTGTGCAGATCATTGTAATGTTGAAAAGTAAGATTCTTCTCCAACTTCTCTAACAGCTTTCTATCAGAGGGCAGCAAAGTAGAGGATAGAGGCGATATTGAAAACATCAAGATATTTTGACCAAAATATCTTTACATTTTCATTGTCCCGTTTATCCTCTATAATTTTCTTGTAAATGATGATGTGTAAGTATACAACCCTCACACTTTAATATTTGGTAGAGACACCTTTTGCTGCAAAAACCTTTAGTATTTTGGTCACTTATTTACTAGCTTTGAACACAGTGTTGGAGTGATTTTGGACCACTCGTGTTCAGATTGGTAGAACAATGCTTGTAGACCACCATTTTTATACACAGTGCCACACATTCTCAATTGGATTAAGATCAGGTCTGATTGGATCACTCTTACAACATTGACCTTTTAGTTTTTTGATCCAGTCCAGTGTTGCTTTAGCCTTGCGCTTGACATTGCATCATCAGTGTCTTAAAAATAAAATATCAAACAATTAATCATATTCTGGAGCAAATTATGTATTTACTAAATATTAAATGTTACCACAACATCCCAATATAGACAGAAATAAAAGAAGAAAATATTTAGGTATGTTATGAGGCTGTGGGTTCGATTCCCATGGGGGACCAGGTTGGAAATGTATGCACTTACTACTTACTGTAAGTTGCTCTTGATTAGGGTGTCAGCTAAAATTACTAAAATGTCAATGTAATGCACTGGAGGGCACTATGTGTTATTAGTCACAGGCCAGTTAACATGTTTATAGGCTAGGCATAGAACATAGCTAATTCAGGCAAGAGTTATACACTAATACATAGTAAACTCAAGCCTGATACCCATGTTACAGTTACAGTTACCACCAAGTATATGTGTATATATATATATATATATATATATATATAGATTAATGGATCCACCTGGTATAAAGGTCAGCAACCACTGTGTATTATCATGCATTTCACATCACCTTTCTGTTTATAATGCAGGCTACCTATGAAAGCATTGCGCCCATCTGACTAAGTCTCAGATGTTGGCAGAGGCTGGTATTTGCCCCCGGATGTTTTCAGCTTATGCAGCATCACTCCACATAGCATGGCAACCGCTGCTAGGATACACCCCGCCATGAGAACCGTGTTCATGTTCATGTTCATGTTGGTGACTGGAAAGACAAGGAAACACAGAACTTTTTATTAACCCAAAAACACCTTTCAATACAGAGATGTATCTTCAGGTGCCGTTTCTAATGGCTGTCGGAGGTCTGTCCCAATCACAGATAACAATACGACATACTGTAGCATTGATAAGTAAAATATTTAAGTCCAGCTTGTCTAGAGCTACAATAGGTCAGCCCTACAATTGGCTTTACCTGAACTCTTTCGCAGGCGCAAAGGACCCTGGGAGATGTGGTGCCTGGCTGTTTCAACGGCGGCCTCTCACTTTCGTCGATGGTTGTGAAAACGAGGCTGGGGGGTGATGGGGTTGACACAACCTTGGGCACAACGGGTGTTGGGGTTCCCAGCCTCACACAGGATCACTGAACAGCTGATGTACACCTACAGCCAGAAGGTTAAATGGTCACTGAACTAAAAGGATTTCACATTACCTTTGACAGGAACCTTGGGTGGTCCAGCAATAAGCCTCTATTTACCTGGTCGTGCATTCCGATGAATTTGAAAGCTTCCATTCCAAACCGGAACTGCCTCTCATGACGAGGTGAGAAAATCTGAACAGTCTTGTCCACAATGCACCTGGTAAAAAAGGCAAAAAAAACATACAGAATGGTAAATAACTCAAGTTGTACAAAACTAGCTAATTATTTTAGTCTACATTAAAATATTCCCTAGTATTTATACAAAAGGTCTAAAACCTTTCATTTTTGTACTAACACACAAATGTCTAAAAGCACTGATGTGCCCAGCATGGACAAACTCGTAATAAAGTAATATACAATAAATAATAATCATCATCATGAAATACAAATTACTACTAAACATTGTAATTTTCTTATGCATGTGGGCGGCTGTGTGCAGGCCCAGTCTCACCCATTTTCTATGATGGCATAAGTGGGTTGGTAGTTGGGATTGTCATACGGCGCTGCTCTACAGGATTCCACAAAGAGCTCGGTGTTGTTCACGGAAGACGTGGCCTCGATGTCCATGTATATCATCTGCTTAATGTCCACATCTAAGGGGTAGTCACTGGGATCCACCATGCTGGTGAACTGACTCGTCTGGTAGAACTCAAACTGGTAGCGGAACGTGCCAAAGCCCTTCTCCGTGACCGAGACGCTGTCCCGATGCGCTCCGAAGCTCAGGCTCACGTCGCCACGTTTGGCGTACTGGCAGTAGAACTTTATCTCCACCTGGTGGTCTCTGGTGATTACATCTTGTGGATTTTTGAAGGAGGTGATTTCATTCTTAAAGATGAGGTTCTCGTTGTCCTCCTGAGGGAGATGGAAATAATTTTTGACCAGGCATATTTAACCTTTACCCTATGATGCTATCCTATGAGTTAGTTTGATTCGCTGTTCTATTGGATCATCAACACATTCATGGATGGTTTTTCAAAGTCCTCTTACCTGAACCTAATGTCCATTAACCTAATTTACTTTGTAACCCACATATGTATTCATTATTGTTACAACCTGTGTAACCAGTTCTTTTTCTTTTATTAGAAAAATAAATAAATAAATATATATATATATATAAATACTCATGTTACAACAGTTTTTAATCAATTTGAAGCACCTAAACAGCTACAAACTACAATCATGACCTCCAGGGAACTCAACAGTCCATAAAGATCAATCATCAGTTTAATTTCTGTACAACATTTTAGTTTATAAAGATCTAACGCGTTGGCATTTCTTTTGATGCAAAACTGTCTTCACACAAGACCAAATGATGATAGCAATTACAATACATAGAAATAATCATGCCTGAGCACCCCTTACCAAAACCCTACATTATGAGTCTTCCTCTAAGCACCCGTTCAACATCAGCCAGCCATTGGGTGGACACTCCATCAGACCAGGTTCAGTATAAAAACCCAGAAGTCAATGGGCCTCGCACAAAAGGCAGCATGAATCAGGCCACTATAATGCCTTCCATTTCACAGTTCTCACCTCTATCTGAGTGCCACAGGCATTGAGAGGGATCACTGCGATGATGTGAGTGCTGTTGGAGTGGTGCTGTAGGTCGCAGGCAAAGTTACTGGGATCACTGAGGCGGAGGTGGTCCTCGTCTACTCCAGGAAGGGATGACTTCTCCACTTCTACTCTCATCCGGTTCTTGTCACACATCACAGTGGCCCTGACTGTAACAGTAGAATTTTTTTTATGGTTATTATTTTTTTGGATGTCATTTGCATATATACTCTGTCTTATTCAAAATAATGGGGTTGTCAAAAATTATAAGGTTTACCCTCCTTCCATGTTTGGTCATTAAAGCGTGTACGGTTATTTATAAACTTGGAATAATCTCCAAACCTTTCTGGTGTCTGACATCCACCAGGACACATCTCATCTCAGACTGATAGATGCTAGATCTGAAAGGATTATAGAAGATCAGGGTGAACAAAAGTCAATTTTGATATTTCTATCACATATTATTATTAGGTTTTTCAAATGGAAATTACATTTGAAAAACATCTGATAATGTTTCAAACATCATGAAATGTAAGACCCACCCAGATACGCCCTCTGCAATGAAGCAAATGGAGAAATACTGTCCCAGATTTCCTGGCCAGGTGTCCACCGAATGACAAACTCGCTTTGGGTGGTCATGTGTTTGGTTATGTGAGGAGGTCCACTGACAATGACATCATCAACCCTAAAAAGGAGGCAAAAACAGACGAGGTGTCCCTGAAACCTGTCCTTAACTTCTATCTTGAACACTAACCTTAAATTATACCGTAACTCTGCTCTTTGCCCAGTTATTGGTCTAACTCTGGCCTATACTTAAACCTTTTTACTCAAGTTGGTTTACATCAGAATTGGCTGTCGCAAGAAACCCACTTTGCATTTACCAAACAGACTACCGCACCAATCCAATTCAATCATAGTGATTGCAATTCTTCACTGTTGCTTTTAGTCAGCCAATGCTTGAAATGTTTATTTGCTTTCCATCTAGAATTGACTACTATTCGTGTGTTGTGTATTTTCCCACCTAGCTGGCCTAAGATGAACAACTTCACGAAATGTTCCAGAGGATTATTAAAATGTGTATCAACAGAAAATAATTTGACTTCAAATTGGAAATATTGTGATTGTATTTAGACCTTTTGGGCTGAATTTCAAACAAAAATAATGCTATACTGTGGATGTAAAAAATCAAAGCAGGAAAATATTGGTCAGTGGACCTCCTGTTGTCTACTCCTATACTTCCTCATAGAGTTTCATGGATGTTGTTACTTACACTGAATGTGTTGCCTTTGCATTGACCCTGATCTCCAGTTCCTTGGTGACCTCTGCATGGAGACGCTCTCTGTTGTGTGGTGTAGGGTCAACAAACCGGGGCAGGTACATTCCCTCATCGCAAGAGGGAACATAAGAGTCCACTGAATTGAAAAATAATAGAAATGTATGAAAGTAAATGCTCAACATGCTAATCTTCTAAACAAGCCCTATCTAAAAACGACAAAACACCAGCTATCATTGTTAATTGTTTTATATGGGTTGGCTAATATTGTAGGCATACTCTGTTTTTACCAGCCATAAGTAGAGAAAATGTTACTATCGCTTCATCCGTCACTACTCAGGTTATGCGTGCCAACTTTTGTGCACATGATCACACACACACACAACAGCTGAGGGGCACAGTTGTTACTTGGGTTCATAATAACTGTTTTTAAGAGAGAGGCCTGTAATTTTCATCATAGGTACACTTCAACTAGAGACAAAATGAGAATGGATTTTCTTTCTCATTTTGTCTCTCATAGTTGAAGTGTACCTATGATGAGAATTACAGGCCTCTCTCATCTTTTTAAGTGGGAGAACTTGCACAATTGGTGGCTGACTAAATACTTTTTTACCCCACTGTACGTGTCTTTCTCAGACGCGTCTGGCTAATATACATTGTACAACAGCTGGAGACTGGAATATGATAAAAACTTGTTTCGATTGCTCTGGTCTGTATTCAACACTGACGGTAATAAAACCAATCCACCCCCTATGGTTTTAGACACCCTTCTAATTATAATATGACACAAGGAAAATGGCAAATGTCTCATGAGGAAAATAGGAAATAGATAAATTATTCAACTGTTCTAGGCCTGAGAAAATTGTAGAAGTGAGGTGTTGAGAAACATAAAGAGTAAATGATAAATTATTATTTGTAAGAATGATTATTTTAGATTTTATTTTGTAGCCTTATAGCAGGCAAAATAAATGATTAAACACTTTTTTAGATTAACTTTGCTTTTAAATAATTTAAATAATTCATTTATCAAATACATTTTTACTGACATTTGTCTTTCCTGGGATTCCATAGTCCACCCTCCTCTGTTTCAGAATATTAAATATTTTTGTGGTGGTGGCATACTTATTGCAGGAGCTATTGACCCTTGAAATGAGATGAAATGGGCTGCATTTGTACACGGTTTCAATGTGACGTTGGTGACGATGTGTTTTTTTAAAGTTATCATGAGTGATTGTTGGTTTGACATCTAAAGGTTATGCATATTTTTTTATATAAAGTGCCAGCTACTTGCATCAGCTGAAAGATCTGGAGGCAATTAAGAAAAAAACCATTAGCATTTTTGAATAGTTAATGGCCATTATTAGGGTTCATATCTTGGTGAGTGAGTACGATGATACTCAACATATCATGGGAACTTTATTTAAGATTTCATTATGAGTTTACAAGCACTTTAATGTCAACCAGTAAGCATATTAACTATCTTTGCTAGCCCAGCAGGATAAATAGCTGATGTTTCACAACAACACAATGTTATGTTCCTTTTTTTTCTTTATTATCAATTAGCCAGGCCAGTGAGCAAAACACATCAATACATAAATGAAACACAATAGATTTCACTAATATATTGAATGTAAATTAGTTGTGGTTGTAGTAAAATGAACGTCTAACAGCCTGACTATGTGTCAAAAACTATGTTTTGTTCCCACCAACCTGATCCAGGTAGAAGCCTTGGGGCTGGTTATACGTGACACAATCCATATCTGCATCTGACACGATCACCGTCAGGATCAAAAGCCATGAGGTTGTAGGACCTCGGACAGTTCTGGGGAACACTAGAATATCATGAGTAAAATAGTCAGAAAACCACGTGAAGAAATGAAGAGGAGAAATGGGAACGTTGTTTCCAAAGAAAAGCTTGATCTCTTCAAAGAGGTCTGGGTTTAGGAACTTGGAATGGTGCTACCGTATGAAGGGAAGATTGCCTGCGACAGGAGATCTGTTTGGTGCTCTAGTGTCAGATCTCATTCCCAGATCTACTTGTGTCTCCAGACTCCAAGATCCCAAACCGTTTACTGTGGGGCTCCAACAGCAGTTGTTTTGTCTGTTTCAACACCAAAACACAACATTCTTAGATACAGCAGCCAATTTGGCTGAGAGTTTTAAAACCCATGATAACAATGTTGTTTACCTACATGTTTTATCACTTTAAAAACTGTAAGGATCAATGACAGGAGTCTACTTTTTAGGAACAGCTTTTTGCAGTTGGTCATTTCATGGTTTTATAAAGACACCACGAGAAATAGAAAGCAAAAACTGGGTTGAAATATTAGTGGGCCAAATTCAGACCGACACTTCAAAAAAACGAGCACCCGAGGCAGCTGCTTAAATGAGCTGTATTCCTATTCATGGTGAGGTTGGTTGATCACATTCTTCTCAAATGCAACAGCGTGTGCATGTATCACGACAACATTTTGTCAGGGTGGATTCATTTTGGTTTTCTATGCAAGCAAACTCTTTCACTTTCACACATTCAAAACCACATCAGCAACCAAAACCAAGAAGCATACTGCTCGCTTTAGACAAAGCCCAGAGGCAGAAACATTTTGATGCATGTTTGTTTTACCATTTCTCTTATGAACAATCAGATTTTTGTTAAAAAATTGTGCAAAATTTTTTTTAGATGCCTGTGTAAACGCATGTGAGTACTTCATGGCAAGTGTCCCCTTTCATCTTTCACTCTACTAACTAATGTGAATTACTAACGTACAGCATCTGAAAGGGTCGATCACTGGGGACATTTCTGGTCTCAACAGTTTCAGTTTCACACCAGCGGTTGTTGTAGCCTCTCCTTCTAGTACTGCTGTCAATCTGGCCTCTCTCATCTTGGACGGAATAGCCACAGTTCCCTGAGGAACAACTCCAGCTGGTGTAATTACACCAATCGTGGGTGTTTTTGTAGCGGAAATCCACCTTAGAAACAAAAATGTACATTAATTGGGCAATCAAGCATTATTGGATTTATGAAAATCCAATTAAACTACTGTAACTGCTTTGAAGCAGCTTTCAAATAAAATTTAAAAATCTTATTTTTGAAGATGTACAGTAGACAGCACTGTGGAATGCTTTGTTAGAAGTATGGTGTTAATATCACGCCAGAACAATACAAGCACCTGACAATACTTATTTTAAAATCATTATTTGCAACTACACTGCTCTCCATAAGTATTGAGACAGGAAAGTCAGAATTTTAATTTTTGATGGAGACTCAAGACACATGAAAATCTGAATAAAAGATGTATATGAGGCAAAAGTACAGAATTTCACCTTTCATTTCAGTCCAGCACCCATGTTTCACCAACTAAGAATAACACCACTATCAGAGTTTGCCCCCTCCCCCATTTTATGAATTCATAACTTTTGGGACATTTGGCATACAAGTGTGATCAGGTGTTTCCTGTTGCATTGAATATTCACACATAAAGGATATATTAAATCGTAGTTTCAATATAAAATAAGTGAAATCACAAACAACCATCAAAATACTGAGGTAAACATGTCACCATCTACTCTTTACAGACTTTGGCAGCAAAATTATGAAGGCTTCACTGCAAGATGCAAACCTCTGATCAGCATAAAAACACAAAAGGCCAGATTAGAATTTGCTGTAGTACAGAGATCAGTAAGTACAGTTTTGGAACAGAGGTTGATAGATGGACTCTTATGTTCCCTCTTGCGATGAGGGAATGTACCTGCCCCGGTTTGTTGACCCTACACCACACAACAGAGAGCGTCTCCATGCAGAGGTCACCAAGGAACTGGAGATCAGGGTCAATGCAAAGGCAACACATTCAGTGTAAGTAACTTTTTATCACAGTAATGGGAAGGCAAACTTGTGGAGAAAGAAAGGAACTACAGAAGATCCAAAGCATACCAGATCCTCTGTGAAGCCTGCTGGACGTAGTGTCATGGTATGGGCATGCATGGCTGTCTCTGGAACAGGCTCACTCATCTTTATTGATAATATAATGACTGATGGCATCAGCCATCATTCTGAAGTATACAGAAGTGTCTTGGCTATCAACGTACAAGAAAAGGCCACCAAACACATTGGGCGGCACTTCACAACGAAATAGGAGAAATAAACACTGCTAACGCAAACACTGCTAACGCAAACAAGGAGTTCATCAGGGAGAAAATGTGGAATGTTTTAGACTGGCCACACTGCAAAAAAGATATGTCTTATCAAGTATATTTATCTTGTTCTCAGGTTAAAGTTAAGGTTAGGTTACATTTTCTAAACAAGCTAAAGTTATGTTAGATAATACTGCTTGGTTTTAGAAAATATGTAATTTGTCTTGTTCCATTGACAGACTATTTCACTTATTTCAAGCAAATATTTCCTCATATAGTTACATAAAAAAAAAAAGTTGCTGCTGAATTAAATCCTATTGAATATGTATTTCACTCCCTGAAGAAGAGACTGAAGTCAGAAGCCCCCTAAAACAAGCAACAGCTCAAAAGGGTGGCAGTAGGCTTGGCAAAACCTCTCAAAGGATGCTACCAAGATTTGGTGATGCCAGTGGGTCACAGAAAATCAAGTTGGATTTTCCCAATACATATGCCTGCAGGAAATAGAGGGATGGAACTCTGATAGTGCCTTTATTTTTTGTTAATATAACATGATGTACCAATCAAAAGTCCAATATTTTTTATTGTACTGTACTGTATGTGTTAGAACAAACAGAAATAAATGGTGACAGTCTGTACTTTTGTCTCATCCATCTTATAATGTTATTTTCGAATGCCGTGAGTGTACAGCAAAAATTGCAATTTTGACATTACTGTCCAAACACTTATGGAGATTTCTCAGAAAGTTAAACGTAAATATTGTCTCTGACATTTCAAAGGCTGGCAAGTAAAACTTTCCTCCTCAAATATAATTTACCACACTGCCATCAGCGCCTCCTTCCTCACTTATCACTGGTGCCTTTACACACTTGGCCTCTACACAATTTTCACACAGCTATTCAATTTTACAGTCACAAATAGAAAGCCAGATGTCCTTGCCAGTCACTGCAAACAATCAATCCGCAGCAATTCATTTCCATGCATTTAATATTTGTTGAGAGATCAGACAGATTATCAACAAAAATAGTATTTATTAAAGTGACCACCACAGTTGGAGGGAACTATTTTTGTACCATGTAGATTAGTAAAGACTAAGAGTAGATGGCAATATGACTGAATAAACGACATACTTCAACAGTAGAAAGAAAACCATAGATGGTTTCATCATAGTGGTTAGCCCCTGAATAATGTATATTATCAGCATCCTTAGCTGACCCATACCCTAGCTTGATATGTTATTATAAGGAATGTATTACAAGGTATGTTATAAGGAATTGAGGGAGTGGAGAGGTCACTGGAATTATGTGCATTGCCAGATGTCAACAGGTTTGGGGTCACTGGGATTCCAAAGAAGGGTCTTCATTTTTTTCTGTACTACACAAGTGTTTAAAAAACGTAATTTTCAGATTTTTCCAAACACAGCAAGGACCAAATACTTCAGATGAATGATTTTAATCTTTATTTATTTGTAATGTGTCTCCTACGGAACAAGAACAGGTGTTCATGTTAAATTGCAGTACAGGCTTTGTAGTAAATCTCAAGCATTTGTGTCACGTCCTGGCTGTGCCCCTAGCCATCTCTGCGCTGGGCTCGGGGCATAGCCAGGACAGGACAGGAGGTGGCCTTTAGCCACCTCTACTCCTTTTTTTGGTTTCCCCAATTGGAGGCAGGTGTTAGTCATTGCCTCCAATTGGGGACCCTATTTAAGTTTAGTTTGTAGGCCCCAAGGCGTGGTTCATTTTGGTTTTGTTTATCCTGTGTAAGGAATACCCACGTCACTGGTTGCTGCTTTTTGTTTTGTTGGAGTCCTGCATTCTTTATTTTGTATTAAATGGATTACCTTACCTACCTCTACTCTGCGCCTGTGTCCTCTTCATCCCACAACCGTGACAGAATGAACCACCACCAAGAGACACAGCAGAAATGGACGGTAGGGGAACTCCTCGGTTGGCCGGACAGCGACACCGAGGAGGAGGAGAACCCCTACTGTCCTCTGCGGCACACCGGGCCTCCACAGCATCCACCCCGGAGGAGACGTCGACGGAGGCGATGTAAGCAAACCTCCGTGTGTCCGCCCCAAGAATTTCTTGGCGGGGTGCTGTGGGGGCAGGCGGAATGGAAGGACGCGGCCGTGCCACCCGTGCTCACGTGTGGGGTAGTCCAGGTGCCCCAGCCCTGCCCGGTGCCAGCTCCTAGGCGTCGGGCAACAACGCCGGGGGGGCCTATGAGGGCTTTCCCTGATGTTGGGAGATGTGAGGACTGGTGGGGCTATCGGGACCCGCCGTACCGGTTCTCGCAGCCAGCGCCCCCTGCTGCCCGGGAGCCGCAGCCGACGCCGCCAGCGCCCCACACTGCCCGGGAGCCGCAGCCAGCGCCCCCCGCTGCCCGGGAGCCGCAGCCAGCGCCCCCCCGCTGCCCGGGAGCCGCAGCCTGCGCCCCCCGCTGCCCGGAAGCCGCAGCCTGCGCCCCCCGCTGCCCGGAAGCCGCAGCCAGCGCTCCCCGCTCCCTGGGAGCCGCAGCCAGCGCCGCCAGCGCCCCCCGCTGCCTGGGAGCCGCAGCCAGCGCCCCCCGCTGCCTGGCAGCCGCAGCCAGCGCCCCCTGCTGCCCGGGAGCCGCAGCCAGCACTCCCCGCTCCCTGGGAGCCGCAGCCAGCGCCGCCAGCAACCCCTGCTGCTTGGGAGCCGCAGCCAGCGCCCCCCGCTGCTTGGGAGCCGCAGCCAGCGCCCCCCGCTGCTTGGGAGCTGCAGCCAGCGTCCCCCGCTGCCTGGGAGCCGCAGCCAGCGCCGCCAGCGCCCCCTGCTGCCCGGGAGCCGCAGCCAGCGCCCCCCGCTGCCTGGGAGCCGCAGCCAGCGCCGCCAGCGCCCCCTGCTGCCCGGGAGCCGCAGCCAGCGCCCCCCGCTGCCTGGGAGCCGCAGCCAGCGCCGCCAGCGCCCCCTGCTGCCCGGGAGCCGCAGCCAGCGTCCCCCGCTGCCTGGGAGCCGCAGCCAGCGCTCCCCGCTGCTTGGGAGCCGCAGCCAGCGTCCCCCGCTGCCTGGGAGCCGCAGCCAGCGTCCCCCGCTGCTTGGGAGCCGCAGCCAGCGTCCCCCGCTGCTTGGGAGCCGCAGCCAGCGTCCCCCGCTGCCTGGGAGCCGCAGCCAGCGCTCCCCGCTGCCTGGGAGCCGCAGCCAGCGCTCCCCGCTGCCTGGGAGCCGCAGCCAGCGCTCCCCGCTGGTTGGGAGCCGCAGCCAGCGCCCCCCGCTGCTTGGGAGCCGCAGCCAGCGTTCCCCGCTGCCCAGAGGCCGCAGCCGCCAGCTCCTCCCGCTGCCCAGTGGCCGCAGCCGCCAGCTCCTCCCGCTGCCCAGTGGCCTCCGCCGCCAGCTCCACCCGCTGCCCAGTGGCCTCAGCCGCCAGCTCCTCCCGCTGCCCTGTTTTCGCCGCCGCCAGGACCCGCCGTGGACTGGCCGCCGCCGCCCGGGCCCGCGGATGACTGGCCGCCGCCGCCCGGGCCCGCGGATGACTGGCCGCCGCCGCCCGGGCCCGCGGATGACTGGCCGCCGCCGCCCGGGCCCGCGGATGACTGGCCGCCGCCGCCCGAGCCAGCGGATGACTGGCCGCCGCCGCCCGAGCCAGCGGTTGACTGGCCGCCCGAGGCCGCGGATGACTGGCCGCCGCCGCACGAGGCCGCGGATGACTGGCCGCCGCCCGAGCCTGCGGTGGACTGGCCGCCTTGTCCCGCAGCGCCTTCACCTGCCCAGGAGCCCCCGCATCGTCCTACGGCGCCCTCGCCTGTCCCGGCCTCAGCGGCGCCCTCGCCTGTCCCGGCCTCAGCGGCGCCCTCGCCTGTCCCGGCCTCAGCGGCGCCCTCGTCTGTCCCGGCTCTCCCTGAACCTCCGCCGGCTCTCCCTGACCCTCCGCCGGCTTCCCTGTCTCCGGCTCCTTCGCCGGCTCTCCCACAGGGTTCTGACCCTCCGCCGGCTCCCCCGGCTCCTGCTCCTCCACCGGCTCCTATTCCCCCGCCGGCTCCCCCGTCTCCTGCTCCTCCGCCGGCTCCTGCTCCCCCGCCGGCCGTCAACCCTCCGCCGGCTCCCCCGGCTCCTGCTCCTCCGCCGGCTGCCGACCTGCTGCCGGCTCCTATTCCTCCGCCGGCTCCCCTGTCTCCTATGCCTCCGCCGGCTCCCCCGGCTCCTACTCCTCCGCCGGCTCTTCCGCCGGCTCCGGACCCTCCGCCGGCTCCCCCGGCTCCTGCTCCTCCGCCGGCTGCCGACCTGCCGCCGGCTCCTATTCCTCCGCCGGCTCCCCCGTCTCCTATTCCTCTGCCGGCTCCTATTCCTCCGCCGGCTCCCCCGGCTCCTACTCCTCCGCCGGCTCTCCCGCCGGCTCCGGACCCTCCGCCGGCTTCCCCGGCTCCTGCTCCTCCACCGGCTCCTATTCCCCCGCCGGCTCCCCCGTCTCCTATTCCTCTGCCTGCTCCTATTCCTCCGCCAGCTCCCCCGGCTCCTACTCCTCCGCCGGCTCTTCCGCCGGCTCCGGACCCTCCGCCGGCTCTTCCGCCGACTCTTCCGCCGGCTCCGGACCCACCGCCGGCCCTTCTGCCGGCTCCTCCGGCTCCTGCTCCTCCACCGGCTCCTGCTCCTCCGCCGGCTCCTACTCCTCCGCCGGCTCTTCCGCCGGCTCCTGACCCTCCACCGGTTTCCCCGTCTCCTATTCCTCCGCCGGCTCCCCCGGCTCCTACTCCTCCGCCGGCTCTTCCGCCGGCTCCGGACCCTCCGCCGGCTCCCCCGGCTCCTGCTCCTCCACCGGCTCCTATTCCCCCGCCGGCTCCCCCGTCTCCTGCTCCTCCGCCGGCTCCTACTCCTCCGCCGGCTCTTCCGCCGGCTCCTGACCCTCCGCCGGTTTCCCCATCTCCTGCTCCTCCGCCGGCTCTTCCGCCGGCTCTGGACCCTCCGCCGCCTCCCCCGGCTCCTGCTCCTCCGCCGGCTCCTATTCCCCCGCCGGCTCCCCCGTCTCCTACTCCTCCGCCGGCTCTCCCGCCGGCTCCGGACCCTCCGCCGGCTCTCCCGCCGGCTCCGGACCCTCCGCCGGCTCCTACTCCTCCGCCGGCTCTTCCGCCGGCTCCTGACCCTCCGCCGGTTTCCCCATCTCCTGCTCCTCCGCCGGCTCTCCCGGCTCCTGCTCCTCCGCCGGCTGTCGACCCTCCGCCGGTTCCCCCGGCTCCTGCTTCTCCGCCGGCTGTCGACCCGCCGCCGGCTCTCCTGCCGGTTCCTGTCCCTCCGCCGGCTCTCCCGTCTCCTGACCCTCTGCCTCCCTGGCCTGTCCCTGCGGCTCCGCCTCCCCGGCCTGTGCCGGCGGCTCCGGGCGCTGAGCCTCCGCCGGTCCGGGTGTGGTCGTCCCGGTCTTGCGGTCGGGAGCCCGCGCCTTTGGGGGGGGGTACTGTCACGTCCTGGCTGTGCCCCTAGCCATCTCTGCGCTGGGCTCGGGGCATAGCCAGGAAAGGACAGGAGGTGGCCTTTAGCCACCTCTACTCCTTTTTTTGGTTTCCCCAATTGGAGGCAGGTGTTAGTCATTGCCTCCAATTGGGGACCCTATTTAAGTTTAGTTTGTAGGCCCCAAGGCGTGGTTCATTTTGGTTTTGTTTATCCTGTGTAAGGAATACCCACGTCACTGGTTGCTGCTTTTTGTTTTGTTGGAGTCCTGCATTCTTTATTTTGTATTAAATGGATTACCTTACCTACCTCTACTCTGCGCCTGTGTCCTCTTCATCCCACAACCGTGACAATTTGTTTTAGTAAAAAAATTACAAAACTTTACCGAGCGTGAAACTATTCAACTGTGCTGAAAATCCATTGAAACGTGCGGTGTGTCCGGTAAAAAGAAGTAATTAAATATATTTGCTAGAACTTCACACTTATTGCAATCACACTAATCCATTATTAATCTATCGCAGTTAATTTCATATGGTATTTATCATGAATCCAGAACAATTCAGGTATTACGACTGTGGCTACACAGTTTGCCACTAATGGATTGAAAAGAGTTTTCCCTCAGACGATAGCTGGCCAACTGAGTATCACTGGCCTCGGTAAACTCAGCTTCAGCCTGGGAAATTCTGACTGCAGAAATCTCACCTTGAATGTTCCGTTAGCGTTTTTTCCTTTGGGGGTGAAGGAAGCAGAGCCGCCATAGAATTGTCCAGCTGAAGCCAGGGAGACGAGCAGCAGAAGATTCAATAGATACAGCAGCATCTGTGTGGAGGAGGACATGATCCCTTGATCTCTCTGCAGGATCTCTCTGCACCTGTCTGTTCCAGCATCCAACCTCTGTCCCTTTATACCATCTTACATCGAGGTTTACATGCCATCACTCAGGGGGAATGTCAAACCTGGTAGTAACCATTTGCACTTTTATTTGCTCTGACAGGTTCTGTTTTACTGGTGAAACCTGTTTCCTTTGGCTCGAAATGGCTTACCAATTCATCAAAAAATGTATAATTTAAAAAGTTTACATGCTAGTTTCTCTGTCAAACAACGAATACAGAAAGCAGTTTTGGGAGAATATTTGGGCCAGAATATTTGGGGCGATGCTGGAATTCCACACACAATTCCACTTGTTCCTAATGCATTGATTCCACTTTTATTTTATGTTTAGCAGTATCTTTTTGTATATAGTATATTTTTTTACTGCCTATTGACACAACGGCAAAGTACCACCATACAATTTATGTTAAGCACTTCATGTTGATATAATCAAAACATGATTCTAAATTATTTTAAATGGATGAATATTCAAATATAGTTTAAGGAACATTGACAGCCCCTAGTTTTACCAACCAATTATATTTATTTTTGTTCAAAAAAAGACATGTATACATTTCTTAGTCAGAAGGGTTAGAATTGAGAGACCACTGCAAATTGAACACTTCTGTTCCTCACTCAAAACCTTCCTTTTCAACTTTTTTGGAAAGGAAAGAAAAAGGTGCAGTGGTCTCTGAATTTTCTCCGGAGCTGTAGTTGTTTTTTCAGGGCTAGGAAACCAGGAAACGGTATAGTTGATATGTAAACCAAGTATTCCACATATGTGTCAAATCTGGAATAACACAAAATGTATTGCACTTGGCAAATCCCCCAAGAAAATATCATTTCCAGAAGGAGTTATCATTAAAGAATAAGACATAATTTCCTGTATGTACTTCATATGTGATAAATGGACAGAAAGGAATAAGATAAGTGCAAAACTTTAGGATGTGTAGCTGACTGGTTTGCAAAAAGGAAGGAATGGGGTACCACAAATGATTGGGGTATGCACTCTCAACGCCTGCATCCCTGCACTCACTAATAAAGCCTTTCAAGGCCAATGGGAGCTGTGGCTTAAAGGATACATTTGCTTTTTACAGATAATCTAGTAGGATTCTAGTAAATAGAGAATTTCTTTAGTTAATCGTAACTAATTCAACCCTAATACAGCACACTTGATTCTAATCATTAACTGGATGAAATGCTAAATCAGGTTAGTCACAAATGGGGTTGGACAGAAAACCTACAGGATAGTAGATCAACAGGAACAGGGTTGGGCAAAGTAATGTTCTGCAAAACATACTTAACACAACTAGCCTGGGGAAATGTAGGTCATGTGAATAAGTGCACATTCTAGAAAGTTTTTTATATTTTTTACATATTTGAACACATGGGGCAAGCAGTTAAAAAAGTTGTATAATCTGGATCATAATAACTTGGATTACCAAATCTGGATTACCAGTGCTCTAAATGGGACTACATATCACAATGTAAGGTACTAGCAATGAAAAGAACATAGAGGTCTTCACGGGTCCAAAAAGTTTGGAAATTAAGACCTGTTTGGAAATTAACCAACGTCTTTCCTACCCGATCCAATTTCCATTAATTAAAATATTTTTTTTAATTGAACCATTCCGAATGAATACGAAGAAAAACAGATCAGTTTCCAAAAAGTACTGTATAAACAGACCCATGCTGTCTGGATCCAAAAGATTTGTCAAGTAAGGACAGTAGAAAAAGAAAAGAGCCTCAATTTGGTGCAGCAACCAGCCAGCGCCATCAATAGCAGAAGTATTACTGGCAAAATGAGCTCATTGTGTTAAACGTTCTAAAACAAATAATATAACTGACAAGTACAAAACATTTCATTTATATTTATTCAATGGCCAAAAACAATGTCCAACTCTGCTCAGTTGTGTATATTTGGTGTTAAACGATTTGCGGTCCTGACGCATTGTATAATATAGGTCAAGCAAAAACATGTCTATAAATATATTTAAAAATATATTTTTCTATTACAAATAAAAATGTGTGCCTATAGAGATAGATATCCGGCAGACATGTTCCTACAGTGGATATAAAAAGTCTACACACCTCTGTTAAAATGCCAGGTTCTTGTGATGTAAATGAGGACTTGATGTTTGTTTTTGCAAACTTCAGCCGGGCTTGGATATTTTTCTTTGTAAGAAAACGCTTCCGTTGTGCCACCATACCCAATAGCCCATTCATAGGAAGAATACCGGAGATTGTTGTCACGTAGCACACACTTGCCAGAAATTCCTGCATTTTTATATCCACTATGTATCAAACGCTTGACCCATTTTCCTCTATAGCCTGAACTCTGTTGTGGCCGTGGCAGAAAGCAATGGGGCTGGGAGAGGACCGGCCCCACGCCAACCTCGGATGCGTCGACCTCCACCGTGAAGAGAAGAAGGGAAGTTTGGGTAGATGAGGAGAGGGGCTGACGTGAACTGATCCTTCAGCTTCTGGAATGTTCCCCACGCGTCCGGGGTCCACGGTGCGGGTCGCCTGGCAACAACGACGTCAGCACAGCTGTGATGGTGCTTTATCGCTGGATGAACTGGCGGTAGACGTTGGCGAACCCGAGGAACCTCTGGAGCTCTTTGATGTTCTTCAGGACTGGCCATGACGGTGTCCCACCTTGAGCTCCTCCATCTTGGCACGAACGTGGGCCACCTGCTCCAGGTAGGTTGAGGAGTAGACGAGGATGTCATCAAATTTAGATGATGATGATAAACCTCCCCAACATGTCCCGGAACACCTCATCAAGGTGGGATTGGAAGACGGCTGGCACGTTGGCTAGGCCAAATGGTTAGTACACCGACGAAGAGGAGCACTGTTGAGGGGTTAGCACTGCCACATCCCGGGAGGCCGGCTTGACAACGAGTTTATTGTTCCTGGAAAAAAATATGCCCACTTTGAATTAGATGCCAGCAACACATTTCAAAAAAGCGAGGACAGGGGCAACAAAAGACTGGAAAAGTTTAAAAAATTTACCTGGTGGAACATCTCACAACTTATTAAGTTAATTGGCAACATGACAGTGACATGATTGGGTAGAAAAAGAGCATCCCAGAGAGGATGAGTCTTTCAGAAGTAAAGATGGGGAAGGGTTCACCCCTCTATGAAAGACTATGCGGGCAAATAGTGCAACAATATAAGAATAACGTTTCTCAAGGTAAAATTGCAAAGAGTTTTGGCTCTCATAATTTATGGTACATAATAACATTAAAAGATTCAGAGAATCTCTAAACGCAAGGCCAAAAAACAATATTTGATGGCCGTGATCTTCGGGCCCTCAGGTGGCACTGCATTGAAAACAGACATGATTCTGTAGTGAAAATCACTGCCTGGGTTCAGGAACTCTTTCGAAAACCACAGTGAACACAGTTTGTTGCTGCATCCACAAATGCAAGTTAAAACTCTAATATGCAATAGAAGAAACCATATATAGACAAGATCCAGAAAGAAAGCCACCTTCTCTGGTTCATTTAACCTTTGTGCCCTGCTCAAATTTACTACCCTTTTACAAAAAAGTCCTCATACAAAAATGTCCTCATACAAAAACTGCTATTAAGTCATCATGCAGCAATTTTTTATTAATCTCTTAAACAACTTCAAATCTGCTCAAAACAACCAAACCATCACATTTTTTTCTGTTGTGTTATCTTTTGTTGTTGAAGTTTTCAAAGTTGATGCAGTTTCCACAATACATTTTCAAATTGATTAATCAGATGTTGATTTAAAAAAAAAATCACACGGACACACAAACAAATCACTTTTGGGGCCATCTGGTGGTCAAATGGCTCCATAATATAAGTGGCAAAAATACAATAATCTCATGCATCGCCCTACAATGGGGAAAATTGTTGAATCTGGTGGAACACAGTAAAAATGTCAAATATCACTACTTTTCTTCAAAATGAAATGCTTACATTACAGAATGCTTGGTTTTATACTGTAATGGCAGTGAGATAAAAAAGTTTTTAATGGAAGTCAATGAGAGTTTTTTTTTACTATGAAGGTGTCCAGAGGGACTACATAAAATATACTAATGCAATTAAATCAATGGTGTTGCTAATCTTTGACATATCCAAAACTCTAATCACCACCAAAGTCCCATACCCCTAATATTTATTATATGGAAAATATTCAATTTTTAATGATTTTGTTTATATATAATTAATTATTAGAGTAATTAAATTGGCATTTAAAGGGTTAAAATCCTGACAATGATTAAATGTTTGATAGTTTTGAGTAAGTTTGAAGTTGCTTAAGTGATTTATGAAAAAAAAGCTGAAAACAATATTGATGTATGATGATTTAATAGCATTTTTTGTACAGGGACATTTCTGTCCACGAAGGTGTCAAGAGGATGCAAAATTCCTAAACAGAGAATGAAAGACATGTAAGAGTTAAACCACTTTCTGTGTGTATTACAACAGCATGGCTCCGTAGTAAAAGAGTCTGCAGTCTCTTTTACTATGTTCTTTTACTGCAGTCTCTTTGCCTGCAGTCCAGACCTGTCACCCATTGAAAACATTTGGCAAGTTATGAAGTGAAAAATATGACAAAAGAGACCTGGGAGAACTGTTGAGCAGCTGAAATCCTATATCCTATAACCTAATACCTATTCCAGGAAAAAGGTTTAAAGAAATCTCAGTTCATTGGCATCGCTAAAAATAGTTATTTCTGAAGTGTTTACAGGACAATTTTCAGTTGACTTATTAAAATGTCATCCAACGAGTTCTTTGTCAACAGAACTGGCCTTGCAACAATTCATATTGAAACAGAACATTCTCCGCAAAAGACAATTTTGTCCATACCACACCTTTTCTTGGGAATGCTGTCTTCTACATTGTAGGGAAGGAGAGTTAGAAGTGGGTTGAACTTACAATTCCTTAATGTTTTGATCTGAAGCCAATGGCAATTAAAGACTGCTCAAGTAATTGGAACAAGTGCAATAAACTGCGAAATTACATAACTGGACAAAAGAAGAATGCACGTTATTTCCATTAAATTCTGTGGAAAAATATTAACCCAGTTCTACCAACTGCACTTGACTGACCTCATTGTCCCCAGCCTGCCCTGACTGTAATGCCAAATGTATTTTATAAAGCCTTTTTTACATCAGAAGTTGTCACAAGGTGGTTTTACAGATGCCCAGCCTGAAACCCCAAAGAGCAAGCAAAAAGAGTTAACGCACAATGGCTAGAAAAAGCTCCCCAGTAGGGTTCCGACATGGGGAGAAACAAAAAGAGGAAACACTCCGAGTCTGTGTCTAGTCCCTTTCTAACTTCAGGGATAACTGATCAATGGTCTTTACACAAGTAGACATATTTGCTAAATTATCAAAGGTCAATAGGTTCAACATTATTATCAGCATAGAGAATGCTCTGCTGTGACAACGTGTATTTCACACACATACAGTATATGTAAGCAATAAGGAAGGAGGGGCTGTGGTATAAAACCAATATACCAAAGCTAAGGGCTGTTCTTAGGTTTGACGCATCACAGACATCAGCTGATCGGCCATCTGGTTTATGAAACAATATATTATTTATTTACATTTGTGCTCAAATGTGTGCATACCCTTGGAGAATCTGTAAAGAAAACATGAGTAAGCAGGCAAAACACGTCTTATTTCTTATGGTATTCACATTCAACTGTTGGTCATAACAGGATGGCACAATCATAAAACAAAACATGAAAAAAATGATACGTACCCAAAAGTCAAAAGTCTGCATACCCTTAGTTCTTAATACTGTGTATTGGCCCCTTTAGCATCAATGACAGCGTGCAGTCTTTTGTAATAGTTGTCTATGAGGCCCCAAATTCTTGCAGGTGGTATAGCTGCTTCGTCTTGGCAAAATGCCTCCAGGTCATGCAAAATCTTTGGTCATCTTGCATGAACCGCACATTTGAGATCTCCCCAGAGTGGCTTAGTGATATTAAGGTCAGGAGACTGTGATGGCCACTCCAGAACCTTCACCTTTTCTGCTGTAACCACTGGAGGGTCAACTTGGCCTTGTGCTTAGGGTCATTGTCGTGCAGGGAAGTCCAAGAGCGTCCCATGCGCAGCTTTCGTGCAGAAGAATACAAATTGTCTGCCAGTATTTTCTGATAACATGCTGCATTAATCTTGCCATCAATTTTCACAAGATTCCCAGTGCCTTAAGAGCTCTCCCCGAAACAGCAGTGAGCCACCACCATTGAAACTACCACACCATCTTTTTCCAGAGCAGCCTGTATTTCTGCTGAGGTTAGCTGTGGGTTTTTCTTTGGTGAATATTTTGTTGACTTAAAACTAGCTGATTCATTTTTCACATTACTTTGTGTATTGTAACTAGTGTTCATGTTTCTATTGTTTAACAGTATGGTCCATTAATGTTCATTTGATAATGATCTTTGTCTTCTATTTGATTTTATTTTCTTTTAGTCTGTTTTATACTTTATAGGAAAAGAAAGTAATGAAAAATAGAAAAAGTTTTTGTGGAAAGAGCAGTGGGCCCAATTCAAACACACACTGCAGCAGAAAACAGTAAATGCGCACTGGAGGCACTGGCTCCAGCTGCTGGAAAACTCTAAAACACTTACAATACTTATTTGAATCACAGAAAATGGATTTAAAATTATTAACAATGAATTAACAAATATAATTTTTTACTGATTACTGTAGTTAACTGCTGTATTCATTATGTTAACTAATTGTTAATTAACTATTTAAAGTAAATATGAGTATGAACGAAAAACAAAAAGAGAGGCTTGTATTTTAGTAGTATCTTTACAAATCATTTTTATTTTTAATGGTCCTGGTCAAACATATCTTGAATCCAGTAAAACTAGATGAAAAAGTAAGCTTGTGTTTGTACATTTTAATTGTGCCTGGAACCTCTCTTAAATATATTTCTCTAATATGATGCCATTAAAGCCATTCGGTCTTCAGCTCTATGCCTTTTCACAAAGTAGAACACGACCACAGCCAAAAGCATCAAAGTAAAGATGAATAACCCGGCGAAAACCTTGGTCCCCATTTCCGAGCTGAGAAACTGCACAGTAGGCGCTGAAATCAACAACAACATATAATCAGAGGAATGGGGGGTTGTATTTTTACTTCAGAAACGTTTGGGTGAAGAACATCAGCAACTTCCGGGTTATGGTTATGTTTTGGGTTAACCAGAAACCTAAACTTATTTGGTTAAAAATTGTTGTCTGGGAGGTACGGGTGTTTCTAGGTTTGAACCATGACCTTCATTTATTGAAACCTGGATCATTACCTGAACTGATCTTCTCATCAGCACTAGGCTGGTCTTCTCTGGGTAGGTCCTCCTTCACCACATGGAAAGGACCCTGGGTAATGTAATGTTGGCCTGTTTCTCCATCATGGATGTCTCGCCTGCGCCTCCGGGAGGCTTGATTCACGCAGCCCTGGGCACATCTTGAGTTGGGGTTCCTCACCTCACACAGGATGACGGAACAGGAGATATAGACCTAATAAGAGGCCACAGGGTGTGAATGGAAGATGACGTTTGAGATGTCAACAGTTGAATTCAGAATTAAATTAATTTTTACACCACTTTGAAATATGGCTGTATATTAGACAGAAAATGAATTTTTAATGGCTTCATATAAGTTTCACAGTGCTGCAACATGATCATTATTTATTCTGTTAATGCAAAAAATATATATAAAGTTGAATGGTAGGTCAACATGTTTTGACCATTTTTACCTGGTCATAGCTCCCAGTGAACTTAAAAGCCTGAACCTCGATGTAGAATTCGGTTAGGTTAGCTGAATGAACCTTGAGCGTCTCATCTTTTAGACACCTTTATGAAAAAAAAGAAAAGACCAAAACAAATTGGCTTAGAGAATAATAATTCTATCACACCACCCTGGTTTGGTGTTCAGTCACATTTCCAGAATTAAATTTGCATGCAAAGTACTGAGCCAGAATCTTAGGCCACATGACCACATTGTTTAAAGCTATTTATCTAGGCAGTAAGTGTGTATTTACTTATAAAAACCCACGTAAGATTAGACTAAGTACAGTATTTGTTGTACTTTACACTGGCAGTCTCCTGCAATTCTGATTTTAAAGCTTCAAGCCTGCGGTCCTTCTCTCAGAACAGCGCCTCACCCGTCTCTGATCAAGAAGTAGGACAGAGGTTCATTGGGGTCGTTATCCGGCGTGGCTTTGCAGGACTCCACAAACAGCTGCACCTGGGGCAGATCGGACTGGGCCTGGATGCCCATGTACAGCGTGTCCAGCAGCTTCACCTCCACGGGGTAGGAACTGGGATCTACCTTCTTGCTAAAGTTACTGTCCTTAAAGGTGTCAAAGGTGTAGCCGAAGGTGCCAAAGCTGGACTCTGTAAACATGTAGTTGGAGTTGTAGAGCTGGTACTGGTTGTGGACACTGGCGGCCTTGGGGTACCGGCAGGAGAAGCCAATGATGATGCTGTTACGTCGCGTGATGACCGCGCTGGGTGCGTCGAAGGTGTTGATTTCGTTCTTGAAAACCAGGAAGTCACCTGCATCCTAAATGGAGATGTTGAGAAACAAATTATTTGGTAAGATAAGAAGCAAAATATGTGTTGGTGTGAATGTGTGTGTTGGTGTGAATGTGTGTGTGTGTATTTGTTGGTGTGTGTGTGTGGGTGTATGTGTTGGTGTGAATGTGTGTGTTCCGTACCTCAATCTTTGTGCCGCAGGAGTTGAGTGACACAGTGCCCATGATGTGGGTTTGGTTTGAGGTCAGGGAGCAGGACGGGTTGGCCAGCACCAGCCGGTTAAGATCAACCTTCGGCAGACTGGCCTTGCTCACCACGATGGTGATGCCATTTGGTGTGCATGAAACCTTTGCATTTCCTGGATACATAGAAGGGATCATGTGTTTTGTGTGTAATTAATTGTTACATCGGAACATTCTCTACAGTCCAGGCCACAAGTCTTTGTACATTGACTTGATTTTTGTTGTTTTGGGTCTGTACCCCAGCATAATGGATTTGAAAGGAAGTAATGACTAAGAGGTTAGACTGTCAGCTTTAATGTAATAATAACTTCCTCTATAAACTGTGAAGCGATTAAAGCCCTTTCCATACATAGGCACCCCGCTCCCCCACCCCAACTTTAGAATACTAAAAGTAAATAGTAAATAGATTAAAATAGTAAATAGATTTGTTATGTTTAGTACTTGTTTGCAAATTAGTGGCATTCGATGACAGCCTGAAGTCTGCAACCCATAGACATCACCAGACACTGGGTATCTTCCTTGGTAATGCAGACATTTTAAATTCCTGTTTGTTGTAGAACAATTTCACCATCATTCATGTCTTCAGCAAGTGAAACATGCACAGTTGGACCCATGTCAGGTGACTGACTTGGCCAGTCAAACATTTTTGTTTGTTGCCCTGTTACTGAAACTTCAGAATTCATGCTACTGCTGACATCATCAATGAATTTTCTCCACACTTTCCTCTTGTTATCACTCTGACACATTAATATTTTGTCGTAGCTGTCCACATTAATTTTTCCAGGACTCTTCAGACTTGGCATTTGTTAGGCTTTCCTGTTTTTGAGGCTAACTATGGTTTTTGCACCTTGCAGTCCAGCCTCTGTATTTCAGTCAGTGACGTATTCCGTGAATATTAGTGGATGACACTACTGCAGAGTGTTGCTGATCAGTCGGACAGTTCTTGGTTGTTTTTCTTCATTACGGTGAATATTCTGTCGTCATCCACTACAAAGGTTTTCCTTGGCCTACCAGGTTATTTACTATTTCCAAGGGAACTAATGCTTTATTTCTTTCAACTCAATGTACCCTACCAATGATTTATTCAGATTTATCTGAAGCATGAGTGCCTGCTTTACCTGCACTGACACTTCTTTGGTCCTTCTTGGTATTGTCAATCACTTATCAGACAACTCATGCAAATGCAAAGCCAGGAATCAAGGCTAGACATTGACCGCCCTTTAGTGTATCAATGTAAGATGCATTTCAACACACCTGTCCAATAAGACACAGCTGTGACAGTCCAAATACCTACGGAACCCTTAAATAGAAGGACTAAGTGCAAAACATCCTAAATGGTTCACTCAGTACGTATGGGAACACCCTGCAAGTAAAGCTGCCAAGTAAAGCGACCAAATTACTTAAACACAATTATAATCTACAGACACCTCTCTATACCGGTAATAGTGACATGATTGAAGTAGGTGAAAATAACTGACCTGTAAGCGTGACAGCTTTTCCCACCACCACGACAATACATCTCATTTCTGACTGGCTGAAAGAAAAAAGCAGAAAGATCTCATAAGGTCTTGTTTGAAGTCAGAAGCAGGTTACAGGTGTAGTGATTTTTGGGGAGATCATCATTATTCAATCAGCGTCGGCTAAATCTGAAATTGCCTTTGGGAGTTGCATTTAAAATGCTTTTCACAAATATAGTTAAATGTAGGCCTTAAAGGCAACAATGACAACTGTGGCTAAGGAACTCTTGAACGTACCTCTGTTCTGTCTCTGCTGTAAAACAGATGGGAATGTGTTGTTTCTTGTCACTTTCCTGCGGGGTCCAACCCAGAACAAGCCTTGAGACACCAAAGCCTTCATCCGTCACTGTCTTTGTCATGTTTTGAGGGCCGCTGATCTGGAAGTCAAATATTCTTTGCGGAAGTAGAAGAAAATTAGGAATTAAACAGTTCATGTCTGAATATAGAAAGGCATCCAGAATTGTTATCATGTTAACTGGGTGGAACTTCCACTTTCATTGGATGTGGAAGTCATCCCCAGGCATATTTTAAAGACCAAGCGCAGTATAAACATGACTTTCCAGTTTTAAGAATATTTCCACAGGTTGTTTTAAAATTTAAAAAATGACATTTTGAAAAGGGAGTTAAAAGTAAATCTGTAATCTCAGCTTGTTCAAAATTACAGGTCATATTCATTAGAAATATGGAAACATTTACTTTATTGAAATATAAAAAGGAAGAAGGAAAAAAATGTAAGAAGTGGCGTTACTTGGCCTTGGTGGTTTTTGCACGGACTTCAAGCAGGTATAGGTCACCCACAGCTGCATGTTGGACATCTCCGTGTGAAGGTGTCGGAGTCAAGAACTGTGGTCGTATGTGGCCAGGCAGGCAGTTGGACAGAGCTGGCTGGACTAAAACCAAATTGTTAACATAACTAATTGTGCCTCAGAAGCTTAGCTCACGATACCTTATCCATCCCAAACCAAAATACATTTTTCATCCATTTTTTGTATAGCTTCAAAACTTGGTTAAATCTTGGCAACAGTAAACTTGTTGCCCTCCAAAAGAATCATTCACGGGTCTAGTTATCATTCATGGGTCTCATTTCTCTGAGCATTTGTGCCAAATTTAATCAATTTGAGTCAAGCAGATCAAGAGATATACAGTGAACATGTTCCAGTTTGAGCCCCACCATGTTGTTGAGTGCTCTTGCATATATATTGTCTTTTACAGTGTTTGCTACATGGGTTTCATTTCCGGAGAATGACATATGTACCAAATTACATAACTGTCAAACGGGACTGTATATTATAGCTCCATTCCCTGGCCATTCAGTATCATGTTGCAAATGCCAGATCTCTAGGAATGCCTCACTCACCCACAATTTAATCAACATCAGACCAGCTTAGTCTGAGATATTACATGTTACGTACATAAGATCAAACTATTAACAAATGTTTCTTATACGCCCATAGGTACAAACACTATGCAAATACAATTCCATTAATTTGATTGGTTTCGCCTTGCCAAGCCTCAAGGGACACGTACTTTCCACAGCAAACTGCAAGGGCACACGGCCGAACGGGGCCGGCCCGACGTTATCCACAGAGGACTCGTTCAGGGGAATCCTAAAATAACTTGCGCCGTATCCGGACACGGCTGTCGTTGTGGTGGGATGGTCCTGCAGCGTCAGTTCAAACACATGCGCCCCTATGGACAATAGGCTTGTGGCGTGCAGAGTGCATGTGACCTGGAGGAGTCAGAAGACACGAGACACCATTCATCAACTGTGTCAGACGTGAGTGTTTTGATCCGGGGACCGGTTTTCCCTGTCTATTCATACAATCAAAATGCCAAGTAGAAAAAGTGGATCCTAGACCATGACACTATGTCGTGGTGGATCTTAGAAGCAGAATGTAACTACTTTCGAACAATGTTAAGTGGCTCCTCATCCTGAATGTAGTCTATGGGACAAGTGAAACAACCATCAAGAGAGTCAACTTTACCACCACTAGCAAAAAAAATATTTTAAAATGTCTACGGAACGTGTGAGGAAGTTTGAAAATATCAATATCAAAATCCCGGAAAATCCATGTTTGCTTCTTGTCACTCAACTGCAAGTGGATCGAATGTGAACTGCACGTCTATTTCTTATCTCTTAAATTCAAGTGGATTGAATGTATAATGAAGAAATCCAAATTAATCTGCTGGAAAAATAAATGTTTTCCCTTACCTTGTCAAGTGTAATGTTGGGGTGCGTGACGTTCACAGAGAAGTAGCACCTCACATCATCTCCATCCGGGTCATAGGCCAAGAGTGGAAGACCGAGAAAACAGTTCTGAGGAACTCTACACGTTACCCCAATCACAGAGGGGAACAGAACCTTTTCATTAGCAGGCAATGACAAGCACAGAACACATTCATGTAACTGCAATGTTATAATAGCCACCCCCATACAATACAACTGGATCACAGGGCAGATCTGGGTCCAGAACGGGGTCAGTACCAGTTAACTCTGATATGTAATATGTGAACAAATGGCTTGAAGATATTGCATGGCAATATTTAATTTGGCAAAATGTGTAGATCTGTGATGAATTTGCTTTTAAACTGCAACATCTGGTCTCTGCCAACCGAAACAGTTAGAACAGTTTGGGGCTGCATGGGTTGTGATATGAGGGTTGCTTATTATGCCGATGAATGATAATATCCATTCTGATCTTTACCACCTAGGAATATTGTGTTACCTGACTTTTTGAAAAATAATTATTGATTTCTGCTAGATATGGAGTAAACCTAAATATAAAAACAAAATATACCGTCTCTGCAATAGACTTTAGTAGTTGTACTGTCAGGTCATAATATAGCCTGTTCACTAAATGTAGTGGTGTGGCTAAATCTCTTTTTGATGCATTCTGTTTGCTTCCCTGGGGTCATACCGCAGGTTTGGGACAGTTGTCGTGACAGGAGGTGTGTTTGGTGTTCTTGAATCATTCCGTAATCCCAAATCCACATCTGCCTGCATTGTCCAGTTAGTCTTTCCGTCAACATTAGGTGCCCAACAGCATCCAGAGTTACTGCAACATGAGGGGGTGTATAAGTGAATTAAAATGTTAGACGTACATTTACATCTTTTTGCAGATGCCCTTATCCAGAGGAACTTAGAGGAATGAAGTGTATACAGCTCTGACTTAGTCCTCTCCGTGGGAATTTAGCCCATAACCAGTGGCATTGCAAGCACCATACTCTACCAACTGAGCTGCATAGGACCGCAGTGTTGTTATAGTGATTTCATTCAAGGTCATTGTTGAGCCAATGTGTATCTTTCCATTATTGAAATCCAGGAAAATGTTATCCTCATGTTTCAAAATAATTGATCAGAGTTCACATATTATGTTGCTGGCTCACAGCACTGGGCAGTTTTACATTTACACGTTTTTTGTGTGACTTTTTTAAATGTAATTCAATGAATGAATATCGATATTCCTTTTTTGAGGATTTTCGGATTTCGATTTGTTTTCATAGTTTTTGCCGCGTCTGCCCAGACTTAAGAGTTGTTTTCTAAAACAATACACTTTAAAAACAATATAATTTTAAATTAGTTAATACACCTGTATAGAAAGAGTCAAATACACGGAGGCTATATAAATATTTTGAGTTTTTACCATATCACACAAGGGAAGTGAAAGAGGAAAACAACGATATGAAATAAATAGCACTTCGTATTATATCTTCATCTTCAAGAAAAGAAACGTTGAAAATGTCACAATAATATACACTTCTTATAAGTGATGTAGCAAAATATGTATATTTTTGCCAAATCTTCATATTGCCTTTTACAACGCTTTTTGTTTTTAGCGCATACTACCACCCCCAGGCTCAGAACATCCACAAATACCTCAGGATGTAGAATTCGGAGTAGGGGGTGTTCTGCTCCCGAGAAAAGTTCCTAGTGACGTTTCCTTCTGACTGGCACCAGAGGTTTTGTCCAGACTCATCCTTGTCCGTTAGTACCACTGGTCCTTGTCGGTTTTCACCGCCGCGACAGCCGCCGCCCACACACTCCCAGGACAACTGCTGCTCACACGTCTCCCGGCCGTTCTCACGATACTTAAATTGTACCTGTCAGTTCAAGCACATAGTTCAGGGTCTGTATTCATAGGTATGAGGAGCGCTAATTCAGGACCCTTTTTGCCATTTAGATAATTAGTATGATTATAGTAGATGGAAAGACCTACTCCAATATGCTTTTCAAATATAGGGCCCTGTTGAGTGAGATGAGTCTGGTTTCATTATTAATTATTAAATTATCAGGAATTAATGCTATACGTGAGCCACCTTGCTGGCGCCTGACTAGAAGTGGTTCCCTGTGTCCATTAGTGATGGCCACAGACCCATCCATCTGGTCCACAAAGAGTCACTCATTTAATCTGTCCATAAAACCTTTCAGAAATCTGTCTTCGGGTATTTCTTATTGTGCGTGAATCTTATTCAGTGGTGGTCTTCTTTCAGCCTTCTTGACCTTGGCCATGTCCCTGAGCACTTGACACCTTGTACTTCTGGACACTCCAGGTAGGTTGCAGTTCTGGAATATGGTGGCATTAGAGCAGGGGTGCCCAAACAGTTTCATGGAGGGCAGTGTCTGCAGGTTTTCACTCTCACCTTGTACTTGATTGACTAACTACCCTCACCCGGTTGTTTCGGTGTGAACTGGGAACCAATTTACAGGAAAAACTAAAAACCGCAGACACTCGGCCCTCCGTGGCACCTCTGCATTAGAGAATAATGGGTTCCTGGTTGCTTCACGTTTAATTCCTCTCAAGTACTTTGCAGTTAATTTGGATATTTTCTTCTCCATGCATTTTTTGCACCCCAGTTGAATATTTGCAATAAAAAGTTTGAGTGTCTGGTGGTCACACCCCAAAAGTTTAGCTATTTCATGTGTTGCATCCATCTGAAAGGCATTTTACAATTTATGACTTTTCTGTGTCAGTTAAATCTCTTTTTGGCCCATTTTACCTGAGGTCATGAAGCTGCCTAATAATTATGCACACCTTGATATAAGGTGTTATTCACTGTTGTTACAACCTCCATCATTACACAAATACATATCCCCTGAAATGATTCAATCCAATGAGCATAGAAATAATAATATGATCAGAATACTCACTTGCCTAATAATTTTGCACACAGTGTATTTGAAAATGTTGTTTTAAGATTTCTTTCAGCATATTGTAAGTAGAAACATTCTTCCACATTTTTCCCCAAGCAGTCACTCTTACATTCATTGGATGTAGAACTGAATTCTTCTTTATAAATAATTAAGAAGATTTCTTAACTACCATTAGGCAGAGTGCTGAATTTCCATTTCAATAGATTATCTATCAACCAGTGACAATAGGTCACATCTGTACATTTTTTACACTATCTTCAGCAGTTTAAAAAAGTAATGTACAGTATAAACATCTGTGTGGGTTGCGTCGAGAATCAGAGCTGCTCCACGCCTTGTGTTCCTGGAAGCGAACCTCAAACCTGTATAATCACATTTTCTACTTCTCGCTGAAGTGACTGAAAATAATTTTCATTTCAATGTTAATTATTCTTTTACTAAAGTAAACAATCAGCCTGTTTCAATTACAAATAGAAGCAAGACTGAAGTTGTACATTTGCCACCAAATTTGTTTTAGCAGTAAAGGCAGTTTTGGCATATACTCTGTAGACCTAATAATGTACAGTAATATCAATTTATTGCAGGGACGTACCTCCTCTGTCCATTGAGAGTTTGCCTCGGGTATGGCCCCTGATATTTTGTAATGAATTGATCCGCCATAGAATGAAATATTGGCTCCATGGCAGACAGCAATGCTGAGTCCCAGCACTAGAACTATACTAACGCCCATGATGTCGCTCTCTTAACCATTCAATATGTCTGAGCATCACCTTTCAGTTTCTTGTTGCTATTCAATTCTACTGAGGCATTAGGTTCCATACACGAAAAACCGGATTTGAGATGCATATTCAAGTATTTCAAACACCCATGGTTTGCATTCCTTGTGTTGCTGAAGAGATTGCTATAATTAGGCATTGTAAGATCTGGCAGGACTCCGCAATGTCTTAACAGTCCCAAAGCGACAAAAACAACTAAACTTGCATTCACCTGCTAAGATGAATCAACCAATGGTTGCATATCAAGTTATTGACACAGATTGTTAAAACGTGATGCTGTAAAATACCTATATATACCCTTTGTAAGTTTGGTCAACCAAATATCGGAGCACAAATATTTCACCTGAATATTTTCATTTCCTAATTACATTTCAAAATGCATGTCAGATGAAATGTAAAGTGTATTGGCTGAATAACTTGGTTGATTGTCTGACTACATTTTGTATACAAAAAAGACTATATGTAGGGTCTCACCCACCCCTTGCTAATGCGTCAAAATGGTTTAGTCCACCTTCACGCATTTTGTTTAGTTCATTTGAGCATCAGGTGGAGACGTGGAGCGCAAACTTCTAGTATAGAAATTTATTTTTTCAAAGAAAGCCAAATCAGGCTGCCAGAAAAGAAAGGAAAGACAGGGTAAGGAGAGAAAACTAAATAAGGGAAAGCAATTGCTGACTGACTTCTTTTCAAAGAAAGGTGAGCACAAACTAGAAAACGAAATGGTGCTAAACTACTTGAATATCTCCGCGACCGTTAGTGCTTAAAACGGACTGAGATAAAACGTATGATGACATATACAAGCTGCAACTACAGAGCATTTTTGGACAAATCTGTATTGCACTGAGGATTTTCTGCACCCTTCCTGTCACTGTTGCTGGTGGTGAACGGGCTTTCAGCAAACTGAAATTAGTTAAAAACTACTTGAGGTCATCAATGTGCCAGGATAGGCTCAACAGTCTTGCTCTTCTCTCCATTGAAAGCCAATTGGCAAACATTTTTTACTTTCAGGACCTCATCAATGACTTTGCCAGCAAAAAGACACGCCAGTGGGCATTTACTGGGGAATAAACTTCAGTATAAGCTATACATTTGAGGAAGCCATAGCATGTAAGCAATAGTATTTGTTTCGTTTTGCCTTTTTTCTTCAGATAAAAATGACTAGTGAGACGTTTTGTTTGTCTTTTATTATGAATGTAGCTTTTTCTTAATGTACAAAACTAAAATGGCATGTTTTAAGATTTCATTCATGCCTTGAAGTAATAAAGAATAATACAAATAATGTTCTCAAGTAAAAATAATTTAAGTAAAGTGACTGTAGACCAGAGTATGTTAAGAATGTCTGAAATGATGACTTAAGCACATATGGCATTAATATTAGGCTACCTTCAGTGGCATTAACTGGAGGGAGAACTCCAAAGTCATGTATAAGCTATCTGTTTCTTTTGTCTTGTTCATTCTGCAAATAAAATATGAATGAGTCAAGTGTTGTTTGGTTATCTTTTATTATGCAGTAAGCAGTTTGTTCATGTAGGGATTAAAAAACTAAAATATAAATATAATAATATTGTAATATAATTTAGCTTAAATTTAGTAACCACAGTAAAGTAGGTTAGAGAATGTTGGGAAAGGTTTGAAATGTGTGTAGAGAAATGATCAGGCTACTCTAAGCAGTACAGTTAATAGTTATCACCCTATAAACATCTAGGCCTACAGATTCATGTGTACATAGGCCTGATGATTATTATTTATTTTTTTTAATTGGGTGGGGGGTCCATCAGGACTGTCTATGCATAGGGCCCAGGATCTTGTGCAACGCCCCTGGTTATCCCACAGCATATAGGGTTACGGAGAACCAATACAGCGCTCGTTTTCCGTTTTTTGTTATTTCAATCTGTGAGTAAAATACAGAAACGTTATGTTTCTCACTTAGGATATTGGCAAACGAGCACTTGTCAGGGTAGGCGGGGAAAGAGGACGGGTGACGAACAGGATGCGTTCATTTCGTTTACATCGAGTGCAGATAGAAAACGTTATTGAAATGTTTTAGCTAATGTTGGGAAATCTACTTCACTACTCACATTCAAAACATAATGATCGTTTCTGTTTGTGGCTAGACAAGTTAGCTAACTGCGTGGCTATCGCAATGGACTGGTACTCGTCCAGCTAACTAGTTTACATATTATGCATCCCAAAGAACACCTGCGACCCAATTTAGGCACCCTATGGAGTGGACCGCTTATGACAACGCTCATTTTAGGTATAAGCCCAAGATCTGTTTTACAAGTTGCTAATTCTCTTCATCACCGTTTGCTATGTATGTTGTACAGAAAATCTAGGCCTGCATATCTCACATTGCTGTCCTCGGGTGGCGCTCTTAGACATCTTTAGTATGAGTACCTTGCTCTCACCATCCTAATTTTAAACACCACCGGAGCTCTGTTTCTGTGTGGTTCATGTTAAGATGGAAAGATACTGGGACTATGAGGTGAGATGGAAAAGCACACAATCTGAACAGGGTGTAAAGGATTATATGAATGTTGTCATATGCTTGAAATCATCCATGAAGATTTGAACTATTCCTGCTCAGTTTCGTTTGTTTCCATCTCTCTTTCTCCCTCTGTCAACCTTCAGGAACATCAGACCTCATAATCAATACAGCAGTAGACACATTTCTTCCACTGTAACTAGTCCCCTCGGATCTAGCTTAGCCTTAGCTATGTCTTCTTGCTAGTCTTTCACATAACTGAGAAAATGCATCCTAGCATATACACTCACCTAAAGGATTATTAGGAACACCTGTTCAATTTCTCATGAATGCAATTATCTAATCAACCAATCACATGGCAGTTGCTTCAATGCATTTAGGGGTGTGGTCCTGGTCAAGACAATCTCCTGAACTCCAAACTGAATGTCAGAATGGGAAAGAAAAGGGTTTTAAGCAATTGCGAGCGTGGCATGGTTGTTGGTGCCAGACGCGCTGGTCTGAGTATTTCACAATCTGCTCAGTTACTGGGATTTTCATGCACAGCCATTTCTAGGGTTTATAAAGAATGGTGTGAAAAGGGGAAAACATCCATTATGAGGTCAGAGGAGAATGGGCTGACTGATTCAAGCTGATAGAAGAGCAACTTTGACTGAAATAACCGCTCATTACAACCGAGGTGTGCAGCAAAGCATTTGTGAAGCCACAACACGCACAACCTTGAGGCGGATGGCCTACAACAGCTTCGTGCCCTGGATGGATGTGCATCCCACAAATCTCCATCAACTGCGAGATGCTATCCTATCAATATGGGCCAACATTTCTAAAGAATGCTTTCAGCACCTTGTTGAATCAATGCCACGTAGAATTAAGGCAGTTCGGAAGGCAAAAGGGGGTTAAACACAGTATTAGTATGGTGTTCCTAATAATCCTTTAGGTGAGTGTACATCACCAACAAAAACGTCCATCCTTTCAATGTAGTCAACTGGGTGGGACTGCCAGTTTCATTGTCTGATCTCTCCTCTTGAACTGGTTGATGAAGTGATCACAATTCTCTGAGTCATCAGGAGGGATCTGCCACTGAATTATACAGAAATTTAGTTTTTTTAAGGAAATTTCCTCAATGTCTCTGGAACAGACATACATATAATCGCATTGAAACACAGTGAGACCTCTTTCCATCTCTATGGACATCGCCATTTAAGGCATCTCTAGTCAAGTGGGAATAAGACTAGAAACCTTACCGGCTGATCCTTTCTGATAACCAGATTTATTCTGGTCAAACCAGGTTTTTAAGATAGATGAAGTTGAAGGCCTACCTACTTTACAACACTAAACTTACTTCCTTGCCTGCATTATCTTATACTTAGCCAATTGGGAGGCACCCAACATGCCTGAGATGTTGCTAAATTGCAGTTTCAGAAGAAAATCCCCTATGCTGATTATCTCCCCATTCCCCAAATGAACCTAGCCTAATACACGCCACTGAATGGGAACCCCCTCAGCCACAACCACCAATGGCATAAACAGGTCTCAGATCCATCACCATAGTGATGCAGTTTCACTGATAAGTAGGCTGTATCAGATCATTCTAAAAGAGAATGTCAGTCAGTCCACACAAGAACTGAATCTGATGTACACCTGGGGGATGCAACAAGACAATAGTTCCAAAAACAAGAACATCTACATCAGTAGGGCTGAACAGCCCTTGTGTCAGGAACACATGGAAAAAGATAAATAAATACTAATATCTTTTCATAGTGCTGTCATACACGTACATAGTATGAAAAGAAACTACTGAACCAGTGAAAATGTAGGATTGCATTTCATTATTTGTTGTATCAGTTCTATTATCTACATTTCTATGTGTACATTTCAAGAGAAGGTTTGTCCAAAAACCTTTTTACAACTATTGGCTACAATGGACTTGTATAATTCACATTTTATAGGGAGAAACTCACTTGATTGTTTCACCTTCCTGAAAACAACCTCGGAATTAAGAACATAGATTGTCAAGAAGCTAGGTAGACAGAGTGAGGATATTCCTAGATCTAACCTTTTCCCTTTTTCATTTGACACTTAATCAACAGTTGATCAACTCTAAATAATTAGAAATTTGAACATTTATTAAACCACCACATTGTGCCTCCACCTTCCTCATCTTAAATCCAGACATTATGGCCATGGTAGCAGTGACACTGCCAACATTTTGGGTCTCCACCACGTCTGCTGTCCAGTGTGGGTATTGGTCTAGCTGTCAATGGCCTGGCAATGGGACTCACTTTTGGGCTAGAGGGACAAGACAGAGCAGATAATCACCTACATATGAGTTAGGGTAGAATATAATTTTTGTCCATTCAGAGATTGACATATGCCTTTTGCATCACCTAACAAGTTAAACAGACTGGTAATTAACCAACACATTCGCTCTGCCTACTTTGAACGTTTGTGTATTATTTACACATTAACTGAAAATCCAAAGCAGGGATAACTTCAAAGTAACAGGTGAAATGTGTGTTTAAAGTATTGGGATGGAGCCTGTGTCTTGACCACTGACCTTCTTCTGTGGGAAGCAGAATGACCTGACAAGATGTTTATGGTTGGTTCTGATGGCAGGGAGGTGTTTATGTTGGGTTCTAGCGTTGCAGAAGGAGGGTGTGTGTTAAGGACACAGTCCATGGGAACTGCGTTGACAGCTACACTCAGTCTTAACTCCAAAACTGGCCACGTGGAGCTGGGAGTGGAAGGTAGACCGCATTATGGTTGTAGGGATGCCAGTACTGGGTTAGCAGTATGAGTACCACACATAGGTTTATATGGGTAGATAGGTCTGTAAGCTACCGGTCATCTGCCATACTAAGGGTGATCCCCAGCAGTGGGCGAGTAGGATAACATCTCTTTTACTGGGGTCATGTCAGTTCAGCTTCAGCTCTCCTCTCTGCCAGACTTCCTTCAAACACACACACACACACACACACAAACACACAACACCCCATAGGTGTTATTACTTCACACATTCCAAATTGAACTGTGTGCCTTGTAACCTAATTAGCTTTGCTTTTTTTTGTTCCAGTTCATTCTATACAACTTGTAATAGTGTTTACAGCTTACTTCCAATGGTAAAGTTAACTACATAATCTATTTAATAGATACGTGTGCCCAGCAAATTCATGTTGGCTGGCTGCATTAACATTATCAAGTCACTCACCTTATCTTTTTTTTCAAGCCATAAATATAAGTAATTATTTTGCCACAAACGCAATTTAAGGGAAGCTCATCTAACTAGCTAGCCAGCTAAGTCTGGTCCACAAGTCGAGAGCAATTAGAAGATATAGGAAGTTAGCCAAGTATAGGTAATTAACGTCCATGTCCTCTAGCGAGCTTGATGCACTTGATTAAACCAAAATAAACGGACCCTGTTCCGCAGGGTCCGTACCCCGCCTACCTTGACAAGTGCGGATTTTCAATATCTAAGTGAGAAACAGATAGCGAAGTGTGATTTCTGTCAATTTATTCCAGCTTGAAATAACAGAAAACGAGCGCTTTATTGGTTCTCTGTGTCTTTGTTTAGTGTGGGATAACCAATGAACGAATCGTACACGGATCAAAAACCCTCAAAATAAAAAAGCTGCGGTCTCTTATTTGCGACTTTCCCATGAGTACATTAACATAGCATCAGTTGCAGTCATGGAGTGTGAAAAAAAATATTGCAGTTGCAGTACTAGCGGTCGAACTTCGCGAACAACCCAGCCTTTTTTTTGATTCCCACTGGTTACCGTATCACTGGAAAGGTGGCAAGATGGCTGCGGAGCCGACCAAGACTGACATTTTGACTATTTTTAAAAGACTACGGTCTATTCCTACTAACAAGGTATTTAAAATGACACCTAACTGTCAAGTCACTAATCGACTAGCATTTTTGGTCCATTATTTGATCTTGTATGTAAACCTGAAAACAATTATGCCGGATAGCTACTTGTCTAAAAAGCCGGGCCACTGACCGAGCTTAGTCTCTGGGCCTGACGGCGACTTGCTAGGTGCTAACGTTAGATAGCTAGCTAGCTATTTTGCCACATAGTCATTGCCTGAGCCACGTATAGCATTCAGTTGGGTTGTTTACGTCGTAATGCCTAAAACCTGCCATGATGTTGCACTGAAACTTTCTGCTGGGCTAGTTCGCTAACATTAGCCAATCTGTGTTGATTTTTTATTTCAGCCAGGCGGAACTACTGTACCCTCGCTAAGCTAGCTAATGTTAGTACTGTTTTCACTTGTGACTGCGGGTGGGCTGTAGCTAACGTTGATGTAGGCTACTTGCCACTAGCAAATACAATACTTATGATATTTATTAATGAATGGCTAAAACGACAGCTGATTACATGTAATACGAAGTAGTAGTTAGTATTGTGTCACAGTCGGTATATGTCGGCTCTCACTGTCCAATTCACTGACATTTCTAATAGTATGCGTTCACTGATAACAAGCAAGGAGGAAAGCAGCAAAATAATCAACTTCCAAGATTGAGGGAGGATATTATTACGTGTAGCCGCTATAACCTTAGATATAAATGTGGTTTACAGCTCAAACTACTCCCTCGTAGATTCTGGTTCGAAGTCCAGCGGACGTTTATTTATCCCAGCCGTATAGACCTTTTATGTAACGTTGCAGGTTATACTGCTTCGAAACGAACGTTGAATAAGTCAAACGTGAATCGTCTGAAAGCACGACAACCCGCTATATTGTCAGTATGTGTGTGGGATAAATTAGTGACTGTCCAGGTGGTAGGGCGCTTGAACCTTATGCTCAGTTCATACATTTTTATCGGTGAATCCATGCACGTGACTAAAAGCACAAGTTGCACAAATGTCACTTTTCCTCTGTTATAGTGTCATCAGTTTAACCCCTCGTCATTAAAGATTTAATTTACCCAAAGAAACAAAAATCATGAAACCTCTATCTGTTTGGTGAAAAACTAGTAGTAATTAGTCATAGCTTTTTTTTGACTGGAGATTGGAGAGAACACAAACACGTTTGATAATGCTTCAAAAAAATATGACCTGCTCTCCAAAAAAGACATGGTATTGGCATGCCCAGAATACATCCCCTCTTATGTTGTTGTGACAAAATTAAGATTTATTTTGTTTAAATTTCTGCAAAGTACATACACACCATCAACAACTGTCAAGAAGCAATGCAGTTTACCAGTTTTCCTCAATGTCTCCTTGCGTTTATTTTGCCATGTCTGATGTAAACCTGCAAATAACTGGTCTTATTTAGGCCACCTGGGAGAGTTCTGAGTGGTCATTTAATGAAATGGTGAGTCATAATCACCATAAAACTTAGCGGCAACCTGTTTCTTTGCTTTACGCCGTTATTAATTTCTTCTACATGGGGATTTTTAGGTCCTCTTCAAATGTGGTCTGTTTTGTGTAGGCTTACAACACCTAAGTGTTTTGATAACTGTGTCAATATCTGTAGGACAAGGTGACAGTGTTGGCAAACGTCTTCTTGTCCTAATGAGATCAACTATTCCTCTCTATTGTGCTGAACATTTCAGCTGAATCTGGCAACCCTGTTCGGCTTTCAGTCTTTCCCCTGATAACTACAAGCTATGTGGAGCTATGTTCACCCCTGAATGAGACATGAACGGGGGTTACTTTCATCCTTTCTTGGCCCTCTCTTGTCTGAAAGTTTCTGAAACCAGGCATTCAGTACTGCAATCCTTAGGGGAATGTAGTTCTGTATCTTTTAGACTACAGCAACCACAACACAAAGGCCTAAAGGCTTTGAACACATTCATTTGTTTTAAATTTGGCTGATAGGGTTCAAACAGCTCCAGGTCCATATGGTAGTTTGGTTGAAAGAGTTTGATTAGGTAATTGTAGAAAGTTATGAGTTTGGCAGGTAGCAAACAGAAGGCGGCACAGTTTTCCTGTCCTAAAAGCTGTGTTTTCTAACAAAAGGGGTGGTGGGATTCATTCACACTCAAAGCCGAACCTGTTAATTTCCTTATTGACAGTTCAGCAGCATTTCAGAGAAGTGTCTTTTTTTCTTCTCCATTTCACATTTTGTTCCTTACGTTTCACGTATGCCATTTCTTTTACCTTCAGTTTTGTATACCAGCAATAAATACAACTATTTTCATTACAGAACATATTTCACAGCCGTTTGGATGGTGAAGGGATTATACTAGAGAAGGCAATTTCCAAAAAATCTGGCCTTGAGAGGTTTGGTGCACAGTTTGACTGGCATGGAGAAACATTGATATTTGTTATCCACATGCCCGTTCCTCTTGGATAGTGATTTTCCATGTCACTTTTGAACATCTGAAACAAGCTAGACCTAAAGAATGTAGACACAGTAATGCAACTATATATATATTTTTTGTCAAAATCTGCCCTTTGCCAGCCCACACATGGGTCTTGACACATTGGACAGAATATATCTGTATTGTGTATATATGCAGCGTTCCGCTTCTGAATCCGACGTGGCCCTCAAGCTCAGCCCTGCTTCAGAATGTGTGTGTCTGTGTGTGTTTCCATGCAGGCATGCTTTGACTGTGCTGCCAAGAACCCCAGCTGGGCCAGTATACCATACGGGGTGTTTCTGTGCATTGACTGCTCTGGCATCCACCGTTCCCTAGGAGTCCACCTCAGCTTTATCAGGTGACCTTGCTGTCCGTTTAATGCGCGCGTGTCTGGTTTCTCCAAATTACGCGGCCAAAAAAAAAAGGCGCACCTGTGTCTTGGATTCAGTCCCCTTTTAATTTGTTTTTTTCCCCCCCCCTTCATCTCAGATCCACTGAGCTTGACTCCAACTGGAACTGGTTTCAGCTGAGATGTATGCAGGTTGGAGGCAATGCCCACGCGGTAGGTGAAACTTGAAACCTCTGTCTGGCTGTTAGGAAAACGATGTGGAGGTTTACTTACAGGATGGTCTAGAGCCTGCCCCTTGTACTGAACAGTCATTGGCCAGTTACAAATGAATCCTGGCAGCATTGAAACATCATTTAGCTGGCCGTATGACCTATCCTACAAAATGGAAACATCTTACAAAAAAATAAAGACACCATTGTATAGTTTCGGAGGGTTATTTCAATTTTACAGTGTGTAAATGTGTAGTACAGCTCCGGAAAGAATTAAGAGACCAGTGCACCTTTTTCTTTCCTTTCCAAAAAAGTCGAAAAGGAAGATTTTGACTGAGGAACAGAAGGGTTAAAATTAAGAGACCAATGCAAATTGAACGCTTGTGTTCCTCACTCAAAACCTTCCTTTTCAACTTTTTTGGAAAGGAAAGAAAAAGGTGGAGTGGTCTCTGAATTTTTTTTCGGAGCTGTATGTAACTTTCTCACCAGTTTCTTTGTGTGTCTTTTCCGAGTTTAGACCGCCTTCTTCCGACAGCATGGCTGCTCAACTAATGACACCACCGCCAAGTACAACAGCCGCGCTGCACAGATGTACCGAGAGAAGATCCGACAGCAAGCCAACACAGCGCTATCTAAATACGGGTCGGATGTGAGTACGCACTGTGATTCAACGGGATTTATTTGAGGAAATATGATTTAATATGATGAACTATGATTGAACATTGTTTTAGTATTATGGTTTAATGTGATTTGATATTATGGTTTAATATGATTCGATATGGTGTAATATTATGATTTAATGTAATTTATTATTATGATTGCATATGATTTCACACAGTGATGCTCCACAATCCTAGATTCTGATGGTTACCAGCCCACTTTGAGCTGTTGTTTAAATGGAATTTAAGTTTGGGAAGAAGGCACTTCATAGGATCTAGTCTTTATGTTGGAAAATAAAGTAAGATATCAACATTACCTGGTGACATTTCTTGGGTTCTGAATATGGAGAAGAGGTACCTAATGGTGTCAATTACCCAAGTCAAATGTGATAACAATGGCATTTTTTATTTTACTACAACGGACTGCGCATGGCTGATCAAATTGTCATGGGAAGGACCATTTTAAATGCCCACTAATTGGAAAAAGAGATTTAAAATTTACAACAGAGAACATCCTTAAATTTCAATTCATGTTTATATACTTTTGGGGGGAAGAATACAAGTATTAAGTTGACATCTTGATTGATTGAGTGCTGTTACGACCAGTATTGTTGACTAATAATATAAAATGTTATGGCATCTTCTGACCTAATTCCACGGGGTCGGAGGTCAGTGGTTTTTGTTCATGGGGACCCCCATGCCGTACCTCTGTACACCCTGGTTCTAAAACCGCTGGGGTGGAAATCTAGGCCCTGGCTTTGGCCTTCATGCTAAACCGAAGCCTATTTTCACCTCTGCCCCATTTCTTATGGTCGTCAATACATTGAAAATGAATTCTGTAATTTTATTCTGTCCCTGTGGACCAAACTCCCATCTCATCTTTGTCCCTGCCGCCCATATCAGAGAGACTTTGGCCTGTTGAGTCACTGTTGCGGGGTCAAACTCAACATGTGACGTTAACAGCAGCATCAAGCAGTCACTTTCAGATAGAGACGCACAGGTTTTCTATTGGAACTTTTCACAAACATGGGGTCTGTTCATTTTGGCGCAGCAGCAGTTCAGAGTCGCACCGTGCCGTCCTTAAACGCTTCCTGTCTGTCATTCTCTCAGCTCTGGATTGACTCATCGAGTGGGAGCAGCCAACATGCAGCCCCGGAGAAGAAAGAGTCTGACTTCTTTGCAGAGCATACTCAGGTGTCCTGTTAAAATTACACCAGTCAAAAAGACATGCGTTGTGCGTTTGTGTGTGTGTGTGTGTTCAATTGCTGCTTCTGTTTAATGGGAATTCATTGTTGGACTTGTAGCCTTCAAACACCTGGGACGTGACTTCCCCTTCCCTGACAGAGCAGAACGGAGCCCTCACCCCCCAACCATCAGAGGAGACGCCCAAAAACCCCGACATCGCCAGTACTCGTGAGAGAAACGCGCCCCCGCTCGCCCACCCCCCCCCCTACACCCCTCATATCCTCCCGCGTGAGTCTTTCTAATGTACTTTTGAGGTAAATGTTGAGTTTGACAGTTGATTTGTGATGGTCTTTGACCCTCCCAGAGCTGGAGGATGGGCCGAGCATCGAGGGACTTAGCGGTGAGCCGTCTCCCAGGGTGACTATGGGTAAGTTCTCAGTCATCCCCTCGTTCTTCCTTTAACCCCCCCCCCCCCCGTCACATGAAGACATCATCCCGCAGCTCCCATCCTCCTGTTCGTCCTGAAACCTCCTGTCACGTGAAAACAATCCCTCCCCACACCTCTCGTTGTACATTTGCCGACCTTTGACGCAAGACGTCCTCAGAAACCCAAACTACAGAGTCTGTCGTAGTTGGTTCCACGTTGAGGCGGCAACTAGGACACATGGTCACGCATCGTGTTGTAAAACAGTCAATTGAGGTTTTCCATATGACTGGGGTCCTCTAACACCTCTGTCTGCTTTGTCCGTAGAGGACTCGATGCGTTTGTCGTCTGATCTACCACAGCAATCCAAAGGTGATTTGAAAGCCTTTCAAAAGCTGCTGTTAGCCCATTGGCTGGCCAGACTTTCAGGAAGCATGTTTGGTTCTGTGCTTTACTGACACCGCCTCCAAATGTTAGATGCGAGCTTGCGGCTGTTCCACCCACACTCTGTGCTCTGACTGCAATGTGTGACTCTGCCAAGGCTTTCTTTGTTCTGCAGTTCTACAAACGTTCACTCAACAGTCTGACAACCTTTCTTTAACGTTAAGCCCGCTATCTATACTGCCTTAATTATGACCCAGCGGTGGCTGCTTTGGAAGGCTACAGTGCCTATGATAAACAACGCCCTGTTCCCTTGATTTGGAAGGCTACAGTCCCTATGATAAACAACGCCCTGTTTCCTTGATTTGGAAGGCTATAGTCCCTATGATAAACAACGCCCTGTTCCCTTGATTTGGAAGGCTGCAGTCCCTATGATAAACAGCGCCCTGTTCCCTTGATTTGGAAGGCTACAGTCCCTATGATAAACAACGCCCTGTTCCCTTGATTTGGAAGGCTACAGTGCCTATGATAAACAACGCCCTGTTCCCTTGATTTGGAAGGCTACAGTGCCTATGATAAACAACGCCCTGTTCCCTTGATTTGGAAGGCTACAGTGCCTATGATAAACAACGCCCTGTTCCCTTGATTTGGAAGGCTACAGTCCCTATGATAAACAACGCCCTGTTCCCTTGATTTGGAAGGCTACAGTCCCTATGATAAACAACGCCCTGTTCCCTTGATTTGGAAGGCTACAGTCCCTATGATAAATAGTAATAATCTTCCCCTCAGACTTCGAGTGAATTTGTTGCATCTCGCTCCTGTAAATTATTTTTTTTAAAGGTGAGACCCAATAAGAGAGAGGTTAGTAAAAGCACAGAGAAGTGGTCTAGCCTAATTATCACAGCTAGTAAGGTATATCTTTATAAGGGACTTAAACATTGTGTGGGACCCACTTACCTGACAGGGCAAGCTGTTGTTTGAGTGAGGGCCATTGATAGAGGATGTTCTACCGCACACCTTGTTTCTGCATGTAGGCGCAGCAAGCAGACCGGCTCTTCTGGGCCCGCGTACCTTCTCTGGTTGGTACGGAAAATGTCACATAAGCTGGGTAATGACAATGCTTTAACAGTTTGGACTAGCAAAACTAGCCAGTGTATACAGTGAATTGAAGAGGTCCCAGCACAGGAACTTGAGGAACGCCAAATTCAACATGGCAATGTTTAGATCATCGCCCAGCTGTCCCAATTGGTACCGCTTAGATGAAGTGTGATTTTTGCTTTCCGCTTTGACCATATAAGTGTTCTGAACTCTTAATAAAGATATGATCAATAGTTTCAAAAGCAACACTTCAGACTGAAACCGGATTACGTTCAAAGGACTGTAGGAGTTTTTTATTATTACAAAGGGCTGAATGAATGCCAATACAATCAATATATTTCAGTTAAGTGGCTTATTTCATGTGTGAATAGTTTTATTTCAATTGCCACTCGGTAACCCGGCTAGCTGCTCACGTTCAAGCAGGGTGAACAGTAATCATTTGCACTGTAAGGCCTCAAAACATTCAAACAAGTACTTGGTTACGAATGTTAAAATGTTTTCTGTCCTTCAGCTGTAGTCCTGTAACAGAGCTGGCCACTGCAAAACATGGCAACAAGGTCTGTCTTGAAACTGCTTTGGTGTAGATAAAAGAACTGTTGGAAACGGAATACTCTTTCTGTCTGCCAAGAGGGTCCTTGCATCTTAACATTGTATTAACATTCAGCAATTTGTGCATTTTCACGACCGGGGGTTGGTCTACAGTGTGAGCAACTTGCAAACCGGGGTTCCTTGATCTGTCACCTGTGTTCTAACGAGGAGCTTTGTGTTACAGATGTGAAGCAGTCCATCATTGGGAAGAAGAAGCCCACCACAGCTAAGAAAGGGGTGAGTTATTGTCCCCGTGGAGCCCTTAAGTACGCTCTGCGGGGGAGCCCGAGGTTTTCCTGTCAAACCGACTAGTCAGCAGTAAGCATCACTATTGAGTCTTTTGTAGGACAAACATGCTCCTCTGATGTGTAATTTTGTCAGCTCTGTATTCTTGATATTCCTTTTGGAAAAGTTTGAGAACATTTTTGTGCCAAACATGTTTGACTGCAAACATTTAATATAACACTGTCCCTTTCTCTGTCTACCCAGCTCTGCTTAACCATCTCTGTGTTCCTCTAACCTCCAGCTGGGCACAAAGAAGGGACTAGGGGCCCAGAAGGTGAGCAGCAAGAGCTTCACGGAGGTGGAGAGGCAGGCCCAGGTGGCTGAGAAGCTGAAGGAGGAGCAGGTGGCTGAGGCAAAGAAACAGGCGGAGGAGTCCATGTGAGTGGAACAGACGGTCACAACTTGCCTGCTGTTTTAAAATTCAGTCTTGTAAATATTAGGCAGGATCCCTACACAGTGGTCCTTTTAAAGCCCTGGGTCCTGTTATTGTTTTGGCAAACATGCCTCCCTAGTAGATTACTAACTTGCATGCTGTGTAGAAATGTGCTCACTTCCTGGATATGCGTGCCAGTGCTTGGCATTGTTCAGCACAAACTAACTGCTCAACTAATCACAAACAAGTTTTTAAGACAATTGTTTCATCCATCAATCGTCCTAATCCAATAGTAAAAATTAACATCAATAAATTAATAAAAAATATTACCCAATGGTTCTCATTTGAGTTTTAGTATACTGTTATAACCTTGGTCCTGATGTGGGTATCAGGGGCGTGTCTAACCTGTCCAACCACAAATACCTTGTTTGTCTTAGTGTGGCCTCCATGCGCCTGGCCTATAAGGAGTTGGAGATCGACAGGAAGATGGAGGACAAGAAGATTCAGAACATGGAAGGAAAGAAGAGGGAGCAGGCTGAGAGGCTGGGAATGGGCTTTGGCAACCGCAGGTAAAAAAAAGTAATTAGTAACGTTTTCAAAGAACACTGACGTTGTTTTCATGGAATATGCATTATTTCAGCGTTCCAAATATGAACCTGTTGCCGCCCAGGTAATGAATTTGTGTCAGTGATTTTCATGCAAGTTTGATGGCCCCCTCTTAAGAGCCAGCGAGCGTGTGCGTGCGTCTAAGTTGTGTGCTCTCTGGATTCCAGCACCATATCCCACTCCGTGATGTCAGAGATGCAGGTCATTGAGCAGGAAACACCCCTGGGAGCAAAGTCTTCGCCTCGCTCCAAACTGGACATGTTTGATGAGCCGGGATTCACCTCCGGACCGCCTAAGTAAGTCGCTCCCCAGAGGTATTGCTGGTTCACAAAGCTCAAGTCCGGGTGTGCGGTAATGTTCTGGGCAGTGTAACCTGGATTCTCCTAAGGCATCCAGTTCACATTAACTTCTATTTCCAAATGCTCTTCAAGCCTCTAGTTAGTGACCCCCTGGCTACTTCTCTTGTATAGAGCTAAAAGAGATTGCTATTAACAATGTGGTAATATCTCAAATCTACCCCCTGATGGACTGGAGATTTTTTTTCGTCATGCTAACAATTGTTTGCTGTATTTCGTGTTGTTCGGTGCCTTTGATAAATAAACTTTGAACTTGAACAGTCCGGTCCTTTCAAATGCCTCTGGTGTATTCAGGCTAGGTGTAGATTTGGAATAGACAGGAAGTCCTGTATCTAACGGTCTTCAGATTCATTGTGTTTGTCTCCACAACTGGCCGGCAACATTTGGATTTCACCCTGTCTGTCTGTTTTGTTGGGACAGGTACAAGGACAACCCATTCACAGCCGGGGACGCCTTCAGCTCGCGGTGGGACTCCGATGGGGGCACGGCTTCCTTCACTTCCTCCTGGGCCCTGGAGAAGGAGGAGCCCAGAGAGGAGGTGACCACCTCTAGCATCCAACCTATTGGCGAGCGGCCCAGTCGGCGGAAGGCCGAGGTGACACCCGTGGCTGAGTCGAGCGAGGCCCGACAGAAGTTTGCCAATGCCAAGGCCATCTCCTCAGACATGTTCTTCGGCCGGGAGAGCAACGCCGAGGTAACGTTGAACCGCTGTAAAACAAACCAATACCAAGAGGCTATTCGTCAGCAGCCTCTAGATCAGTGGTCTGCTGCAGGCCGTATTCCGTAAGACAACGTTGGAGAGCGTTTCTGTAGATGATCAACTGGAAATGTCCGTGATCGATAACGTGATTGTGGCGTCACTCCATCTCTCTCTATAGTATGAGGCCAAGACGCGTCTGGAGGGCATGTCAGGCAGCACGTCCATCAGCTCTGCTGACCTGTTCGGAGACGCCAGTGACCAAAACACAGGTACCGGTCGGTCGGGTCTTTGCTCCGCTCTCTTTCTCATGCTCTCCATTCTTTCCATCTCTATTTTGGGCCTGGGGGTTTGTGGATGTGGTGGGCATGTTTGAGAGCATGCTGGCAGCTAGACTGAGGGTTGAGTATGCATACAATAGACTGGTTAGGAACCTTGAGCCTTGTTCATTGGTATCTGGGCTACTCTGGGGTGGTTCTGTTACTGTGGAGGAGGATTCGGTGTTGTGCTTGTACTTCATGTTCTTGGTTTGTTTGTTGTGTTGTGAGCTCCTAGATCCAATAAAGAGGTTTTCCTCCAACTCTCTGTCTAGGGGCAGGTTATGACAGTGTTCTGCCAACGGGGCCAGACATCGCTCAGTTCAAACAGGGGGTGAAGACTGTGGCAGGCAAGATGGCCGTGCTGGCCAACGGCGTCATGAACACCATACAGGTGAGGAATGCAGGCCGTGCCGGCGCCGTTCATTAGGAGGCGTGGTCAAAACACCGGCTACGACCGGAAACTGAACCGTGTGTGGGTTATTTTTATTTTTTTTCTCCCTCCGGGCTTGTTCAGTTCTGTGGTTAATTAACACAACGACCGCTCCAGGTTGAGGGACCCTGGCGTTTAATGTCATATGGTCATGAGACTCTTGTGATTGTGTCCTAGGATCGCTATGGGGCCTACTGACGACACCGGATGGACGTCTCCCACTTTTCAGAGGGATTGATGATGTCATAGTGGTGGGGAGGAGAGGGGCGTGGTCAGTCAGTCTTTCTGCTCTGACTGATCTCTGCTGTGATTGGAGAAAGGAGGAGATTGCCTGAATGGAGGGGGATCCTACACCCCCCCCCCCCCCCCCATGTCTGTTCATGCTCTTTTTAGAGACCATTTATAAGAGTGAGACAGTATTTTCTTTTCTTTTAGTAGACATTTGTGATTTATTTTTGGCAAAGCAAGCATTGGAAGGTGTAGAAAGTCTTTTTTGACAAAGAAAAATATCCAGTGCTTTTTTTCAACTAACGAATATTACTTTCTGTACTCTTTCGGTCTCTGATTTCAAAAGATATATATATATATTGACTTAAAGTATCCTCTAAGGACTGTATGATAACCAAATCTCTAAGTTGTGCTATACTTATATAAATTGTTTTTACGGTTTTCAACTATTTCTCACAATTTTAACAGACGGAGCCATGTATGTTAAACAATTCAGCATTCACCTCATCAGGAAAGAGAAGCATTAGTCCCATTCTGTTGATTATTTGTTTTCATTTTGGCAAAGGTAACTGTGGATTAAATTCTCTTTAGTGTTGAATTCATTACACAAAGGTTCATTATCTATGAAATTGTCAGAATGGGTTAACTCCACACAGCACGAATGAAAGGCCAACACCTTACATCTGACTGTCGCAGCCTCCATCAGTCAGGTGATGGAAACTGGGTGTATTTTCTATTTTTTTGTTGAAACAACAGCCAGTCAAACTTGCAGTGCGATATGAGTCGTGTTGGACAAATGGTTAGCTTTTCACCTTTTACTACTTAGAGTTTGTGTTTTTATTTTGAAATAATGTTTTTTTTTTGTTGTTCATCCAAACATGTCCAGTCACAGAGTTTACAGAATCAGACCGCTCAAACTTTGAAAGCCATTTTGACCAATCCTGAGAAACATGCTTAGAAATATTGAATTATAACCTGGGTCTGAATTTACTTCACATTTGTAGTTATCCCTTAACATAAGATACTTAAGCATAGGAAGAAAATAATGTTTCTGTATAACCCTGTATACTGTGGTTTCTTAAACTAGGGGGCGGGACCGGTAGTGGGCCCTGAACATGAGGTGAGTCACATAAAAATAACTAATATCACTTTAATATGGGTTCCTAAATTGAGATTTGTATGCTATTATAAATAGACTGCGCTCTTATTTTGGACCGTCTCTTCAAACAATTCCCAACAGATAGAACGCACAGACACTTGTCGGGTCGTTCTAAAACCTGTGGCTGGACAGAGCTTAGCTGTTGCTTAACCTCTTGACCTGGCGTCCTAGTGTCTGGTGCTCAACCTATCAAAAGGAAAGAATGGGTAGGAAGAGTCTGTCACCGTTGTATATTCAGTTGTTGATATATTCAGTTGTTTCATTAAGAAATAATGCCCGAGAAGGGGGTGTTATCTGGCTGAGCTGTTTTTAGGCACTACTCATCGGAGTGCCTGGACACAGCACTTAAACCCCCAAGATGCTTCAATACTGTTATCAACTAGTTACAAACATGATTAGAGCAGCAAATTAATGTCATAACCGTGGTATGTGTGTGTGTGTGTATATATATCTCTCTCTATATCATGGCGATTGGCCAATCAGGATTCGGTCCACCTAACTTAATGTTAGGAATATCAAAGGTCAAAATTGAATATGCTGAATGGTGTAGTATATCATATTACAGAGCCAATGCCAAATTCCTGTTCTATAAAATAAACTTCTATCTGCCATCTGGTTATGTACAGCATGTGTGGTGTGACAGCCTCAGAGGTGGAACTGCTACCAGTGGTGACACTGCGTCTCAGTAGATGGCTGCACTTCAGTCCTGCGACTTCAGAAGAACAACACTGAGTTCCACCAAGCACCGTAGCACCTGGTGTGCTTGGTTCAAAGTAATTTAACAAGCTTGTCTGTTTATTATGGGGGTTTGCCTCATTACAGTTTTTCTGAGTTTTATTGGTGCTAGCTGATCATTCCAAATCTGAGGCTGTTTCCCAGACTGCATCTTGGTTTAGCACAAGTTAAATCTGGTTGATTGGTGACAGGAAAGGCATGTTCAGCGTTTGTGGAAAGCTCAAGACAGACTGCCGCTCAACCCACCCCTGACCACTCACAAGTATATATATTTTCTACATTATTTTTATGATTGTGGCATGACCATGATGATGGGTTTGTTTGAACATTTTCACCCATGTCCTGATGTGGCCCTGCCTGTCCATATATGTCCCATTAGTGATGAATAAACCCCTAAAAAATGACTGTCCAACGGCCCCATGGAAACATAATACAGTTAATGTATTGTAGGCAACAAAAAGAGACATATTAGATTTGTGTCAATAAAGACTGAAATCCTTCACTGTGTACTCAAGTTAATTGATGATGAATGTGCTTAACAACACCAGGTAGAAGTTTACATGAAGGCGAGGTAATATTTACAAGTTCTACTGGCAAAAAAATCCTGCCTAAAGTAACTGATCAGGATGGGGACAGTTTGTCATTGTAGTTCAGCTGATGATGGAACTGTGTCAGAATAAAAGGAACAAACATTGAAAAACTGCCAAATACATTATTCTTTTCCACTCACAAACAATTAGTGAAAAGGCCACAACATTTGTTTCTCTTATCGACATTAGACAATTAAGTTGAACCTGAATTGCTGTTTACCCAGCAGCAGATTTTCCTGTGGTCAAATGAACTGACTGGGAACAAACAACAAGAATAACCAGGGTTTTTACTGCTTTCACTATTCAGAATTGGAACTACTGTCGGGATACATGGCATCAAAGGCAGTCACTGTGTAAACAATGCTATGGCAGGTTTGAATTATTCCAGCTGCCTGGCTTTTTCCACACTGTAAAAACACATGAACCTGATACATTTCCAGATTACTTCAGGTAGTCTGGCAAAAAAAAAAAAGCTAATTGGAATCAAATAAGGCTGAAATTACCATTGTCTGGATTTCCAATTGTCACCCCCAAATAATTACCAATATAACGAAGTAGATCAATAATTTCTCTAAGAACATACCATATTTCATTAACAAATGTTACATTTCCTCTCTGGTTCATGTTCGTCTGGGTCACATGCATTGCTCATTGGTACTTCACATCCCTGTGCCGTTTCTGAACTTTTCTTTAGTCCCTACTAATTGGTCTTTTGGTCGATTAAATCACATTTTTCAGAGCTGAACTTCAACTGCCTAGTGCAGCATTCGTGAGTCCGACCGCCCAGGACTTCCTGTGTAAAAGCTATTGTGGTTGTAGACTTCTGCAGAATTTTCTGTGAATGCAGTTCACAAACACTGACATCTCGCTGCAGTGCAGGTCTTCCCTGCTACAGACTGGATGAAGCCTGGCGTTTATGAGGTGGGAGAGACGTGGAACGCGCCAAGATCGCAATACTGACTGGCGAGTGATCAAGACATCTAACACGGTCAACAACACCAAGATTAAAATTCACATAATCAGCATCAATTCATTACAGAGCCTATCCGTCTGACCGAAGAAACAAACCAAATGACATGGAAAAGAAAAGGTTAATATTGGAAATGAGAAGGCAAGGCTCTGCGAGTGGCTATGGGTGCGGGCCTCTGAAACAGGGCTGCATTGGAGCTTATGTCAGCATCCCCAGTAAAATAGACCAAACGAACACAGGTTTCATTGGGTCGGAAAGCCTATTGAGTCCCTGTGTGTCTCTGGCTCTGTAATGCGTCAGTGAAGGTCTTCCTCTTTAGTCTTAATCTCTCCAGCTGGACTGGTGGATGAGAAGATCTTCTGACCTTCCAGCTCCTGCCTTCAGCCCCAGTTATAGAAGTAGATCTTCTGCCAGATGGGTAGGTATTCCATCAGTGGCCCTAGAAGGACAGGTTCACGGTTATGCTAAGCGGATAGGAATTTGCACACAGAAGTTGCGCCACATCAGACGAGAGGCGACCCCCAAGAAAAACAAACAAACGTGGAAAACGCATGACATGCAATGCAAACACTTACGAGCAACCAGCCCAACGCCTGGAACGTAGTCTGCCAGAAATCGAAGCAAGAGCAGAATCTTTGCTCTGAGCGAAAAAAGAAATGTACACGTTAAGAGATATTCCGTTTGAGAGAGAATTTCTCTAGCCAGAACCAAATTTTAGACCATTACATCTTTGCAGGGCCATTACAAAAGAAACCACAATTCTCAGGAAAAGATCCCGGTTTAGGCAGCGGGCTAGTTGAACAGAATATATAACCGTGTCAAGTCAATATAAAACAAAGCACTTACTCTGAGAATCTGTCATAGAAAGGGGAGCGGAGAAGGTAGTACAGAAGCAAGAAGGCTCTCCTCCTGACCTCTGCCCTCTCCCGTCGGTTTAGAGATTTAGTATCACTCATCAAGCCAAAACTTGGGAAGAGAACAAAGGAGATGCTTCTTTTAAAGAGGTATACATGCACAACACATGTTAGGAATTGAATCTGTGTGTGTGTGTGTGTTTGTATTTCTTTACTCATTTCATTGTGAGAAGAGAGCATGGTTACTAACCTGGTTATTTCTATGGCTCCTGAGATGAGCCATGGTTTCCAGGAACCTCTCCCACACATTCCCAGACAGAGCACTGTGTTTGAGATTGGTGCTGAGGAAACGTGACACATTCTAAAGCAGAGAGTGATCTGAAAATCGCTTGAGTTTCTGGTTTCCCTTAGCACTGATTTGGCGAAATACATTTGTAAACAGGGTGGTTTGAATCCAGAATGCTGACTGGATCAATGCCGTGGTATGAAACCATAAACCATGGGTAGAATACCACATACATTTTAACTCTAATTTCTTGGTATTTTAAGATGGACAGAATACTTCCAGATAAGACAGATGTATCATATAAATTAGAAATCACACAGCCATCTGGCCAAGGCACTTGATCACTGCCATACCAGATAACCTATCGAGGGAGGTATCGAGCGATGGTGTTCCGCATGATTCTTTTTCAAGCGTCTCCGTGGCAACGGCCTGGAGCAGGAAGGATACAGTGCACCAGTGGCCGCCCAATGTACATGGACTCCGCTATGGTTTCCTGGACGCCCAGGGCAGTGGGGCTGGAGGCCAGATCCTCCAACATGCCGGGCCTCCTTTTCCTACTGGGGGCTTCCCACAGACGAGCGTGCAGAGAGGGGGCTGGTCACACAATACATTTCTGATAAACACCACTGGCAACATACGAAACGCAAATAGTCATCACAGGAATGCGCGTGTGTGTCTGTCTCCGTGTGCGTCTGTGTGGACCTACCACTGCCCAACGGTCTCATCACCCTCCCCGACCGCTGGCCCACAAAGGAGGGGTCACCCTGGTGCTGCTCATGATCATCCTCTGTAAAGCAAAGGAGCTTGAATCTACTCTGAGAATATTCCTACAGTCATAATAGTCATATAGGTTCTAAACCGTGCGACAGTACATGGTCCAGACCCACTGACACAATGGTTCTGGCCCGACAAAATGGCAGAAGAAGCGGCAAACAAAAAGTTGCACCTGAATCTGAATAATCTAGTCAGGTTAGAACCGGATTGTATTATGCTGTATTATGCAAGAAAGAAAGTCCAACGTGCGAACTCCTGACGTCTCTAACCGTTGCCGAGCTGTGCCTCCCTGTCCAGCGGGGTGATTGGGGGTGACATCTGCATGCCAGATTTGTACCAGAAGAGCAGGAGGAAGCGCAAGATGGCTCTGGAGAAATGTAAAAAAAATACAAATAAAAAAAATAAGTAGGGGATATAAGTTAGGTGGAAGGACTGAGATGGAAAAAGTGTGTTACAGTGCAACATGAAATCAGAGACTCAACATCCAGGCAAACATAGTGCTTAAACACAATTGGAGACTCTCACTTAGTGATCTGGATGAGTACTATCACCAGCCAACGACCCGCCACCCCCCCCAGTTTGGCGGCCCCCATCTCCAGGAAGACCTCCACGTACTCCAACACTGACAGCCAGGTGAGGAGCCTCTGCTGAGAGAGAGACTGGACACACACACACACACGTCAGGTCAGAAAGCACTTTCACGTGTCAGTGGTCTAGACCAGTGGTTCCCAACCAGGGGTACTAGGACCCCTGGGGGTACTTGGCCTATCCACAGGGGGTACTTGAAAACACTCATGACACCATAGACTTACTAGTGAAATTAACATGAGGGGGTACTTCAGGGGTACTGAAAGCAGTGCAGAAACATTTTGGGGGTACAGTAACTGAAAAAGGTTGGGAGACACTGGTCTAGACGGCTGTGGTGGACGTAGCCATGAGGTGGAGATGAGGCTCACCACGGGAAGGGTGCGACAGAGCCCTTTGCGCAGAATGCCATCGTTCAGCAGCACCAGTAGGTTGGAGGCAGAATACACTGGTAACAGACACATTCAACTGATCATTCATCTCAAACACTTCTGTGTGGGCTGGATTGCAGTCAATCTAAGTTCAATTGTGAGGCAAAACCTACCCAATTCGGAGATTTCATGGGAGTCAGTAAACCGTCCTGGGAAGAAGATAAAAAAACAAAACAAAAAAAAAACACTTGAAAACTGTCGGAATGCCCAACTGTTGTAATGCAATAACGTAGCTAAATAATTCAAAGCCAACTGTTGTTTTCAAGGTTGACTGTTTTCCACACATAGAAAATAATTCCTCGGATTTCCCCCGATTTCAAATTCAAAACCCCCGCAACCAGTTCAGCAAACGTTGTGTCAAAACATTTGTTACCAAATACAACATGGATTGTTTATGCATGGATAAAATAAAAGTATACATATAGGTATAAATCCAGTGGTACCTCTAACTAAATGTTGTCAGTTAACGCACAAGTCAGTTAACGCACAACTGACACAGCTTCTGTACATTATCTGGAAAGATAATTAATGTAATTTTGTCATTTTTTGGAAGTACATACCGTGCAAACTGTTTTACAACAATGCAATGCGAAAAACACATTAATTCAAATCAAAATATTGGTAATAGAATTTCTATTGAAAACAAAGGTTGTAATAGTATGCCAGGCATTTATAGAATAAATCAGACGTTATCTGATATGTACATTGATTTTCAAAGCTTTAATTGCACTATTACAGATTCCAGGAATTTCTTCTAAATCCTAAGTAGAATCTCTGTTGAAAACAAAGGTTGTTAAAGTATGCCAGACATTTACAGAATAAATCAGACGCTGTTTGATATAATTTATGTTTAATTTCTATTTAAAACAAAGGTTGTTAAAGTATGCCAGACATTTACAGAATAAATCAGACGCTGTTTGATATAATTTATGTTTAATTTCTATTTAAAACAAAGGTTGTTAAAGTATGCCAGACATTTACAGAATAAATCAGACGCTGTTTGATAGAATTTCTGTTTAATTTCTGTTGAAAACAAAGGTTGTAAAAGTATGCCAGGCATTTATAGAATTAATATGACGTTGTTTGATGTGTATATGTCAATCAATAAATAGGTTATTGATTTTCAAAGCTTTAATTGCATTATTAGTGATTTCAAGAATTTCTACAAAATCCTAAGCAGAATTACTTTTGAAAACAAAGGTTGCATAAGTATGCCAGGTATTTCAATTAATAAGTTATTGATTTTCAAAATGGTAAATGGCTATTGGCGAATGTCTGTTGAATGTCGAATATTAAACCAATTTTGCCTCCGTGCAAAAAATACGCAATGAGTAGGCCAATTAAAATACATGTACATTTGGACCGCTAGCTAATGGGAATTGGAATTCAACGATCGTGAATGTCGTAACACTTTTTCGCCTCCTATATCCAGGTACTAAAAATGTTCTTATGTTGAAGAAGACAAAATTTTTCTGATGGAGATTGTAGCGTCATGTAAAACGAGGCCATGTATGTTAAATGTATTTTAAGAGAGATGAGTTAAAAGCATTGCCAGACAAATAGCTTGGAAAAAAGTAGAGGACTGAAAATAGGCTATTTTTCTTTCACTTCGAAGCTCACCTGCAATGAGATACGACAGCGTTCTAACCGTGCTCTCCAACTGTGCCGTTGCGGCTGGGTTCTTCGTGACATACTCCCGATACCGCTCTAAAACTCGGGACAATTTCTCAATGTACATTTTAGACATTTACCAGCCAACAAATTACCAGCCAGCTAGAGTTATTTAATATCTTAGTGCTAGCTACACAAAATACAACATTTCCTCAACTGAATTTGCCGAGAAAAGTTAGGAAAAGCACTTCCGGGTCAACAGAATATTGACTATTTCAAAAGAAAAGTGGTCAATATATTGCAAAGTGTCATAAACTGAATTTATTGTTAAACACAATATACATCTAAACATGACCAATATTTAGTATTTGTGCATTTTTGTTCAAGACAATGTAAATCACTGAATATGGAATTCATATTGCCTCAAGGTGCAAAAATACTTTGTGCCTCACTGAATGTATTGTAAGAAATAGTAGAGTCAGATCATGGTATCAAATCATAGGTCATTGTGTGCTACACCAAGCAAAACTATATTTTCTACCTCCTCTTTAACCCCAATGCAACACATTGTAATATACTGAACATGGAATACACATTGTCTAATAAAGCAAAAACGATTCTATGTGCCGCAGTGAATGTTTTTTAGGAAATGCTCAGGAGAATGTGTAGAGTCAGAATAGGTTGTCAAATCATAGGGCACTGTGTGCTAGGCTAATGCAAATTTCAAATATTTTCTCTCATCCTAGATTTAGGTGTTGACAGATAGGAATGCTGTGTCACAAAAACCTCTCTGCTAAGGCAAGAAGCACTACAATGATGACATAAAAGAGTATTACCTTTCAACTACTAACAAACATTTCTGACAGAGAAATATCATTGTGGTGAGACACATCTGCACATTTTCAGTTATCCGTGATGAATGATGATAATCTCACTTTTTTTCAAAACGGCACTGGCCCGGGTCAACAGAAAACTCTTGTCTGATTGTTGGAGGGGATCTTAATTGTACTCTGCACCAGTACTTGGATAGATCTTCTACCCCAAAGCGCCATCATAGCAACCGGTTGCATTTAACATGGGACTAATGTGTGCCAGGATATTTAATCGGACCAGATATTTAATAGATATCATTCTATAACACGACACTGTCACTCATTTAAATTGTCAGATACTTTCACTTAAGGGCCTTGTCAGATGGTGGAAACTGAAACTAAAGCAAACAAATTGCGTACTCTGCTGCTGGGAACGGGACAGGATGTTTGTCTGTTAGAACTTATCTACTGTCTACATAGATTTCCTTCTGTTATTCAAAGAATGTGGTTAGAGAAAGACACACAGGACACTGGTCACATACACACATACACACAAACACACACATATACTCTACACAAGGAACCATAAAAAAACATTGCCGAAATAATTAACAGAAGTTGTTCTTTTTTTTGTTGACAAAATACATGGGATTTTTATAATTGCTTGAGGTTGTATTCCCTGAACAGTGTCTGTTAGATTGGCAGAGATAAAAAAAATTTGAGGAAGCAATTGTCCCAGTCCTCAACCAACTCAGCACTTTGGTCACATGAACGCCTACCAGGTTGATGAATACCACTGGTGGATTTATTTGATTTTGTGCTGCAATTTGTCCTGTCGTTGGGCAAAAGCAGTAGAGGAGGAGGTTCGTCATAATGTATCATTGAACATAGATTAAGCATTTCTATCAACAAACAAATATTTTTGCATGTGAAAACACAGAATACTACTCATTATTCCCCTTGCTTAATTACGTCCCTTTTATTTAATGCCAATGTTGCTGGTGACTCTGTACAGGGCACCTGTCTCTTTCCCTGGAGTCAGACCGGTAAATACACTGACCCCATGCCTGGGTCAAGTTATATATACTTAGAGATAAGGGGAAAAAAATAGAAAATGTATTTGTTGTATTATTCATTGTATTTAAATATATTACCTTAAACCATCAACACACTCTCTCTTGCTCTATCTCTCTCTCTCACACACACACACTCACAAACAGGATCCGCAATCTGCAGCGGTTAAGCACAACAGCAGATCACATTGCTTTTATTTTGGAAACTTAAAACATGATTATTTTTTTCCTGCTAGCTAAACATATTACATACTCAAAGGGTCAAAGTACAAGTAGCCTAGTTCACAATAGGAAATGTTTTTCTGAGTAATCTTAACTGAAGTTCGTGCTTAACTGGAATGTTGGAATAAGCGCCGCAGTTTTCACATTTCTACTGTCAGTGGTCCATTCACTAAGCTTAGTGTGAATTAAACATCTGCATTCCAAGTAGCAGCAGAGGTACTGGACGGATGCAGGAATGAAGGCAATATATATATATAACATCGTCTTCAGATCAGATTAAAGTAAATGCATTTAATCTCAATGCATGACAGTGTTCGAGTCGGGTTTCAAACTGTCTTTCACTTTTGATTGTATTTCAACCGTTTGTTCCTAAGATCCAGCTTTGTTACGGATTTGGATAAAGTTTGGTGTCAAGAGTTAAATCGTAGCCATTCAACACTTTATCGAGAGGCTCAATAATGCCGAAAGTTATTTTCGTTACCTACCTCATAGCTGCCTTGGATATCACATGGATGTTTTTACAGTTCTCCATAACTCCTGTAAGTATTCCTGTTTGAATGCGTGTTTTACTATATTCTTTTATCCACAATATGGAAGAGGTGTTTTTGTATATGTATACAGTATATGTATGTTTATGTAAGTTTACACCAGAATGGCTAAATAAAACAACTATTTGTGATATGCATTAGCTTGCTGTTATTAAAATGAATTGTACATATTTGATAATAGGTAAAGCAGTTACAAATAGCCTTCCGCTTATTGAGATAATTTAACCTAGGTCTACCTCTATAAATGTACTGAGAAATATGTTGGACCATAACCAGGGCCTTTTTGAGTGCACCATGTGTTTGAACCTCTGTCACCAGGGGGCCTATGTGGTCAGGAGCATGACAGTGACCCAAGAACCAATACAATTACTAAGTTAATTATAGACATAAATGTGTACTTTAATTAAACTCACTGACTGCTCTCTCTGTCTTCAATAGTATCTGGCAAGGAAGCTGGGTTTTGACACGTTATGGATAGGCTATTTGCAAACAACGGTGGGTGTTTTGCAGCTTTTGGGAGGACCGATATTTGGCAGGTGAGTCCAGGCCAGTCAAAGGAAACACATTCTTCTATACTGTACCATTCAGGCTGCTGCCTCATCCCAGGCTGAGGAGCATATACCATTCAGGCTGCTGCCTCATCCCAGGCTGAGGAGCATGCAATGAATGAAGTTTAGCCAATTGAGCTTTAAAGTACTGCCACTTAAACTGAGTTGTCAGGCCTGAGTCCCGGCACATGATCGCTTGCGCAATGAGTCCAGAACAGTCATTTGTTCTGTTGTTGTAAGTTGACAGATTCCAATATACTGTAGTGAACTTGTAAGGCTGCTACTCGCCCCTCCAAATGGGATGTCCCTCTTTGGAGCAGTGGGTAGTGTGTCCGCCTGGGGAGCCAAAGGTCACGGGTTTGAGACACTGCCTGCCAAATGCCACAATACAGTAATATAGCTCGGTGTTACTTTCTGTTGCCGGTAGGTTTGCTGACCTTTTCGGGGCCAGGGCAGCCTTGTGCCTCTCCTGTTCTGCCAATGTGGTCTACTACGGGTTACTAGCTGCAGCTGACAGTCCGCTCATGCTGTTCATCCACAAACTCCCCGCTGTCTTCATGCACGGCCTGCCTGGTAAGTGCCTCTTGCCTGTTGTTCCCTTCATACTGGTATGCCCATGTCTCCTGTTTACTCTTAGAAAGGCTGCCTTCAGGGCAACTCAGCTTTGTTCCTGGGGGTCCGAAACATGTCTGTCCCTGGCCTAGTCCTCTTAACTGATCAATGTGTTGACTTTCCTCGCATGCTCCAGTCTTACTAAGCATGGTACGTCTCACTTGCTGCGGTCCTCTCTCCATTCCCCAGGAGCCCAGATGGTGGTGGCAGACCTTACAGAACCGGACAAGCGGGCAGCTGCCCTCGGTAAGCTGGGCCTGTGTTTCGGAATTGGCATGGTGGCTGGCTCCTCCTTGGGTGGTACGCTGAACACAAACTACGGGTGAGTGCAATGCCTCACGGCTCACGGATTCTGGTCCAAACCCATTCAAATGTGGCCGTGTGATACCACTTGTCTGGATTTCTCAGGGAAACCTTAACTGCGTGTGTAGCTGTGGGTGGGAGCTTAATCAACTTACTGTTGGTTCTGAAGTTTATCCCAAAAAACACTAAATCACAAGCTCCGCAGGACCAATCACAAGCTCTGCAGGACCAATCAAAGCGTAAGAGTCTACACATACAGAACCTCACTGCACGTTACTCACGCTCTAAAATGTGTGTGTGTGTGTGTGTGTGTTTGCAGCCAACAGAATACATTTTCTGCTTTATCTGACGGTTTTCATGGCCGTGATCATGATATGGTGACATCCGTGAGGTGTGGTGTTTGACATGTGATTTCACATACGTGTCCACCTTTTTCCTACAGAGAAGAAGTCAGTCTTTGACATGGGTGAGATCATCCGACTTATGAAGTTCCCTGGGGTTGCCAAAACCTTCTCAATCAAGATCTTCTCTGGCTTACCATCAGGTATGTGGTCTCTACTTCATCCAGTAAGGTTTAACAAATTCCCCCAACATTGCTGGCAAATTCTCTGGTTTTAAAGGTTTCCTAGTTTGAAGGGTTGTGCATATTTTCGTAATTCCAGGAATTCTCCAACCAGGATTTTGGGAAATCTAGTGAATGTTTGGCATTTTATGACTTCTAAATGTTTGTGTACACGCTGATGTTTTTTTTAGTGTGTCTCCACAGTATTGGTTTGCGTCAAGCCTTTTTTAACAACCTCCAGGGGATTCTGTCTCAGTTATCTTTCAGGTCATGTTCTCCATCATAGCCATGAACTTCTTCCAACTGGAGCCAGCGCAGAATGGCTACTTAATGGCTTACTTTGGGATTGTGTCAATGGTAAAGAGCAAGCAAAGAATAGTTAAAGCTTCATCACCTCTTTTCAGGAATCCATTCCTGGTAGAGACAACAGTGGGAATTTGCCAAGTTTAGAGATTATTTTAAGACCTGGCACAAAGGCAACTCTAGTGAGATGCTGTTGTGGTCCTGCTTGTTCAGGTAATCCAAGGGGGTGTCATAGGACGTTTGACGGCAAAGTATTCCGAGAACTCGTTGCTTCTCCTCTCCATCGGCATGTCAAGTCTGGTAGGCCTGGCTCAGGTAAATAGGATTCATTTCACGTTGTCATAAATGTACATTTGTATTCAGTTAGTCCACCACCGGCTGTCTGTCTACCCATCCACATCGACAATCAATGTTTCTTCTTCATGATGGGTCTGAATTTGACTCTCCCAAATAATTTCTTTAATGTGAACACATTCTGACTTGATCGGTTTTGGCCAAAACCACCATCAAATTCGATTGCTTAGATTTGTTAGACAATCTAAATATTTGTGTCTATGAAATCTAAGCAACTGATTTACAGTACAGTCATTGTACAATTGCTGTTTTAGTTCTATCACCTCTGATTTTTCACACAACCAACTCATTTTAAAAGTCACAGGAAGAACCGAACATTCTCCTATTAACTTGATTTATTGATTGCATGTTGTAATTGATTGCAACATTGTAATTCTTACATTTTCAAATCTTACCTTGATTAAAGACTGTAGCGTGTTCACTTCACTCTATTCAGATCACAGTGACTCTAGGACAGATTTGGCCTCGTGCCAATTTGCTTTGGGTAAAAATTTACATTTCAGTAGGACTTTCTGTGCTGTGGACAGTTAAAACAATGTAATGCTTAATCCTAATGAGCCTTCGACTTTGGTCTCAGAGTTAAAACATTTGCTTGCTCCCTGGCAGGCCTTCATGACTAACGTGTACCAGTTCTGCTTCATCGTCCTGCCCATGATGTTTTCCCTCAGTGTGTTCAATGTCATCACTGACAGCATGCTGACAAAGACTGTGCCTTCTTCCGACACTGGTAAGACCTCATAGCATTCCTGACACGTGTCTTCAGAGGGCTGATGCAGTGTACCAGTTGAACAGTGAATAGAAGTTTTTTCGGCCCAACTTGAAAACGGTTGCTTTCCAAAGGTTTTTGGGCTAAACTGTGCTAGACCGTTTTGACATTGGTCCTTCTTCACTGATCTTCAGGCACCATGCTGGGGTTGTGCGCGTCTGTGCAGTCCCTGCTTCGCACCATCGGGCCGACAATTGGAGGCATCCTGTACCAGAACTATGGAGTGTCGTCTTTTGGGCTCATGCAGTTTGCAGTGAACACGACAGTGTTTGTGTTCATGCTTAGAAACATGCCCAGTAGCAAAGATGATCACAGAAAATGACACTGTGAAGTGAAATACACAGGGCATTTTAAGTTGACCAAAATCAAATTTTATATTTTCAGAGAACTCAATTATAGTTCTATACTGCCAACAGCTTATGTCTTTAAATGTGAAATATATTTGTATATCTGAGTATTTTAGTAAGGATTCTCCATTCACTTAACAGGAACATGTTTGATAGTTGTTCACTGGCAATACCAATGAAAGAGTAAAACCTGTAGACAAATATACACTTTTGTATTTCTGTTGAACATAAGTTACATATGAGAGAAACAGACATTTTCAAAAATGTAAAGAAACTGAAGATACATTCTTTTTAAAATAATTGATATTCAATTTTATTTAAAAGGTCTCTCATTCCTATGAAGGGTGTAACAGGTCCACCAAATCCATGGTTCGGTACACACAGTTTTTCCATACAGTGTGAAAATGTAAATGCCACCTGGTTACTGTAATTTAAGTTGACAAAATTACAATGTGGGTCTCTAGGAAATCTAATTCATATTTAGTTGCAGAAGAACAAAACGAGCATGGCCTTGGAGGGCCCATTGGTCTAAGCTGCTGCCTCCAGTGGACACATACTGCCGCAGCAGAAGTTTGAATCTGGCCCGCCGCCTCTTTCAGCAAAACCCATTTTCTCTCACTTTCCTGGCCAATAAAACCCAAAATCCAATTAAAGTTTGTGACTGCAGACTACCTACCCACGTCTCGCTGAAGATATCACACTGGGACTGGTTCACATGCGTCATGGTAGTATCCATCCTATAATGTACCCATGACAATGAAATAACTTCTCTTCTACCCTTCTACCCTTAACGAACGAGGATGGAAAATGAGCTGGTTATATGTGGGGGTGTGGGGGGGGTGCAGTGAGTGTCTAAAGCAAGTATGAGAAGTCAATGCAAACTTATAGATGGACTGACAGAAACGTGTCTATGGGGTTTTTCTACACCCCTACTATAGGAAATGTCCCTCATATCCTGTCGTCGCAAGAAGCCTCTAGGCTAAGCCCTCAGCGGACTCGGGACAGTCAACCTCTGAACATGTGTTCTGGTATTTACCACAGAACCTGAGCTTTAAAAATAGTAATGTTTTACCCATGTCGGTGTCAAAAAAAAGAAGAAAACCTCAAGTCTACAGGTGCCTCCGATTAACACCGGTCTCTAATCATCTCTACATTGCAATCATGCTTCCATCACCGTTTTAGAAACATTCATTTTCTCTCAACGTTGTGTCACAATAAAAAATGATTGGGGGGTGGGGGGTGGGGGCGTAAATAACACCTCAGTGGACGGCTGTATGTTATATGCTGCCAACCAATAAAAGCACTTGTGAACAGTACTTTGCTGTAGAGAGCTAAAAACTACCATTGAGTGACGAGAGTCAGTCCAAAGGGCATGAAAGCAGAGGCTAACTAAGAGTTTCAGGGGACACCACATCAATTGACGATTACAACAGTTTCCTTCAAGGATAGTTCGCCCAAAGTTTGTGGTCTGTTCTCTTGAGTATGTTTTTAACCCAGGGAGTGACTGCAAGTGTGGTTTTCTTGCCATGCCAACCACAGACTCGGACTACATCCTATCGGTTACCCCAAGATAAGGTCTGATTCCGGTTTTGGCACGCAACTTCGCTCGAGCTGAACAAGGGAAACAGGTTATCAATAGCAACCCTAGAATGTAGAGCAGGGGCATCAAACCCTCCCCCCATGATGGCCGGAGATGGGTGCTTCTCTGCTCCACCTCATCATTACCTGCTCCCACCCGGTGTCCCAGGTCTTCATAATCCCTGGTTAGAGGGTCGCAATAAAAAAAGAAAATGTGGAACTGGTTTTGAGAGGCCAGAGTTGAATACCCCTGCCGTGGAAGCTGTAAGAAAGGAGTTGTGGTCAATCCATAGGCAAGGTAATTTATTATTATGGATTTGATTGAACTCTCTCGTTAAAATGTCCCCAAGGAGCCCAGTACAAAGAAACCAAGATCCTACTGGTCACCTCCACCACTCCAGCCTCCACCCACCCCAATGTTTCATTTCAGGATAAGGGAAGCCAGAGGATGATGAGGAGACAACAGGAGTATTGAGACGCCCCAGTGCCGCCGCCCCCCCCCCCCCCCCCCGGCTTCAAAGTAGCAATTGTTGAGAGATGGGCGGGGACTGGGTGGGGCAAGTTCTGAAGGACAACATTTTAGGAACTATCCGTTAAAAAAAGAAAGAAAAATAGGCTATGTGCAGAACAACAAGGAATAATGTTGGCCCCGATTGACATTTTATCAGCAACGTTTGACCCGGGACTCTCAGCTCTCATTTTGATTGTTCTGGAGATACTCCTTGTACAGTTTCTCCTGGGCCTCGTACAGCTTGCGCAGCTTCTTGGCCTGGCCCTTGCTGATCTCCTTCCCCTCGGCGTCGAGCGTGGGGAAACCCTGTCGGGAGAGGCAGAACCACATGCACTGTGAGAAGGGATGTTCTATGAAGTGTTATCTCACTGTATTAGTTTAGGTACACAATTGGTATGCATTTACCGCTTCATCAAAGCTGGAATACTTGTCGGTTTCAGAGCGGAACATTTCGCATGGGGGGACCTTTGTCTTCTCCAGTTTGGCCAACTGTGATAGAAAGATTATTAGCACAGGAACACAAAATAATTAGTTGGGGCCTTAAAGTATTAAAATCCATATTGGAAATGGAACTCTCTGTCACATCTGTTTGTCTAGCAGCTGGGTCCTGTCTGCTCTGTTCACAGACTTCATCTCTCTATGGGTCATACTGACCTCCTGCTCCTGCTTCCTCTTAGCAGACGCCTCTTTTTTCTTGTTCTTCTCATCCTCAGCCATCTTTTTCTCATTCCGCTCCCTCAGCAGGGTTTCTTTATCAACAAGCTTCACCACAGTGGGAAGGCCTAACAATGACAGAAAATAACTCTCAGCTGCTGCTGCTTGTTTTCAACAAGGTGTGCGCGTGCGTGCGCGTGCCGTCTGTGCATACTTACCTTCATGGTCTTCTAGTCGCACACCGAGCTCGGGCAGAGTATCGTCCCGGACCGCGTCACAAAGCTGCAGCACCTCGGTTACTTAGAACATGGACAGAGAGCCAGGTTGTCATGTCAACCCTACCGAAACGACTCGTGTGACATGTCAAAGCAGCCGTCAGCCACGGCGTCCTTACCTTTATGCTCCCTGGCAATTTTGCGAACCGATTCTCTGAAGTCTGACAGCACCTTCAGATAGGGCATCACTGTGCTCTCCAGCTGGAAGGAGCATTAGTCAGGGTTAGTAGAAATGTCAACCGCCATTAACACCACGACTAAACACACCTGTGTAGCAGGGCTTCTGTTAGGAGGCTATAGTTCACTTTAGGCAGTAAAAATAAATACATATAAAAGCCGGTATAATTATTGGCTGCCGACCAAATTGGAAGCTTAGTTCACAAAACCTCAGCAGATGTTAGGAACCAGCCCAGATTACATCCATACTTACATCCACATTCTGAGCACTTCCTCCAATTGGAAATCCAATCGGCTCGGATCCTTCAATGGCCCCAAAGGTCTATACAACAGAGAGAGGTTTAGAAGAGAAACACAGATGTTCTCCTGTTGAGAACGACAGGGCTAAGACCTTTCCTGGCAGCTATTGGGCGATCTCATTCGCCACTTGATGCATAAGTGATGGAAGCGCTAATAATGTAATGTCCAGTGTGTAGATAGATGTCTGTCCAGTTGGGTGAGGTTGCAGTTTTTTTTAAAGTGTCGACAGATCAGTTTGCTGAATTACCAAGGTGATGATTACTGAATATTGGTTAAAAAAACAACAACAACACAAATCACGGTCTCCTACCGGTTTACCTGCAACTTTGTACACTTAGTGGTGAAAGTGGTGTACAATGCAGTGGTGAAAGTGGTGTACAATGCAGTGGTGAAAGTGGTGTACAATGCAGTGGTGAAACCATCGTCAGTAGCAATTCCACCCCCCCCACCTTGAGCATGTCCGTGACGTAGAGGGCGATGCTCTGCATGAGGGTGCGGTTGGGCTGCAGCTGGGAGCTCTTCCTGCTGGCCATGTAGGTGTTGCTCTGGGTGACCAGCGCCCTCATCTCCTCCATGGCGCTGCGCGTGTCCACGTTGTCACAGAGGGCCTTGTGCACCGCAGCCTTCCGGTCGTAGAAACTAGGAGGGGTGGGGGGCGGGGTTAGTCTTCAGGGCGCACAGTGACACGACACAGCGTGGAATGGCTACTGAGGTCATGTTAACACACGTCACTGAAATCGCAAAATCCGGCAATAAGACACGCAAATAATTTTCTAAGGCAACTACTACAACTCTCAGTGGACTCGGGACAGTCAACATCTGAACATGTGTTCTGGTATTTACATTGCTTGCTCAACCAGAAAGCGTAAACTGGAATCCTTGTGCGCCAGAAGGAACACACTTCAGATGTCTAACCTGATTGAGCTCACAGGTGCCGCGAGGAACCAAGGCGACCCAATTTGATGACTAACAAACTCTCTGTGGGACCCCTGGGCTAATTCACAAACTCTCTGTGGGTCCCCTGGGCTAATTCCCGAGCCAGATTCCAACCCTGGTCTTCCCATGATGCAGCTCACTGCTAGACAGTGACTTTACCGCTGCGCCATCGCATTTGGATTTGTGTGAATCATACTGATGAATGTTCATTCCAGGCCAAGGTTAGCCATTTTACACACTCAATATTATGATCAAATATTAAAATTTGGTTTTATTCCCAGTTATGACAATTCTCTTACCTCTGGTTGAGCTCCATTTCAGATGACTCCCACTTCTCAAACTGCCCAGTGATGTCACAGGGAGCTCGGAGAATGTCTTTGACATTTAGGAAGAACTCCTGCGAGGAGATGAAGAACGAAATGAAAATACAAAAAATACACAAAAAATAGTGTCACCTTGTGTCGAGCCAGAGTGTGGAGAAAACAAACCCATGTGGTTGATAATTAAACATTACTACACAGCCAGGATTCAACTAATATTTGAAAGCTACAATGCCTGTAACCTGCAGTCAAATTCAATTCCAGCCTAGGCCTCTGAGATCGGTGCAGAGAACACAAGGTGTCGATGACCAGATACATAAAGCGACAAAGGACAGGCCTGACAACAACTGGAAACGTCCCCTTACATTCATGAACTTCTCGTACTGAACGGCCGACTCCATGGTGTTGGATGAGTAATCCAGGGTGTCCTTCCAGGAATGCATGAGGAAGGCTAGACGGAGCTGACGAGCTGAGGGGAACACGGGGAACAGGTGTTAGAACACACGCACACACACACGCACGCACACACACACACGCACGCACGCCTCTGGCTTCATGAATTTCACCTGTGTTCTTTGCCAGGGCATCCTTGATGGTTATGAAGTTCTTCAGAGACTTGGACATCTTGCAGCCTGTGATAGTCAGGTGACCGGTATGCAGGAAGTAGCGGACCCAGTGATTGTTCTCAAAGTAAGCCTGCGTGGACACGTCCCAGTTACTCCACTGACAACTGTCTTTTAGCTCCCTAGCCTTCTCCCTGAAGTGGGCACTAGGGATTGGCGATACTGCCAAAATGTAATATGTTGATATTTTTTCAGACATTTTCCCAAGTGATGATTTAGATCTCAAATGTTTGTTTTTCCCCTCTTAAAATGCAAAAAGAGAGAAAAAAATACACCTTGACATTAACATGAACAAATACATATAGCCACTTTCATCAAATGGGGGTGCAAAACACACATGCACACACAGGCTAATGTTTTAGGCTAACTGTTATAGGGTTAACCCCTAACCCCAAAACTTCAGTCCCTACATCCGTCATCTCCTTATGGGTATGGATATCTGTCGGCTAACAGCGTTCCGCGAACCCTGACTGATCAAGGCAACAGCTTCTTGACTTGACTGATCTCTCACACTGTCCCCATTCTACTGCATTATGGTGCTTCAGGGGGCTGGAAGAGGTGCGTTGTTCTATTGTCTTACGACAGTTACGCACAGGACAGAGGCTTGTTCAACATACGATCTCTGCCGAACACAACCACCACCGTAAAATAGAGAAAACTAGATTTTTCCCTGGAGACAATTCCGTCTTTCCTGTTTCGCCTTCGTCCATTTTCAGAATGACTGTCGCTTTAGGCTACTTCACTTAGACGGGGAAGGCTGTGGAGGACTGTGATTGGTGGACCCATTTTAGCACACATTCACGCGGTGGCCAAGGAGCGCTGCACTCGGAAACGAGCTGACAGACCCCAAGATGCTGCTCCGTTTTGGCCAATAAACCAACCTGCGTGTGAACTCGTATGCGGCGCTAAGTCAAATGAGAATGAATCCAACTCTGTTGATATTATTCCCCAGCCCTAGTCGGAGCCCACTGACCTGCTGTGGCGGATTCACAACGAACCCCAGTACAAGAGACCGCGTCCCAGAAGCAGAACCCTTACCTCGGACTGGGCCAACTCGTTATCGTGATGGGGGAATCGGAGGTCAAACCCTCCCCCGTGGATGTCCATGGACTCTCCCAGGATGGAGCCGGCCATGGCGGAACATTCGATATGCCAGCCCGGACGCCCCTTTCCCCAGGGGGAGTCCCAGGATGGCTCCCCCGGTTTGGAGGCCTTCCACAGGGCAAAGTCGTTCTGGGACTTCTTCTCGCTGAGCCGGTCGGCAGAGATACTCAGGTCGCCTGTGAGTCACATGGCAGACAACCAATGAGGCCACACACAAAAAAAAGAAAATGAAAGGTCAGCACTTGGGTGTTTTTTTGTTTTGTAAAGGACACTATCTTTGCTATCATTACCCTCCCCCTCCTGCAGGGCTTGCATATCGCCGACCGCTTCGGGCACCAGCTTGCCGTAGGCGTGGTTCTGGCTGTTGTCAAACTTGGCGGTGTCAAAATAAACAGACCCATTGGAAACGTACCTATCAGAGGGAGAATACAAAGACATGGGGGGGGGGGGCATTTCTTATACTACGTATCCATGGAGACGGATGGCCTGGGGGGGGGGGCATGTTTCCCTCTTACCCGTAGCCGTTGTCTAGGATCTTCTGGACAAACTCCACGATCTCGGGGCAATACTCGCTGACCCGGGTGAGAACGTCCGGGGGGAGGACCTGATGGGAAGCACCGGGAAGCGTGTGGAGAGATCAGTCATTCAACAATCATCAGATTTCCCCAAAGGAACATCGGCAAACAGGGAAGCTGATGGTGAAATATGAGAAATAACTGAATATGCAATGACGTGACGAGTGGGATCCCCCCCCGACCATCCAGAGTTACACAACGGAGCAAGAGCCGCATTCAATAGAAGTAGGTCTGTCTTTGTAGTACATTGGTAATGTTCTTTCATGTTGTCTCATATTTTCTGAGTAACATCGGCCCCTGTAAGCATCTATATAGAGGTCCTGGTCAGGGGCCAAAATGAAGGCCACCAGCAGGCCTCGCAATGGCGAACACTGATCTACAGTACGCGCATGCAGGAATACACAAACAAACACGGGAATACACACACACACACACACAGGTGTGTGTGTGCTTCCACTTACATTCAAGGCGTCCATGTCCTTATGGTATTCCCCTTCCCAGAACTTTGGAAGGATGGAGAAGATGGAATTATCCGTCACTTGACTGCCGAACTGGGCATCCAGCCAGCCAGACAGCAGGTCTGTGGCCTCATCCAGCAACACCTTTGCGGAGAACAACAGAAAAGATTCAAGATGAGTTTCACAAAAGCTTTCAAAGCACCTAAAAGAAAAAAAAGAAAAAATCATAAACATTTATAAAAAGAAATTCATTTGAAGTTAATTCCGATTTGTTCACATCAGATCGTGGAAGACCCAATTAATGAGATTATTATTTTTTTTACTCGAATTTGCTTCACCCGTGTAAACACGGCCATAATAGAAATGAAAGTTGTACATCAAAGAGCCTAACCTGAGCCAGGCGTTGTATGTCAGCCTCCCCAGCCTTGCTCTCCAGTGCCTGCTGCAGGGGCCCAAGGGCCGTGGTGACAGCTGAGTCCAACCTCTCCCGCATCTGTTTCTTGTCCGGGTCAGTGGTCTCTGCCAGCTTGACCTGGAAAGGCTGAAATTCATAGAAACACGGAGTAATTGGAACGTTCGAGGCCCAGACCAGGAAGGGAGAAGCACAGGAAGTAGGCGTCAGCCTCGTCTGGTACCGGTTTTGGTGTGTGACAGTTGGAGCCAATAGCATCCCTGCCCAGCATGAGAGCAGTGGACAGAAAGACAACAGGGAACACCTGGGAAGGTAACAGCCTCTCCGCTTGGCAGAACACAGAGTTAGCGGACATGGACAGTCCAGAATCTAGATCTGACACACACACGCCGAAGAATGGCAACCCTTGTCTAGATTATATGTCTCTTGAGGAATTTTATTCTTGCTGACATCTAAGTTTAGTTATAGACTCCTTCTGAACAGTTTTGTTAAATGCCCAACAGCAGGGGTAAAAATATAGGAAGGTTCCCATTTAGGATGAAGTCGGTCTGTTTAATTTTTCCCATTTAAGTGCCGGTTGGTTTTTGTTATTAATCTCCTGGGAGACCTGTTCCCACTTTGTAGCGCTGTACGCCCAGCTTTTGTTATTCCTTTCCCAAAAGAAAAGAAAGCAACAATATAAAGACTCTGGACCCCAGATTGCTATTTTCTCCACCTTCCCGCTTGGATTAAAAGGCTACATTTCCTGGTGCTATCAATTTAAGTTAATGTAATAGGCACTCTAATAATTTAGAAAAAAAAGCTTAGCGAGCAATTATATTATCTTTGTGTTTGCCATTTGCACTTGTGTCAGTATTCACTGCACATCCACTTGTAAGGTACTTCTTTGTGGCCAACAAGCAAAACGTAGGGGAATCCACTTGTAAGGTACTCCAACTAAACATTGAAAAAAAAATTCAGGCGGCAAGCCAAAATTGTATACCCTTTAATGCCAGTCCATTTTTGTACCTTATCAAATTGTACCAGCAAATGACCTACACAAAGGTTTGCATGTTCCAATGCAGTCCCTCCCCTCGGGGTTGAAATGGTACAAATTTTTTATTTCTTTTGTTTTAATTCACTCTGTACCATTTCTGCTATAAGTACAGAATTGTTCTTGTTTCGCACCTCCATTTTTGAGTGTGTATAACGTAACTACTGTATGTTAAGCCAGCTAATGTGTTTGTCTATCATGAACCAAAAAGCATGCATGGATGCGTACTTCGAAAATCCACCAGAAACAGTCACAATATAACCGTAAACTGCTATAATGTAGATACTAACGGTTTTAGCCAGCGAAGTTTTCGTCTTTACTGAATAATTCATAATGCGTACTTTGCTTCGCCTGCGAGGAGATACGAACTTAGGACCTATAGTTCACAAGTCTGCTTCAGAAAGAGACATCGCTCTTCTTGGCTGGCCCTGCATTAAGCTTTTTTGCGGTCTGGCAAAAAAGCTTAATGAGCAGTTATATTATCTTTGCACTTGCCATTTGCACTTGCATCTGCATTCACTGCACATCTATATACATCCCACTTGTAAGGTACTTTGTGGCCAACAAGCGAAACGTAGGGGAAGTGGTTTACCTTCCTCCAACTGAACATTGACACCAGACATTTGCACTGACAATCACAAAGCACATTTCGCAAACGACTGTGCCCAAAAAATAAAAGGCGTCAAGCCAAGCTTCTTTTTCTGAATCTTACATTTGAGATGCCACTTATGATGTGTACAGACCAAATTAGGCTGTTTTACACAGTAACAGCTGTTAAAACTGTCAGCCTTCTTTTTACTAAACACCTATGCAGTACAAGTGCAGCGATTGGTCCTGAAGGCACTGATTAACTTAACTTGGACTTTAGAGAAACCAAGTGATTTTCGAGGTCTTACCACTCTGGCACTGAGGACATCCTGCAGGATCTGGGCAGGCGTTGGCTTCTTCTCCTTGTACTGTTCCAGGAGGTAGTTCTGTCTGGCCCGTGTGATGATCTGACAGACAGATAGACAGGATTCAGATGTTTGTGTCACAGAACGGTATTTTTTACATTTTGCGCCACCCCTACTTCGCTGCTGCTTACTTTGTCATCGATGTCTGTGATGTTCATGCAGTAGAAGACATCATACTTAAAATAGTTCTTCAGTACTCTACGGAGGATATCGAAGGATATGTACGATCTGGAAAACAAAGGGAATTATATTAGTTGGAATACAGAATGCCGATTACAGAAAGTACAAGCAGAAAATGTTGATGTGCACGATAGCGGCCGACACATCTACATTGTCATAATGCGCAATCAGAATTTTAGATGAATAGATCAGGAGCTATTTTGTCATTATTCGTTTTTTGGTCAATTTGAGATCTGGGGCTATTCATAAAAGATCCGAGGCTATAGCCCCGGAAGCTCAGGCCTAACGACGCCACTGGTCATGTCAATTAAATGAAGAGTATGCCTTTGGTTTCTATTTTCATTGGAGTTAATTGCAACAACGTGCTAGTGCTACTTCCTCAAGTAAAGCTAGGTTGTACAAGGGGATTCCAGTAACCTAAATCTTCACACGGGGGGGGGGGGATTCAAGGGGACCAGCTATGCTAGCTAGCGGCGTAGCTGGTCCCGCCCATCGTAATTGTTCTACTCTTCCAAACGGGGTCTAGAACTCAGCTTCACCTGGCGTGCCCCATGTGGGAGGCATCATAGACAGTGGGTCCACAACAATACCAAAGGACCTTGTTGCCACTCTGAGGCACAAACAGCTCCTGCAATAAAAACAGCCCGGTGTCAATATTATTGTATACTGTCATTGTAATAATGTTCAATATAATTTATCCAACCCCACAAAGCCATGCATATACACGTTTCATAGTAGAACTTATAATTACATGAAAATGTTATGAAAGGGGTTAAAAAACACAAGCCTTTTTTGTATGTCACAAGCCTTTTTGTATTGCAGTAGTAGAAAGACTCAAAACTGCTTTGAACATGTTAATGTATGAGCTACAAGCACACAAGACAGGATTTTTAAATAAACAGGAGAAATAGAGGAAAGAGATTTTACTAAAAGAGCAGAGCTGTGGGCCGGACTTAAACCCATTTTGCAGCAGTAGATCACAGGCTTATTTGGTATTAGATAAGGCAGCATTTGACATCCCCTACTTGTGGAACTGAAGCAGAAAAACCTTAGGTAAATGAAATGTTTGATAATGTTTATTGTGTATACATTTTATATTGTGATGGCTTTTATTAATGTATGTTTCTTATTTTAAATTATTTAAATAAGGCTCAACTGCAAAACAGACCCAAGTCTCATTTTGATTATATGTATAAATAACTGGTAAAACAAACAAAACACTAAGCAACAGAGATCATATCAAAATCCTCTCTTTTTTTTTGTTACATTGACATTCAGTGTCATTCTTCACTACCGGATCAAGATTTAGTAACCTAAAATGGCACAGAGGAAAAGAAAAAAAAGAGTCCAAATGTCACCTTTGTCCGTGTGAGGCTGTTATAGAGCCGCAGCATTGGTGGGTTGGACCCAGTGGGAGGAGTCCACGGGGGCTGAACCCTTTTTCCCTTTGCTGAAAAAGAGAAGGCACATTGACTAAGAACATAGGTTAAACGTTCATCTGAATAGGGCATGCTGTTAAAACGGCATCATATTCCAGGTGAAGCAAATGCATTTATTAAAATCCCTCAAATCTGATTTCCCAATCAAGAGTTTGGCAAGATTATAGTGACCAGAGCAGTCAACAGAGCAGGCAAACGTTCCCTTGGGATGAACACTGCCCCGTGTTTCCGGAGCAACAAAGGACTGAGCAATCGAACATTATATGAAGAGGAACACCGCCCCTTGTTTCCAGGCAATCAGGATTGCAGTGTGAACTGTGAGACTTTATCAAAGCAGCACACCTGCTATGAGTAGGCCTGGGTCAGGAAGAGGGGGAAGCGAGTGAACTAGCGCTCACTCAAGGTGCATGTCACAAACACCCACAAAACACGCAGGAAAAAAGTAACACAGGATGAGGAAAATAATATGGCAAAGACAACTAATCAAGAATGGGGATGCAGTCAAATTAATAAACAAAACTGTGGTCCTTCCTTCTGCCTTTAGCCTTTGACCCTGTTGACAGAAGAGCGAAGGCCAAAATCAACAGAGGCCTTGGCACTGTCTGACACTGATACTACAAAGCTCCTAGGGAACTACTGTCCAATTTCCTATCCCTGAAATTAGGAAGGACAGGCCTGACCACGTTGGATGTGTCAACCTGATTTCAATGGGGTTACAAACATAGGCTAATGTCAGCGGATCACAAGGGTATAGTCAGAAGCCAGACTCCAAACAGACCGTGCAACAGGCTACCCTCGTAGGAGGGGCAACAGGCTACCCTCGTAGGAGGGGCAACAGGCTACCCTCGTAGGAGGGGCAACAGGCTACCCTCGTAGGAGGGGCAACAGGCTACCCTCGTAGGAGGGGCAACAGGCTACCCTCGTAGGAGGGGCAACAGGCTACCCTCGTAGGAGGGGCAACAGGCTACCCTCGTAGGAGGGGCAACAGGCTACCCTCGTAGGAGGGGCAACAGGCTACCCTCGTAGGAGGGGCAACAGGCTACCCTCGTAGGAGGGGCAACAGGCTACCCTCGTAGGAGGGGCAACAGGCTACCCTCGTAGGAGGGGGGCCTCCCCTTCCTGTCCCATCCCGGCCTTGGGCCGTGGACTCCAGGGCTGGGATCAACTCCACTTCAATTTCAGTGTATTCACAAAGGAAACCCTTCTCCAGTTCCAACATGTTCCTCATTCAGAAAGAATGAGCAAAACCAACCGTGCTCCCGATACCGACTGGAAGCAAAATGGAATTGACCCGCGACCCGCTGGACTCTACTCACTGCTGCTCTCAGGGCCGAGGGTCTCCCACTGGAGTGCCGCTATGTGCCTGTACCAGCGCAGGGCGTGCACGTACTTTGGGGACGGGGGCCCGTGAAGGCGCCCAAAGGCCTCCCGGTCCACCCGAGAGGGGCTGAACCCAGCCAGGTAGCTGCGGAGGCTAAGGTATTCATTCAGGGCCCCGGTCAAGGCGGCCTCCTCGCTCGTGTGCAACAAGAAGCCATAATCAAAGGCTGCAGAAAACAAGAGGGTAGACATTCACACAGATGACCTGTACACAAACACAAGGGGATTCCACTGGGTGTCTAGACACTGGGGAGAAATTGATGCCCAAGAACCTCATGCTACTGACACACCATAACAGTTGGTGAGAAGCTACTGCGGTTTCATTGTCAGCCAAGTCTGTTAACTTAAAAGGACTATGCTCCTATGCGCCCATGTGGGAGATGTGTAAATTGCAACAGTGTTCTTCTTGGAAGCTAATTTAAATAGCTGTAAAAACAATACAGAAAACACAGTATTGTGCGAAGGTCTTAGGCACCTTAAAGTCTAACGAAGGACGTTTATTTGGGTAGTAAGTGTTGCAATTAACTGTACCCCCACACTCGTACTGGGAAATGATGAATGCAGCAAAAACACATTTCTCTTCAACAAAGGCATGTGTATAATCTCTACTTACCATCCCAGGGTTTGAATATGTCCCTTGCTATCAACAAACTTGCTTAAAATCATTATATTCCCCAGGTAGTGCCACTCCCAAGTGCAACTAGTTAAAATAGCAACCAGAAATTCCATGTCATCTGCACTGACAGAGTTTGTTTTTCCCTTTACTTTTTGAAGTCATTAAATGTCATTAAAACTAGGTAGATATAAACAATGTCATTGTGGGTGTCCACAAGTGAATAACTAGTGAGGAGACATCTCTCTAGTTGTGGTTGAAGCAAGTACACACAGAGTTATAAGATGCAATGAAATTGACAGATACATTTTCAATGTTTGATTACAAAAAGTACTCAACACAAACAAAGCCACAGTATATTCGTTTAGCCTTTTTGGATATGAAGACACTCCTTTACCAAGGTCCTTATAATGGAGATAAATGATACTTATTGAATGAATGCTTTCAAAATATGCTTTTTGAATGAAAATATATTATCTCAAATCCTCTACTGTAGCTACAGTAACTTAATACTAGTTAGTTATACTCCCATAATTTTGGAAAAGGTTTCGCTTTCAGAATGACAAGCGCTGTCCACAACTAGGCGTCCACCGGTAACGGTTGCTGCCAACCCTGCCTATACTCGGAAACGGAAAGTCGAATTTCACTTTCAAAATGAATTCACAGATCAGTGACGACAACCGCTGGAGTGGATTTAAATAGTAGCTAACTAGCATAGCTGACATTCAATATCACTCAATCATTTATACTATTTAACTTCGGAGAAATTCAAAACAACCACATTTGCCTTCTGGTCTTGATACGGATATTTGTAAATTCCCCCGAAAATTGCAGGTTCACTATACGTACCCATCCCTCTCGAATTTGACATGTCAATCTCCAATTTCTGATGCAACAATAGCGTGCAAAGTGTGCAGTGTGATTTCCTATTACGCGCGCGTTTTCTTCTACGTGCGCGTTCACTTGTGTCCAGCACAATCGTAAACGTCACAGTTAAATTGTTACGAGAAAACCTTCAAAATAAAGCACTCATCTCAAATAAAATGTGATTGTGGTCATTACGAAATGCATGTAGGAATTTATTATATTTTATGAAACAACTATTAAAAAACAGTACTATGTTTACGTTCACGTCCAGTATTCATACGGTGTTCATATTAGGACATTTCAATTGAAGATCTCCAAGCAGTACTAGCCTTCGCCTTTTCGAAGCAACATTTTATTTTGCGGATCCCTCTCCCCAAGCGGTCTGGGGCTCACTAGCAGTCCGGGGCCCCCAAGCGGTCGGGGGCTCTGAGCAACCGCCTATGTCGCTTATGTTAATTTAAGTCTCAGTAATGCAAGCAAAATTGTCATAAAACTTTTTTTGTTCCAATAATCGGCAGCAGTTACATTATATGGACTCAGACAAGTAGATGGGGGTAAATCACTAATGCAATAAGTTGTAAATCAATGCAACTTAAAAACAAAAATAAAACACTATAAATATTATTTTAGTTTGGGAGTCACTGAAGCCCTTAATGATTATCCCAAATACAGATAGATACGAGTATGATTCATTTAGTGGTTATCCCACAGTAAACAAGATGAAGGAAGAACCAGTTCAGCGCTCCTTTCACTTTCACAATGAATCCTGAAAAACGCTAGATTTTCTAAAAGGCTTGCAGTATAGGCTACTTGCACAGTGGTATGCACTTTCGCTTTCAAAATGATTTTACACATAAGGGATGGCAACAGCTGAACAGACGGACAGTAACGTTGTGAAGTTACTGGTTGTGATGTCTTAACATATAAGTTGTCTTTGATAAAGAACATTTGACAAAAAAATATATTACAGACACCCGGTCACATAATAAGAATGTCATTAATTGTAATAACTATTGTATTTAAATAGTTACTTGCTAGTCCCTCATAATTTCAAATATTTTAAATCAGACAAATTACAAATAATCGCATTTGATACATAAATACAGATAGTAAACTACCTGTAAATAAAATAAAAAAGCAATATTACAATACCCCAGAGAGTACGTACCTAGCTCTCCCGAGCTTGACAAATCAATCTCCATTTTCTGATGCAAGGCTTCTGCCGTGTTCGAGAACTGTTCGGTGTGAAGTGTGATGGACGCATCCACCTTTATATAACAGGCTCCGGTGGGCAGAGTCTCTAGATACCGAAAGCAACACTTTCGGTAACAACAATGTATGTTGCAACAACAATGTATTGCAATGTATAGTAATGCAATGTATAGTAATGAAAATATATTGGTTTATTTTTTTAAGAACATAATTAAAACATGCAATCTACAGACCGTTATGTTAGCTATATTGCCTTGTTAAAAAAACAAAACTACACTATGTGAAGTGGAACATGACAAGAAATACTCATTATTGATTTATTTTATCTGTTTAACCAGGCAAGTCAGTTAAGGACAGGTTTTCATTAGGGTGTGTAGAATCCATGTACAATTTAATTTCATGTCATACACTTTTTTAAACTCATTATTTAGAGATTTTTTTAAATGTCAATAGAAGGTAGCATTTTACATAATTTCTGGTTTGACACTTTTTTTTTACTTTTAATCAACCTTTCTTCGGGCTGGGGCTGAATGTCTGGTACTTGCTAATTTTTTATTGAACGTTTGACAATCTCTTCGGTAATATTATGTTCAAAATACACAGTATAGCAATACATTAATAAACAATATATTTTTATTTTGGGAATCACTGATCCAGCTAATGATTTTCACTGATATAGATCAATATGTGTATGATTCGTTCAGTGGTTATCCCGTAATAAACTGGTGACGGAGAACAAATTCAGCACTCGTTACTGGTGTTATGTTATTTCTAGCTGGGAGAAATAGACAGAAATCGGCACAATTTATTCAAAGTTAATCACGACAAGCGTCGGATCTAACAAGGCATACGCTTGCTTCATCTGTATTTACTGGTGTATTCCTGGAAACAGTTAAATCAAGTTTCGCTTTCAAGATGAATTTACACGACAAGACCCCGAACACACTGACTGTACGGCTGAGATTACTTTGTGATGTCTTAACATATGCAGTCTTTGGTAAAAATAAATTAGGGACGCCTGGTTATAGAATAAGAAAGTTAATGACAACTGTAGGCTACTGAATGTAAATAGATGCTAGCCAGCTTAGTTTGCATAAGGTCTAAACATGCCTCAATAATTTCTAATATTGCATAATGCATAGTGACTACTTTTCTTAATATTAACAAACAAATCATTTGAAATAGTTTTTTATTCATTTATTGAGTTAAGAGGACAAAATGGCTATGGTATCTGATGATGAATAATTGTAAGGAATTGACGAAATAATGTATTTATTTTTTGTAGGCTAAATGGAGCTATCTTGCTAACTGAATTTGGTATTCTAACAGTGGCAATAATAATTTGAGGGCAGAAATAGGAGTAGCTGTAGACAAAAGCTACCCAATATCGCCATCTGCTGATTATATAGGCCTACAGTAATAACGGTTTTTGTTTTTATTATCAATGTGTGCAGCAATATTTCATAACTACAGCAAGCTATTCTGGAGGGTGAAATGACATCAGCTTAATTTTATTTTGATATATTTGGTAGCTGGAAAGTTAAAACTGACTTTCTTGCAGATATTCTACAAAGAAAAAAACAAACATACATACACAAGAGCAAGTTGTTATGACGGTTAGCTAAAGCAGGGATTTGTTTTCAATTAATAAAAATAACATACTGTAGGTATTTCAGTTTGCTTGAATGTAACAAAATATTCCAGGAATGTTTCAGGAATAATTTATAAAAATATAAATAAATAAACAACCTCTCTTGCTGTATCTTGAGATGGAGCCACAGTGGCTCTGGACCCCCTTCTCAGTCCCGAGTGTTATGCTGCCATAGTATTGTGCAGGCAGACAAGGGTCAGTCTGTCGTTGCATTCGTTTATGTGTTTGGGAAAAGGGTCAGTCTGAATTATATCTATCTTAGGTATCTTTTATCCCTCTAATGCATTCTCTAATGTTTCTGGTGACACAAGCCCTTGGACCATGCCTCAGTACTACCTGGCCTGCCGACTCCTAACTGTTCCTGTCCTTGGTCCTCCTGGTTGTGTTGGAGATCTGTTTGCTGCCTGATGATTCCAACTGTCCCTGCCCAGAGCCAACCTGGTTGCCCCGGTTGTTCTCCACTTGCTTGTCCTGTTCCTCCTCCATCTGGTTGTCCTTGGTTCTCCTGGTTGTGCAGCTGATCTGGATTCTGCACACAGACACTGCCACTGTGGCTTGCTCTTTGGGGTTCCAGGCTGGGTACAAGAACTTTGTGATAACTACTCATGTAAAAAGAACTTTAACACATGAAGAGCTTTAACACATTTCATTGATGTGTTAAAGCTCTTCATGTGTAAATCTGTACCCATTGACACCGACCCACTAATATGCAAAACAGAGATACACCATAGGTAAACATACAAAAATCAGCATACACACTTGACACGTGTATATAACATGTTGCAGGCCCAAAACCTATTTGTATGAATTAGTATTATATTTTATGTTTTTATCAACACACAAGCTATGTTAAAAGAATAGGACCTTGTTTAATGGAATTCTCTTTTGAACTACCACTAGGGGCTACATACATACAATATCACAGATTTATTTTTTGCAAGAATATACAAAAATTACCAAGACAGACAATATTACTAAAACAACATTTTGAAAAGGATGCACAGTTGATGGTTTTCTTGTTGTTGTCTAGTTTAAGGGAGTCAATTGGGGGGGATAATTCAACAAGAAATGGAAATAAATCTTGGAGCAGCTTCCATAAAAATGTGCCAACCAGAAAAGAATTCATAATAAATCTATTTAATTCGGCAACAAAATAGCCAACATTTCTTTCACATTCCCGAGTACAGTTGCAACTGTTACTTTCTAGGTGTCGAACCAGATCGTTCAAAAAAATATTACTCATAAACATGAGTTGTTTTAGATAGTGTAACAGAAGGTGGATTGTTTTTATTAATATCTGCTAATCTGGAGTTGTATGCATTGGTTGGGGAATATATTATTAAAGACTTTAAGGTGTAGCCTACCTCTCCCTTACTTTATTTGGGATACAGAACATAAACGCATAAACATTAACCGCTGCTTTTTATCTATGCATACTTATTTTTTTTAACAGTCATGAAAACATGTAGACAATAATTTAGAACTAATAAAAAATCCGAACATTTAACAAAAAAACATATTTAAAATGAGAAATAAAAATAAATAGAGATGACAGTTACATGACCCCAAATATTTCATAAACTATCGTGGAACGCACAAGAGCATATGACGTAGTCTACTACACTTCCCTTGTTGCCGACAGTAGCTAGCTAACGTGGTGTCGTTGATATCTCGTTCGAAGTGATTTGTAACGAAAATATAGTTGAAAGGAGTCCTCTGAAGATACTATGTGAGTTCGATTGTTGCTTTTATATGCCAATCTTACGTTTTAGCTTGCCATCTAGCGTTTTCTAGCTAGGTAACGTTAGCTACCTGCGCTGCGGTGACTACTGTATAGCTAGCTAACTAGCAATCCACTGAGGGCCACGCAATTTACCCCTACGTAACCGCATCGTATCTAGTACCGGCGTTATATACAACTGTTTTTTTTTTTTTTAGACTGGGCATGGTTTACAAAAATTGAATTCCTGTTCTACTGACTTAGCAATTCAGGTTGTCTTTTGAAGTAGTGCTGCGCATGATCTGAGACTGTCAGTTGGCCAAACACTTCGGCTTTACCATCGCAACTTGAAAGTGGTGTCGTTATTAGCTAGCTACTAAAAGTAGCTTACCAGAGTTGGTCCTTTCTATTCTTGTAGCCGAGCTGTGTGTGTCACGTGTCATCTTGTGATGAAGGGATTGCGTGTTTTGTCATGTGTTTTTGACTTTAGAGAATCTCTGGCGGAAACATGGCAGAAGCTCACCAGGCGGTGGCGTTCCAGTTCACTGTCTCTCCAGATGGCATTGATCTGCAGCTCAGCCACGAGGCCTTGAGACAAATCTACCTTTCTGGCCTGCACTCCTGGAAGAAAAAGTTCATCCGCTTCAAGGTGCTTCATCGCTTATTTAAACCAGACACGTGTCACATAGCAGATTACATTTACACAAAGCAAACACGGTTGATGATGATGTTGACGTTTCAAACAGGTATCCTCCCGGCTTAATATAATTTCCTCCACAGAATGGGGTACTGACTGGTGTTTATCCTGGCAGCCCCACCGGCCTTATGTTAGTGGTGGGACTGTACATGGGGAGGGCAAAGTACATCCAAGCGGACCCTTCCTTGGGTTTGTTTACCAAAGTTGGCACTCATCTGCCTGTGAGGTAAAACCTTGGCGGTCATTAACTGTCCGATAGCATTGACTTAACTTTATAATGTCACTGATGTTTACGGCCAGAGTCTGACGGTTTGCCTCGATCCTTGCAGTCGATACATGTCCTTTGAGACGCAGCAGCTGGTCGGCGGAGTGCTAGTTGGCACTGGGCTCTGGGTGGTTATCATATTCACCATGCGAAACGCCCTCAGGTGGCTGCTCTCCTGGCATGGCTGGATGTATGCCCGCCACGGCACCATGACATGGAGGACACGCATCTGGCTGGTGAGTAGACGGCAATCAGCCGCGAAACACGTTGCCTGGTGGGCAAGAAATGCCTGGAAGGGGTGTCTGACAGTGGGTGGGACAAGTCTAGGAATTAGAATAATTAGAAACCAGAGTTGGAAACCAATAAAGGCACATCTTAGAAAGAATTTCCCACCCAAATGGACTAGTAGAAATATATTGCAGATTTGCCCTTTAATGGACCAACCCATGATTGTCATTCCAGGTCCTGGTGAAGATCTTCTCAGGCATGCGTAACCCCCAGTTGTACAGCTTCCAGACGTCCTTACCACAGCTTCCTCTGCCATCAGTGAAGGAAACCATCAGCAGAGTAAGTGACAGAAACAAAATATCTTAGCGTCTTTCTAGATTACGTGAGAGAGGTGTGCCATATTGTACAACATGTTTTTGCATAACATTTCAGTTTTGAAAGGTTATGAAAATGTCATGAAAAGTTTTAGGAAAATGTTAAGAAACGAGCCAAGGGAATGAATCGAGGGATATGATTGCCCCACATCTTTACCATCCCCTCATTGGTCTTCAGTTGTCTAGTCTATATATTTAGCTAGGCAGTAGAATTAACAGGTATTAAATTTTTTGTCCACTGTCTGACTAAAGGCGTTCTTATATACACTTTTTTTATTTCTCAGTTGTATTGTTAGTACATACACAAGTGAGCTGTCACTGTATAGTCTTGCTATTAGGCTTTGCATTTGCATCTGTTGCTGCTGTCTGACAACATGAGGACCAAATAAGTGTCCATCCAAATTACCTACTAGGAAGCCTCAAGAACAGAATGTCCAGGTAATGGTTGGCTAAAAAGTTTGTACATTAGCCTGTGGACTTCTGTAACTAAATATTGTCCAATGAAAAGGACACATGGTTGTTGACCTTCATAAATATGTGTCATAAAAAAAAAGGTATGAGGGCGAAAATGAACAAGTTAAAAACCAGTAGAACAATGGTAAACCTGCCTGGTAGAGGATGCAATGCTTCTGACTCCACACTGAGACAGTTCAGGAGGCAACATTTAAAATAGCATTTAGCCAATTTGCCTTTTTGGAATGGATGCCAGAAAAAAAGCCTTTATTGACAGCAACCAACAAATGTAGGTGTTTTGCCAAATGTAGGTGCCGGGTGTTTCACTGAACTTCATTGACACTTTTGGAACCAAGTGGTATGGTCAGCTAAAACAAGGCCACTCACACCAGCGCAGGGTTATTTATACCAGGATATTTGAGACAAACACTGGGTGTCCGTTACCAGTAGATAGAAACTTGTACATAAGTGGATCTTCCAGCTAGACATTGGGCCTAACCACACATTGAAATTCACAGATAAATTGATATTTTACCTTAAAATCTAAAGCACTTTTTGGTCGATTTCCTTGAATGTAAATAAAGACAGTGCTGGAATAAAAGTGCAACAGTCACTGCCATATTGGTAAAAATATGATTAATACAAGTTGATTATGTTGTGCTGGGCTTTTAACTGAATGTTCTGTTTGGTAGTGTCAAAACATGGGTCAGGTTGCAAACATTGGTCTCAGGAAGCAGCTTTTCTTTTTCAGTAGACAGTTGGGGGTAAACTAATCAATAGTGATATCACCCAACATATATATTTCCCTGTTTTCATCCGGTACCTTATCTATGGTTTCATATATGGCCTCTTTTTCATGCATCATTATGTCTCTGTGTTGTCTGGCTGGAATATTACAATCCATACACAAACCACAACTCCGCCATGTCTACTGGAATATTACAATGCATAAACAAACCACAACTCCGCCATGTCTACTGGAATATTACAATGCATAAACAAACCACAACTCCGCCCTGTCTACTGGAATGTTACAATGCATACACAAACCACAACTCCGCCCTGTCTACTGGAATATTACAATCCATACACAAACCACAACTCCGCCCTGTCTACTGGAATATTACAATCCATACACAAACCACAACTCCGCCCTGTCTACTGGAATATTACAATCCATACACAAACCACAACTCCGCCCTGTCTACTGGAATATTACAATCCATACACAAACCACAACTCCGCCCTGTCTACTGGAATATTACAATCCATACACAAACCACAACTCCGCCCTGTCTACTGGAATATTACAATGCATACACAAACCACAACTCCGCCCTGTCTACTGGAAATATTACAAATCCATACACAAAACCACAACTCCACCCTGTCTACTGGAATATTACAATCCATACACAAACCACAACTCCGCCATGTCTACTGGAATATTACAATGCATAAACAAACCACAACTCCACCCTGTCTACTGGAATATTACAATGCATAAACAAACCACAACTCCACCCTGTCTACTGGAATATTACAATGCATAAACAAACCACAATTCCTCGTCGTTTCCTGGTTAGGCGGTGTAAAGCCGCTGCCTTAGGAAAACACTGCAGTCGCGAGGCCCACTGCCATTATGTTTTCAAAAAGCATTACGGGAGATCTATACATTTGACGAAACCCATATGTTCTAATTTTTATGATTTATATTTCTGGGGATGGGGAACCCTTTTACGCCCGTTATTCCTAACTGTCATCATTGGATAAGGACCCTAAATGCTCCCTTAATTGTAGGGCATGCAGATATACGTTTTTCCCCTCGCCCGGCTGATAATGTTGCATTCCGAATACAGACTAACGTTAGACGTGTATTGCTAATAACCCAACAGTATTGTGAACAGTGTACCTTTTATCTCCCTGTAACAGCCCCATGTGCACACGCTCGACTTGTGTTTTGGCGTCTGGCGCGACACGCTATCCTGTGAAAATGTTTTCTTCGTGTCATGGTTCCTTAAGACCTGCCTGAAATAAACGCAGCGCTTGGCGTTTGTTATGCAGCTATTTATTAGACTTTTAAGAGAAACTGATGTTCCTAACGGGCTCGTGTGCACGGAGGCCTAGAGATGCCGAATGTATTTATGTTAATTAACTGTAAGTCACCGCGAGACCGGCACTAATTTTCTTGACGGCGCCTGAGAAAATGTCACCACTGCCTCAGCCCTGGTGACGGATTACACGTTTTAGTAAACGTCTTAAATGTTGCCCTCGAAAAAGCCTTGGTGGTGTTAGATTGTCTGTCATATGTGTTTGTTCTTTCCTCTAGTACCTTGAATCTGCTTGTCCGCTCATGGACGACGAACAGTATGCGAGGATGGAGAGTCTTGCCAAGGATTTTGAGAAAGGCCTGGGTCCCAGACTTCAGTGGTACCTGAAACTCAAATCCTGGTGGTCTACAAACTATGCAAGTTACATGAATTGTGTATTTTGTAATATTCCATAAATGTTAAGGTTTTATAGCTTACAGTTGTAGGTTTCTCTGCTGGTGTGACTGATTTACAGGTCAGTGATTGGTGGGAGGAGTACATCTACCTAAGAGGACGTGGACCAATCATGGTCAACAGCAACTACTATGCCATGGTAACAGTTGGAAACTAGCATCCTATATCATCAAGCAACTACAAATTGGTTTAAGTGCATACGTGTGTAGGTGTGTTAATGAATCTGGTACAAAGCAAACTGTCTTTAATTAGATTAGCACTTAATAATTAATATTTTTATCTGCCGTTTATTAATCTGTCTCTCTTTCATTTTAGCTTATTATTTTTCTTAATTCTCCCTCTCTTCTCTCTTAGGACTTCCTGTATGTGTTTCCCACCAGTCTCCAGGCCGCCCGGGCAGGCAATGCGATCCATGCCATCATGCTGTACAGGAGAATGCTGGACCGAGCACAGATCAAACCGGTAAATTGTCCTGGAGTTTTCCACTGCTGCATTCACAACCTTTTCACCCGTTTGCTTGACTACCCCAGCGTGTCCCTTTCCCCTCTGTATTACTACCAAATGACATGAGATCTTGTGTTCTGTTTTCCACACCGGCTGACCCGGATTTTATCTGTGGTTGCAGCTTTTTTGCACTGGATAAACGAGTCCCTCTTTGCTCCGCCCCAATGGGAAGCGCTTGTTTAATACGTCCCGCCTCCCGGGCCTGGAAACAGGGTAAGATGAGGGACAGCTACTGTCACAGGACCCGGCATCCATCACCGTTCACCGTTGTTTTTGTTTGAATTTACCCGTGTCTGCCATTGAAACGCCAGCCATGCTCCATGGAGGACAAACACGTGCTCTTCCCCGTTTGGTCTCAATTCGTCCCTTTTTTGGGGTAGGCGGGCTAAACGTCCTTGTTGAAATAACTGCCACTGAATATAAGGAAGGAAGTGTACTGTAATCGTGTTTGCATCCAGGGCCGGTGCTTTTGATTCATGCGGTGTGGACCATGCTGGTGACACAAGATCAGTCCCTTCTGTATCCCCTCCAGTCGTTCAGTATTTTAAAGACAATAACTCCCCTTTCATTTCTTTTCCATTATTATTATTATATATTTTTTTCTCACAGTTTGAAACATTCAGATTTTTCCTTTCCCGATTGCACCCCCCCCCCCCCCCCCATCAGTTTGTAGGAGGGCAGGCTTTTGTGCTTAAGTCATTTTTCAGTTTTTCTATTTTCCTTTTGCCTTTCAGCTCATGCTTCAAAATACCATTCCAATGTGTTCAGCGCAATATGAGCGCATTTTTCAACACCAGTCGTATTCCAGGCCTAGAAAAACAGGGTAGGATAGCCCCTTCTTCCCTGGTCTCTCGAACACACACTTAAGCAGTTCTAAGAACCATGTAATGTGTGCAAGAAAGTGTTACATTGAACACAGTATTTTTAGTGTTCTATTATTTAGCAAGACCCAAGTGCACTTCGTATATATATTCTGAGATTTATATTTATGTATAAAAGCCAGCATGGGCTTTTGCACTGACCAAATGGCATTTAAAGGATAAAGGGGTTTGCTCGATCCCAGAATCGGAAAAAGATTCCGGCCCTGAGATGAAACATGTATTTGTGACTGAAGCTCAAAGGTGTCCTGAATTTGACCCTTGTAGACCCCTTGTGTTTCACCCTCTCAGTTTCATTATCATTTGAAACTAGTGTTTCATGGCAAAAAAACAACCCAGTGGATTTCTCATGATGCTTGGAATTTATGTCCACAATATTATGTGCGTAAGATCACACTCTTCTAAATGTTTTGCCTGAAACAACAGTTTTGAACCCCTATATCACTTCAATATTAATCTTCTTAGCCACATTACAACCCAGTTTTAGACGTAGTACTTTCATATCCACCTTTACATGTACATTTAAAAAAAAAATCCCTCTCTTTCCAAACCAAAGTTAAATGTAAACCCGCTGTCACCTGTCCTTATTTCCCCTCTAAGATACCCTTCAGCACATGCGCGACAGCAGGCATATCGCCGTCTACCACAAGGGGCGCTACTTCAAGGTGCCCATGTTCTATGATGGCCGGGTCCTGTCGCCGCGGGCCATAGAGCAGCAGATGGAGCGCATCCTGGCCGACAACCTCCGAACCCCAGTTTGGGGAGGAGACCCTGCCGCCCTCACCGCTGGGGACAGGTACGCCGGCACCATCTAAGTGACCTAGCCAACGCTTTTTCTAGAGATGTCGGTGAGCGCCGTCTCATGACTTGTGGCACCTAGGTCGAAACCACGTTCAGATGAAGCAGTGTGAGAAAGAATGGATGTCGCTCTCATTTAAGAGCTTGTGTAAGTGCTTTGTACCAAAATGGTTTCGAATGCGTTGCCGTAATTACTGGGCAGTAGCAGAGTGGCTTGTGTGGGAAATTATTAACTACTCGTGCATTTAAGTAGCTTGGCAGAGCAAAGTTCAAAGAGATATCCAGTTGTTTTTCGATACCAGATCGACACGTGTAGTTTGCTGGTTCATCCCATCGCTTTTGAGGGGCGCTATCAACCTCACACACAAATATAAACTGCCATGGTAACAGGATTCAAAGGTCAAGTGTTTGTGAGCGGTACACCATAAGGGCTCCAGGTAGTTAGTTGAATCTTTATTCAAGCTATTATGTATTGCCAACCCTTGACCAAATCAGGAAACCGGCTTGATATGTACCCACATTAAAACGATTCATTATTTAGAAAGTCAAAGTATCCCCGTTGTGTGGCAGGGTGCCCTGGGCTGAAGCCCGCGAGGCATACCTGAGGCAGGGCAGGAACAAGCGGGTCCCTGGACGCGGTGGAGAAGGCTGCCTTCTTTGTTACGCTGGACGGACACAGAGCAGCGCTACGTTGCCGACGATCCCGTCCGCTCCCTGGACAGCTACGCCCAAGTGCCTGCTCCACGGCAATGCTATGGACAGGTGAGGGTGAGGGCTCCTATCCTTCCTGTCTACACAATTTAGAGGTCTGCATAGTTATACCTTTCGAGGACTATGACATGATTTTGATAAATGCTTAGAAATTCACATGAATTAGGTTGAAAAATCTCAGGTGGCCCTGGGAAATTTATAACAGTATATTCAGTGCCAGCTCTAGTGCTTTTGGGGGCCATAAAGCAAAATGTGATTTGGGGGCCCCCTCCTCCCCTGTCGGTCCAGGGCTCCCTAGCAGTCAGAGGCCCCCCCAGCGGTCGGGGGCCCTAACAGGGTTTCCGTGGCTCCTTAAAAAAGCCTTAAAAGTTTTAGAAATAAATCAGGGAAATTAAGGTCATAAATTGTCTTAAATGTACTGTAAATTTGCTGTAGGTATTACATTTGCAGACGGTGCATTTAAGGTTGATGGATTTTTTTTTTTGCACAGTATCACTGCAGGTAAAACGTCTAATTAGCGCCTATGTGTTTGATTAACTTAGTGTTAGACAATGAGGGACTCTGCCATTAATATAGGTTTTACGTTACGTTATCTAGCTGCAGATGTTGACGTCTGGCTGCGTGTCATCTTTTCGTTGACGTCAGTAGTTGCTGGATAGAGATGAGCCAAGATGTGGAGATGCAAGTTCAATGAAAAGTAGTTGGAGGACGATAGGTTTCGGAGGTGGTTGGCGCCGGCAGGAAACGAGTACGAGGCAAGGTGCAATTTGGTGGACCTAGACCGTGAAATTGATAAGAGAGCAGCAGAGCTACGCCACATATCTTGAGGGGAGTTTGGGGTGGTATTACGAAATAATGCTGGGAGGGGCAATCTTACATAGGCGCTGCCCTACAGCCATCAAGCATTCATCATTGCCATCAGCCATCCAACCTTTAGGAACGCCCCATTTAAAATCAGTGACTGATTGGGTGTATTGTGTCATTAAGAATTCATACAAATAATGGTAACTCATACTGGCCTATTAAGTAGGGAAAAATTCCTGCAGATTTGCAGCAAATGTTTGTTTCAGCGCTTTGGACTTCTGGCATTACTTTCGCCTGCCTATTTTCTGGATTTAGTTTTTTTTTTTTGGAAGATGTCACAGCTCAGCTGACACACCAACCTTGGTTTGGTAAAAGTTGGGTGATGGACGGCGAACGACTGTCCCAGTTCACCCCTAATAAAGACATGAAGGAGCAACTTAATAATTATGAAAAACGTTAACCTATTTTACATACCCATTATTACAAATAACGTTCTTCGTCTGCTCTTCTCCCCTTTTGAAAAAATGTGTTCTGTGTAGCAGGTAAAACATCAGGTTTAATGGCAATGCAGCGCAATGCAAAAAGCTACATTTTGGGTTTTAAATTATATTTGTTAAGGTCTTAAAAAGGTATTGAAAAACATTGAAATTGTCTTTAAAAATTGTAAGAACCCTGCTTAAGCAACTGCTTAAACCTGGAGCCGGCACAAAGTATTTTTATTTGCATTAAATAAGATCATGGTGATTTTTATTACTGTACACCTTAATTCACAAATTTGCATGCCTATGAATCTCAGGAAAGGCTAACAGAACGCTGTATCCAGAGTTGGTGTCCTGGTCCATGCCTGAAGCGCTGTCTTGGCTGTCTGTGTTTTTCCGGTAGATGGTTTGATAAGTCCTTTAACCTCATTGTGTTCAAGAATGGGACGATGGGTCTGAACGCGGAGCACAGCTGGGCCGATGCCCCCATCATAGGGCACCTGTGGGAGGTAACGGATTAGACCCCTAAGTTCTGCTTCTTTAAATGCGCTCGCACTGTGTGCGTCTGTATGGCTTATGAATAGATGGCTAACTGGTCGGAGAAAGTGTGTGTGTGTGAGAGAGAGTGTGTGAGTGTGTGTGTGTGAGTGTGAGTGTGTGTGTGTGTGTGTGCATTTTGCTCAGTTATTTTATCTAATTATAGCACGTGTTGTCGATGGACCCTGTGAAGCTGGGTTACACAGAGGATGGCCACTGCAAAGGCGACCCACATCCCTCCCTCCCGGGCCCTCAGAGGCTGCAGTGGAACATTCCTGCAGAGGTAGGCCCCCACAGAGAGAATGGGTGAAACCAACGTGTCGTAGGGGCCGTTCCCCTTTTCAGAATACGTGTATTGCCTTTATGATTTGCGTCTCTTGTTGATGCACGCACAGGCCTTTTCTGTTTCTCAAGGTCATGGCGGTCCCCAAGTCTGCAGAACCTTGAGATTTCTAAGCTTCCCGACCATCTGTAGGTCTCATCTTTCTGAGGACCCCGCGTCTCCCCCGCGGTTAAAATCCGTCTTGGACAGAGTTCAGCTGCCTAATTGAGTGTCTGTCTGTTCCCTCTGCGCGGCGGCTCAGTGCCAGACGGCCATCGCCCGCTCCCTGGTGGTGGCCAAGGCTCTGGCGGACGACGTCGACTGCCACACTATCCCCTTCAACAGCTTCGGGAAGGGCCTGATCAAAAAGTGTCGCACCAGCCCTGACGCCTTCATCCAGATCGCCCTGCAGCTGGCCCACTTCAGGGTACGCTCTGACCGCCTGCGCCACTGTGGACTGGCAGCCGTGAAGACGGGCCAATTGGATTATTCCGTTGGCCAAGTAGCGAGGATTTGTTAACTACACAGTTGGAAGTGGGGAAATAATTTTTATTATGAAAACCCAGGTAGGGAATGTATCCGCTGTATGACATTGAGATTAAAACCAGCGTTAAGGAATTATGCTGTAAGTGGCCTAGTTCTGATGAGGTTGCGATTGGAAATGCTCGGTAATAGTGCCTGTGGCTAACGGATGCTGTTATCTGTTGTGTATTCAAACTGGACCTGACGTTCAATTCAACTGAATGCGTGTTTCAGGACAAAGGCCGGTTCTGTCTGACCTACGAGGCTTCCATGACGCGCATGTTCCGGGAGGGGCGCACGGAGACGGTGCGTTCCTGCACCAAGGAGACCTGCGCATTTGTTCGCTGCATGATGGAAGACAACCCGGTGAGGATCGTGACTCTTCAACGGTTTTCTTTTGTAGCCTGTTTTGCTTTGTCAGAAAAGGATGAGACATACAAGTTTGTTGTCGCCGGTCTTTCCGTTCCTTCTTGGTAGTTCACCAACAGAGCATGACGTTTGAGGCCAAGACGGTGCTGGTATGGTGATACATGTAGTTTAGGGCCAAGACGGTGCTGGTATGGTGATACATGTAGTTTAGGGCCAAGACGGTGCTGGTATGGTGATATTTGTTGAATTTGTGGTTAGGAAACAACAGGAAGGGGATTTACCTTTAAAGAGACAGTCCTAGTCTCATTTAGTTGTACAACACTATAGCTATTCTACCTGCCCCAGGTTCTTAACAGACCAAAGAGTTACTGTTTCGTGGTTACATTTTTGGCATTATTGAAAGAAATATGGCGACGCTGGTATCATCACAACCATGTGACCGGTACTCAGAACCAGTCTGGTACTCTGAACTGGAGCTGTTTTTCAGAATTCACTCTGTCCTGTCTCTCTGCAGAGAGAGCTGCGTCTGAAGCTGCTGAAAGAAGCGGCCCAGAGACATCAGCAGCTTTACCGCCTGGCCATGACCGGGAAAGGCATCGACCGCCATCTCTTCTGCCTCTACGTAGTCTCCAAGTACCTGGGCGTGGACTCGCCTTTCCTGAAAGAGGTCTAATGAGCCGCATTTAGTTCAGGATGTACGGTCAACCCAGGAAGTGGAATTAAGCAGGTTTTCCTTTTAGAGGTCTGTATAAGTGTGTGTGTGTTTGCGCATCCATCCGTCTCCTTGACTGTAGGTGCTGTCGGAGCCCTGGAGGCTTTCAACCAGTCAGACCCCCCTTCAGCAGGTAGAGCTGTTTGACCTGGTCAATCACCCGGAGTATGTGTCCAGTGGGGGAGGCTTTGGGCCGGTGAGTTCGCTGCCTGACTGGAACGGAGTTATTTACTCGGGAGAATTCATTAACAGGACATTACATTGAAATGAGGTTACGTCATGTTTTGTCCACCGCCTTTTGTTAAAGCCCTTTGAAAAACCTAATTGCACAATCTTATTAATGTTAAGTGTTTGGAAAGTGCTTCACACTCGAATGACCTAACTTTTCTCTTATTTAGCCATCTAATAGTTGCCGGGATGGAAACCCTGTGCTTTTATTGCGTGTGTGGGAGGGCGTCCGCTGACTGTTTGTTTCTGTGTGTCAGGTGGCAGATGATGGATATGGTGTGTCCTACATCATCCTGGGAGACAACCTCATCAACTTCCACATCTCCAGCAAGCACTCCAGCCCAGAGACGGTCAGTGGGTTCCTCCAGCCATTCTTGAATGTGGCTTTCAAACTGCTTCTGCTCACTTGAATACTAACTCAAAGGCATTGCCATTGCCTGGCTCACAGACAAACATGCATTTGATTCCCGCCACCTCTCGTCTTATGCCCGCGCTATACTTTCTTGGAGTTACAACGTATCCGTTCTGAATTGTTCCCGTTCTTTCCAACAGGACTCTCATCGCTTCGGAAACCACATCAAACGGGCCATGCTTGACCTTTTGGCCTTATTTCAGCTGGGTGAAAATTCCACGGTGTGATTTATTGTTCCCCCTTGAGACAACGTCAACTTAAACTTCTGTACACTTAAATTTTAATAAGGTCTTAGGTGTTTTGAAAAGCATACGTACAGTATGAACAAAAGGTGAATAGCAGCCACTATATGGCCGCCGTTTTTAGGTTGTGTACACAGCGCATGCTAGCACCAAAACAAGCTGACACGCCATCCATTTTCCTATGGTGAGGTTACGCTCAGCTCGTTTCAAAGTGCTGTTGCCTTAATTAACTGAGGTCTAGTGGGATGTAGAATGACTAGAGAGGGAGTGACCAAAAATACACACTGAGTAACCAAGTTAGATGCTTCAGCCCGGGCTTACATTTCAGCCAGTATTTTCTTGCATGCAGTTCTTTCTGGTTGCTCACTGCGTGTTTTGAAATGAGCAATTATGTTTTGTTCTCTGTTGATCTCAGGTTGTTCTACCATTTTTCTGTACACCACTAAAAAACTGTTGACAGAGGTTCAGCATACATTTTAGGATGTCTTCCACGACTGTGATACTGTCCTTAATATTGACCAGCGTAGAGTCTGAGATATTTTAACAAGTACGATGAATGACTGTTTTAGGGTTATACTTAAGAGCCAGTTGCCCAAACATTAGTCCTAGTCCACTTTGCCTAGCCCCTAAGAATGTTTTTCTATTCTCTATTCAGCAGGTTTTTTTGTCCAGTATCAGGAATATTTCAAAGCTGTGTCCAGAAAATTGGCCTTAAATGTAATCGATAGTACAATATAACTATTAAGTCTTAATGGAACTGTGCAAGAATGTGTCAGTAAAACCCTTTTTCTGCTTACCCAGTGTCAGATGAACTCATGCATAGCATTTTTGTGTTTCATGGAAGTTGCTAATTAGCTTTAGCATAATTGAAAGATAGCATTGGAGAATTTATAAGTAAAAGCTTAAAGACTTATTGGCTTATTGGCTAAGTAGTAAAAGGGTTGCTAAAATCTATCAAAATAAGTGTATTTTCTGTATTTATTTAAATGGCATGGCCATTACATGTTACATGTCAATTGTTAGATGTACAGTTGTATAATATATCATTTAAGTAAATATTTTAACTTGATATTTACATTTCAGAAGTATTTGAAATGTATTATCTATTGCATTAGTCTGCTGTGAAAGATATTACTTTGTGGTTGCTTTTTTTTTTTTCTTTCTTTATTGCATTGGCTGTTATTACATGTTTTATTATTTAAAATGTAAAACAGCATAAATGCCAAAACAAAATAAAAGTGAATGTGAATTGTCATTAGTTTTTGCGTGCTGAATGATAAATGCCCAGAGCTGCGTTAGACCGTCACAAGCAAACCTCACATGGGTCATGTTCATTTAGGCTCATGGTGCAAAAGAATTCTAAACATACAAAACAAAAAAGATAGTTTTGCTACTTGAGAAACTGACAGCCAACATTTATTTTTAACACGGTCATCTGAACTGCCGTTACATTTCTAACCCAGAAGATGGAGCTCTTTAATTAGAAGAACCACCACACCATACATCCCCGGTGTCCAACCAAGTCTATGGAGGGCCTTGGGTACGCAGTTTTTTTTGCTTTTTCCTCTAAATTGGTTTCCAATTCAGACAAACAACCCACTGAGAGTAGTTCCAAATGATTGTACTTATTAGTGAATCAAGTTCAAGGTCAGAGCAAAAACCTGCAGAAACTCGGCCCTTTGTGGAACCTGTTCAACACCTGTGATATACATTTCTGCTGCGTCTCCTCAACCCAGAAAAACCTGCCAGTTGTGGCTTTGACAGATGTATTCACCACAAGTACTGTAATAACTCACACCTGGGGACACAGAAAAGTGTTGAACTCCTGCACTGAGAAGGTCCTGGCATTTTATGTTGCTGTATTCCTCTTTGAACAGGAAACATCAGAGAGCTGATGATACATAGCCACGGGCTGAATTTAACACCGCTCATCACAGCTGATGTCTGGTGTCTAGTGCTCTGTTTTTTGCAGTTTGACATGAATATTAATATGCAGAATTGTTAAAACGAATATATACAAATGGATTAATGTGTCCATGCTTAGAATCAAGCTAACATAACAGATCTCATTTTGTTTGCCCTCCATACTTCTGGCTTACAGTGCACTGTTGGAAGTAGACAGCCTTATAATCTAAGATGTTTGGAAATGCAATTAATACGACACTATGCAAACATAGCAATCTGCCACACCTGTTGTCCCAATTCCCTTTTCTAGTTCAGTCGCTGCACTGCCTGACCTGATTGCTAATCAACATAAATAATACAAATAAGACATGAGGCTGTGCAGATGACTCATGAAAATGTCAGAAGGAATTGGCAACGTGCCACCATCACAATAGAACAACAGGGATTACATTACCCATAGGAAATAAAGCATGTGAAAACTGTTGAAATTATGCCGGTACAGGAACAGCGTCCTGTACATCCTCCTCAAAGACCAGCTGTTTGGACCTCATGGTGCCAATGATAATGACTGTTTTCTGTGCAACTGTGTGTCCGACATTGTCAACAGGCAGTGAAAGAGATGTTATGCATTTGGCTTTATCTGGGGGTTTTTGTCGCTATCAGACTGTTCACCAAAATGTGTGGCGATATTTCATCACAGGTCACTAAAAAAGCCTTTTTTTAATTTTTTTTAACTCTAAGCACATCTGATATTGACTGAGTACAGTAAACAAGATCAACAATCAGTGTGTCATTTAGAAAGACATTACATCATTAGGTTCAAAAAGTATGAATTTTGATAGGATTTTCTTCTCTATTGTCCAAATACCTTTTACTCTTTGCTTATTGTTCCTAAATGGTCATCACTCAAATATTTGGATAATATACTGTATATATTTTACCTTGTTTTGGCTACTAAGTACAGATTTGAAAGTACAAAATCACCACCCAAAGGACATACGTTTGTATATGACCTTAGTGGGATTCAGACCCACAACTCTGGTGTTCGTAGTGTGAGCCACACAAGACTGTACAATACAGTGCTGTCAAATACACAACATGATTGCCATCCACATTAGTAACCACAACTGGTTAACCATATAAACCATGTGAACACTGGCAATGTCTTTCAAAATGGATCAGCATGGAAAGCAAGGCAGAGGAGTGAAATGGATTTAAAAAAAATACAAACTAAGCTGCTATGAACTATCAGTTTGTTGATAAAGCAAGCTTCTACCTGGCTAAAACTCGACACTGTCTGCGCCATATCAATGACCAATGAGAAACTGTTCATGTGCCTGGACAATGTGAGGGAAACATATCCCATATAACCTATGTGTGATACCATATCCCAAGATGAGCTGGGACTGCATTGTAAAGGCTTATTTGAGTTCTCATTGAGTTCCTCAGTAAAACTGTTGTGGGATAATGTTAGCTTCCACCATTCAGAGGAATGATTTTGGGCCAATCCAGGAGGACAACAATCCCAAGCATATACCTGCAAAGTGCACACAAAAGTGATTTACTGACTGAAATAATCAAGCTTTTGCATTGGCCATCACAGTCCACTGACCTAAATCCCATGCTGTGGGGTGATATGAAGAGTAGAGTCCACAAGCAAGGACCAATGACTCTTAAGCATCTGGAGTGTTTCTTTGTGGAGGAATGGTCTCAAATCCTTTCCTATGTGTTCTCCCACCTGATCAAACATTATACAGTAGATGACTCGGAGCTGTTTACAAAGGGAGGGTATACAAAGTAGGGGTGCCAATTAATTAAACAAAAATCATTCTTGATGTCGATTTTCATGTGATGTACTTTGAGTGTAAGATCAAGCTGATATTTGCCAAATCCCAGACTGCATCTTTAAATATACATTGGGAAAGAATTATTCACACAGTTAAACATTTTTAGAAACCAAGCTTAATTTCACATGGATGCCCTGAGTGCACATCATTTGAATAATACACAAACATAATTAAAAACACAACTTACAAAACAATCATAATTCACATTTACAACCCCATTTTCCAAAAAGTTGGGATGCTGTTTAAAATGGAAATAAAAACAGAATACAAAGATGTTCAAATCATTTAAACCCTACATTCAAAAGAAAATAGTACAAAGACAACATGTCAAATGTTGAAACTGAAATGTTTTATTGTTCCTTTAAAAAATATAGGCCCACTTTGAATAGGATGCTGCAACACATTTCAAAAAACCTTTGACAGGCAACAGACTGGAAAAAAAGACAGGAAGTGTTGTGTAATACAAAAACAGAACCTGGTGGAACATCTCACAACACAGTTGTGCATTCTACCATGCAAAGAAAAAAACTGATATAAACAACATCCAGAGACGCCGTTGCCTTCTAAGGGTCTGAGCCCATTTAACATGGACTGAGGTGAAGTGGAAAACTGTCCTGTGGCCTGACAATCGAAATTTGAAATTATTTTTGGGAATCATGGATGCCGCATCCTCTGGGCTAAAGATGAAAAAGACCATCCAGCTTGTTATCAGTGCACATTTGAAAAGCCAACATCCGTGATGGCATGGGTGACTTGGACATCTGTGAAGGCACCATTAATGCTGAACAATATATGCAGGATTTGGAGCAACATATGCTGCCATCCAGACAAGGTCTTTTTCAGGGAAGGTCTTGCTTATTTCAGCAAGACAATGCCAAATCACATTCTGCACATTACAACAGCATGGCTCTGTAGTAAAAGAGTCCGGGTGCAGTCCAGACCTGTCACCCATTGAAAACATTTGACGCATTATGAAATGAAAAATATGACAAAGGAGACCCCAAAGTGTTGAGCAGCTGAAATCCTACTGTATATCAAGCAAGAATGGGAAAACATGTCACTTTCAGAACTACAGCAATTGGTCTCCTCAGTTCCCAAATGCTTACAGAGTATTGTTAAATGAAGAGGTGATGCAACTCAGTGGTAAACATGCCCCTGTCCCAACTTTTTTGAAACATGTTGCTGGCATCAAATTAAATATGTGCATATATATCTTTCCAAAAACATAAACATTTCTCTTGTTCAACTTTTGATATGTCGTCTTTCTAATATTTTCTACTAAATATAGGGATTAAATGATTTGCACATCATTGCTTTCTGTTTTTATTTGTATTTTACACAGTGTCCCAACTTTTCTGGAAACAAGGATGTACTATACATAAAATTACTTGTTTTAGTTTAGATTAGTGACCTGAGATTTGCTGGTTTCTGCAAGAGCATCTTGTAAATGAACAAAAGAGAGTGCATGTCTGTATTTACAAAGAGGTCTGTCCCAACCTTTAATGAAAAATGCAATGATATGTTTTTAAAACTGTCCCCTGATATAAAGGTAAGGGCACAGAAAGACAGCATCTAGCAAATTGAATTTAGATTTGTGATCTAAGACTGACATCCGTAATGCTTGGATGTCAGGCTGTTTGTAGGGCAAATGCTTGGTTCATTGAATGGTGCAGTGGAATACTATACCCTATCATCAGCATAAAAAAAGTTAGAACATTTCATGGTATCTCTACATCGCAGCATGTCATTTATTTACAGCTTGAACAACAGAACTGAGCCCTGGGTTACACCTTTGTGTAGATTTGACCCATTCAGTAGCCTAAGTTCATCCAGAAAAACAGGGCGGAAACACCAAGCGCAAATCAGCACTAGGCCTGATCATGTGAGTTTGCTATTCTGGACAGATCAACTGTGTCAAAGGCTTTGGACGGGTCTACAAACAAAGCAACACAATCCAGCTTCTCACCCCAGGCTCTACAGCAACATCATATACAACCAATGTGCTTGCCTTCACTGTGCTTTACACGGATCTAAACGCTGATGTTTATTCAAAAGAACATTTTCAGTCAGAAAAGAGCACAGCTGTATATTCACTAGTGACTTCAGACAAGATCCATTAGAGGTTTTGCGGTGATTTCAAGGTTATTCGAGTTTCTTGTTCTATGGAGTGATGGATCGTGACCAGGTTTCTGTACTTTTGGAGTAACTCCAGAGATTAAAGTTAGAAAGAAAGTGGGACCACTGACCCAGAAATAAACGGTGGCGCTGATGTCCTGGTGTGGGAAAGGCAGCTTGCTAACCACACAAACTTCCTGGTATCCCAACCTGGTACCAGGGTGATATAATCATTGGTCTATAAGTAAAGTGTTATGTTGTATTATCTGTGATTATCAGTTTCTGTCATCCACTTTATTTGAAACAAATATCTTAAAGCCATGCAACAGCACAAATACATTAATTTGCCAGTTATACTTTTCATGCTTTTGAATTGTGATTCCTTAGAGATACCTACTGGTTAGAAGTGTCTCTCCGATCCCCTCTCCTGAATACCTGCTCACATTCAAAATCCTATACAGGTGGGATGAGGATGTGGTTGTGTTCAGTTTACATTTGTGCTTGTTTATTTATTTATTTGTTTATTGTGTGGCTTCTCATAAAACATTTTCAACCAAATCATCAATATCAATCTTCAATAACGTACCCGTGCGTCCCCCGTGTTTCCACCGTACATCTCTCTCCGTTAGCACCGTAGCCCGCTCAGCGTTCCTCTCCGCTTCCAAACCCGCTGGTGTCAAAGTCATCCCTCACCGGGACAAGACCAGGGTCAGTATCTATCAGAAATCTAATAAGCCCGCACCAACTCCCAGTGTTGTTTAATCTCTGCAGTACCTGGGCACCGACAACGGCCTGGGCGGGCTGCTCCTTGTGATTCAATTTGCCGTTCCACCTTGACAATGATACAGAGATTGCATCCACGCCGTAATGAGGTCATTCATTTTGCTTTGATGCACTGGGGCTGACCAGTTTGGGGAACTAAAGGTGGCTGCCAGAAAATAGTGAGTCACAGTACACACACAAGACAACGCGATGAAAAAACAACGTAGCACAAAACAACACAAGAGAACATAATACAACCGGGCGAAGCACCGCGTAATACAACATAAAATAACGTAACATCATAAAACACAAAACAACAATATACAAAGTCCTAAACCGGGCGCATTGAGGAATTCATATTCGTTTTGTGTGTTCCTGGGGTGGGGGTGGGGGGGGGGTATTTATCCCTGTCTTTGGTGGTTGGCTCTACACCAAGACTTAACATAACACAATATCAGACAAACTAATATAACATAATACAATATAATATAGCACAACAAAACATAACACAACGTAACACAGCATACTACACAGTAAATCAATGTCATGCAAAATAACATAATACAATAATATATAACAACCTTACACAACAGAACATAATATTACATGATACAAAATAATATAAAACAACATAATACAAAGTACTATGTTATATTATTCAACAAAATAAAATACAAAATAACATACTTCAACATAATATAACCCAACATCTGACAACACAAAACATACTGTCAGTTATATAAGACATGTCAGTCTAGCACAGGACTACTTCACAGCTGGACTTCCTCCAGGCTTGTTCTCTACAGGGGTAGATGTTACATATGTCCCAGTGTGTGATGCCGATTGGGTACAAGGGTTGACAAGATCCAGCTCTGCCCACCATTTTAGTGCTGCGCTGTTATTGGCCAGGTTTGTGCCTCGCCTGTTAGCTTGCACAATTCCTGTCATTCTCTTTCGGCTGCTCTCATCAACAAGCTCTTTTGACCACACAGGACTGCTCCTGATTAGATGCAGTTGGTCGTGCCATTCACTGTAAACCACCCTAAACTAGTTCTGTTCATTACAACATTTAATCGAACAGAAACCGCATGTCTGTGAATCATGCGGTGTAACTAAATAACCGGCAGCCTGTCTAAACCCTGAATCTAGTACCTAACACTTGACTTTGTAACCAATAACACCAATTCCAGACTAAATCTAACCTCTAAGCCTCAAAAATCACTTTTCCTCATGTGAACTGGGCAAAATGTCCCCAAACAGTCAAATTGTCCTTGTTTTGCTGTTCTTGCAGGGATTTTTGGTTCCCACCAGGATAATAAAATATGTCTGTAAACACACAGACGCACACACACACACACACACACACACACACAGACACACACACACACACACACACACACACACAATAATACGTTGTCATTTGTCGTCCGATAAAGGTTACACCCCTGTCACACTCTATGTCCTCCAGAGCTCTGTCACATTGGCTGACAGATCATTTAATTGTTGACGGACTTCCATTTCATTGTGCTTTGGGAAACACAGCCAAAAAAAGACATCTCAGTAAAGGGGAAAGATAAAAGAACAAACAAATGACATGGAAAGACAAGTGTGTTTTTCCCCCTCCCAAAGCAATGTCTGGTGATAATAACAGATTTACACAACACACCAGATCATGTTTTCATCTCCAACCTGGGGTGCCCGAACCTAGCTGCATTGAAGATCGTCTGTTTTAACAAACTGTTGGACATATTACCAGGACTGCATATGGCTTCAACTCTCATGTTTTCCCAATGGCACAAGTAGCCTTTAGAGGGCAAAAACAGCTTTATTATGGAAAGAAAGAGGTGGCTGCTAAATCAATCAAGAGAAGGCCTGGATTCAACCAAGTCTCCTGGGCAATATGGACAAAAGATCAAGATTTGCTGCAGGTGACTTTCAATAATTAATCGCTTTAGAAGACTCACTTGGAGTTATGAGACCTTTATTTAAGATCCCAAATGCATGTTTTTTTTCCAACAGAGCAAAAAGGACTGCCACTTATTTATTCTAAATATTCCAGTGTCTTGTCATTTACTCTGTATCTGTAATGAATGCCTCTTGTGAATGTAGTTCAACTAGAACAACCACAACCAGTTGATAAGATTGGAAATTCATATTTTTTTCTGCCCCCATGGTTTCCAGAGATGTTCACATTATCATACTACTATAACATCTGTTTTAGTACAAATCGTTTTTTCATATACCACCCCATTTCCAAAAAAGTTGGAGCACTATGTAAAATGTAAAGAAAAACAGAATGCAATGATGTGCAAATCATTTAAACCCTATAGAAAATAGTTTAAAAACAACAAATCAAACATTGAAACTGAGAAATGTTATTGTTTCTTGAAAAATATGTGCCAATTTTGAATTTGATGCCAGCAACACATTTCAAAAAAGCTGGGACAGGGAAACAAAAGACTGGACATGTTGTGTACTACAAAAAAAGAACCTGTGGGAACAACTCACAACTAATTAGGTCAATTGGCAACAGGTCAGTAACATGATTGGGAAGAAAAAGAGAATCCCAGAGAGGATGAGTCTTTCAGAAGTAAAGATGGGGAGGGGTTCATCACTCTGTTAAAGACTGCATATGCAAATAGTGCAAGAATTAAGAATAACCTTTTGCAACGTATAATCTCATCATCTACGGTACATAGTATCATTAAAAGATTCAGTGAATCTGGAGAAATCTTTGTATTCAATGGACAAGGCCAAAAACCGATATTGGATGGCCGTGTTCTTTGGGCCCTCAGACGGCACTGCATTAAAAACAGACACGATTCTGTAGTGGAAATCATTACATGGGCTCACCACCTCTTCCAAAAACCACTGTAAACACAGCACGTCGCTGCATCCACAAATGCTAGTTAAAACTATACCATGCAAAGAATAAACCATATATAAACAAGATCCAGAAACACCCCCACCTCCTCTGGGCCCAAACTCATTTAAGATGGGCTGAGTCGGAGTGGAAAACTGTCCTGAGGTCTGACGAATCGTAATTAGAAATTATTTTTGGGAATCAGGGACGCTGGGTCCTCCGGGCTAAAGAGCATAGGGATCAACAGGCTTCTTATCAGCGCACAGTTCAAAAGCCAACAACCATGATAGTATGGGGGTGCATTAGTGCACATGGCATGGGTGACTTGCACATTTATGAAAGCACAATTAATTACTGAATAATATTTACAGGGAAGGCCTTACTTATTTCAGCAAGACAATGCCAAACCACATTCTGCACATATTACAATAGCGTGGCTCCATAGTAAAAGAGTCTGCGTGCTAAACTGGCCTTCCTGCAGCCCAGACCAGTCATTCATTAAAAACATTTGGCGCATTATGCAATGGGAAATATGACAAAGGAGACCCCGAACTGTTGTGCAACTGAAATCCTATATAAAGCAAGAATGTGAAAACATTTCACTTTCAAAACTACAGTTTGTCTCCTCAGTTCACAAACACTTACAGGTTATTGTTAGAAGAAGAGGTGATGCAACACAGTGGTAAACATGCACCAGTCCATTTTTTGAAATGTGTTGCTGGCATCAAATTCAAAATGGGCATGTATTTTTCCAAAAACAGTAATTTCTCAGTTTCAACATTTGATATGTTGTCTTTGTACTATTTTCAATTAAATATACGGATAAGGGATTTGCACATCGTTGCATTCTGTTTTTATTTGCAGTGTCGCAAAATTTTTGGAAATGGGGTTGAATGTCAAAAACCTTTTACTTGATTATTAATTGAACAAATATTGTGTCCCAGTTCAAAATCAGCCAAAGATTACAGGGGAAAATGTGAAAATGGCCAAACAGCTAGTTCTTTAGCACTACGCTGCACAAAGTGCCTGGATTTGGCCCTTAGTCATGGTGTGCAATGCCCATAATACCATACACCCTGAAATGCCATAATTAATGATACCCACTATAAAATATCATTTTTACTCTCCACCCCTGCCTGATCCACTTACCAGCTCCTCACACCTCACCCTCTTCATTTGTTGCTTTGCTTGGAGGTTTTCAGCAAAGCAGCACATCTGGCCTCAGAGTCATAGCAGTGTCCAATCTCGCCCGGGCTCCCGGTTGAAGCCTCCACTCTGCACGACTTGCTCCATCTCCACTGCTGCTCGCACATCTTTTGTCTCTCTTGGCTGTACTGGAGGTTGTGGCGCACCAGAGGGCATCTCCACCTCTGTCACTGCAGCAAACATTGCAGCCATTTATGATGTCAATCTTGTGACACAGTTTAACGTTGTAGACCCAGAGGTGACTTGACATGTACAGCTGTAGCCAGGTGTGTAGAATTATGGGGGGTCATGACCCCCCCTCCCCCCAATATTATAGACAGGTGTGACCCCACTGGAGAAGAGTGAAAATCCGGGGATCCACTGACACTGACACCCCCCCCCACCAATATACAATGCAAACCTACACCATTGGCTGTAGCATTCTAGCACGAGATCTGTGATCTTGGCTGTAGCATTCTAGTAGGAGATCTGTGATCTTGGCTGGAACACGATGTTGATCCAGAGCCACCAGCAGTGAAATCAGATTACATGTGTTTGTCCTGGTAGACCTCTCAGAGTCTTTACCACGGTCATAATGTATTATTTAGCACATCAAACAGCATATCATCAACTACAGTATCTGATCTAAAATTTAACATCTCCTTACAACTCAGTAATTACAAATGTATATATGCCCTTTGGTATTGAACTGTGGGGTCAGAAAGCTTACTGTGAGTAAAGTGTTTTTGAGTTCACCATTTGCTACTCATGAATGTCAGGATCAGAAACGGAATAGATTTGGCCATTATGTTTATTGATAACTGCTGCCGTCAAGCCTCCATTCCATTATACCCAATTACAACCCCTACTAAAAAGACTTTCAAGAGACGGCTTCAGCTTCACTTCTAGGGGAACATTTCTTAACAGTTCTACCTGGGGGCAAAATATTTAACATGGAACAAAAATGGTTTGCACTTGAATAAAGGGCTAATCCACAGAGGTTATCTGGCTGTAGGGGAACACTTAAAAAAAAAAAAAAATCGGCAACCCCCCCAACACACACACACACACAACCAACCACCTAATCCTCAAACTCCCAACACCGCAATCGTAAACATGCCCCCCAAACCCACAATGCCCCCACCCCCACCAACCACCTGGTACTGTGAGTGTGTATCTCGAACAAACACACGGCCCCCCTGAATCTCTCCAGTATCTACCAGCCTACGAGCCCCCAAACTACCCACGAACCAACCACACTTCACCTCCCCCCCAAAAATACCCGGCGTCTCTCAAAGCCTTCCAGGCAGCATTTAAGGTTGTCAAACAAGGTGTGTGTGCCTGATGATTACTGTTCTCCATAATCGGCTGCATTAATCATCAACGAGTGACAGCAAATGATGGGGGAGGAGGGGCTGGAGTCTTTGGCGGAATAGAAAATACGCCGACACTGATCTCCTCCTCTCCTCTTTCTCCTCTGTTAATACAATGACATGGTCGTATTCCTGCCGTTCACTCAGTCTATCCACATTCACTCTCATGTTTCATGCAAAGCGCAGCACATGAAGTCTGGAGGGGCGCATGTGGAAGTTCACTGGTTTCATGTCGTTGCCTTGGTTTTAGGACCACATCCTCTTATCCTCTCCCTTGCATCCTTTTCTGCCCCCCCCACCCCCCCCCCCACACACACAGCTCCACGGCTAATTTCAATGAAGCTGGAAGTGGGGACGTTCACGTAAACAGCATAATAAGATCTTGCCAATGCAATCGGAGAGTAATTCTCAGTATCTCTTTCACCCCCTCACCCGCTCGTCCCTCCCTCCCTGTCTCCCGATGTACCGCAGCTCCTCCCTCCACCTTGCTCGGCAGCAGCCCCTCCCTCTGTCCCCTCTCTCACTCCCGGTCTCGCTCAGCTAGGTGCAGCATGTATGAAAGCGTGCGCGAGCCACCGGAGCCTGTGTTTACATGCGAGTCCATCAGCGGTGGCGGATTTAGCGCATCCGGAGGACCCAGGCATCTCCCGTGCTCCTCACCAGGGACTCGCCTCTTTTTGTCGCGCCTCGGGAATCCCGCTTCTCCCTTTGACTCTCCCTTTCAATGGCCTCTTCAATCGCTCTCCTCCTCTCTGAGGCATTTTGGATTTCCTTGGCGACATGGAACAGCTTAAATTAGGATTCTCTGCATGACGGTCCTGGTAAGTACTTTGACTGTTCGATGGGATTCGAGCGCAGAGTCCTCCACTCAGGCACATGATGATGCAGAGGTTGGGCAGAATTGCGAGGAAGGTTTTTGTGTGGCAAATGGTATGTAATGAAAGGGGGAATGAGGGAGGAAAGGATGGATGGGTAACTGGATGGGTGGAGGGATGGTATGTTTGATCGTTCCACCGAATAGGATTCAGGAACAGGTTTGTGCTGTGTCATCTGGATGCTGCAATGTATGTACATATGTGAGAGCATACATGTGTGTGTGTGTGTGCGTGCACCTGTGTATGTATCCACCTGTGTTATTTTTGTTGCAGTGTAAAAGAGTGTGTTCTAGGGTGCATTCTTATGTTTCTCTCTTAGTGTGTGTGTGTGTGTGTGTGTGTGCGCATGAGTGTGCGTGCACATTTTCCATGCATAGTATTCCAACAGGACAGGATGTTGTGTGTTTTACCGTGTTGGTTGCTGTAGTTCTCACG